>NC_045430.1:106523995-106830900 GCF_902635505.1 Sarcophilus harrisii
CTGAAATTCATACTAATCTCCATTGTTCCTCAACAGTTATCAAGTGTCCACAACCAAAGACCCTTGATGAGTTCACCGTTATCAGTAATCCCCAACAACAATACCAGTTCCGTGATTACCTCATTGTGACCTGCAAAACTGGCTATCAACTCACAGAGGTGAGAACTCAGGGCAGGGGAGAAAGCCTGATCTCAACAGAATTACTTAATTAGGATAAAATCCATTTCGGGCAAGTCTTCACTTCAAGGAGAGGTCAATAGGAAAGGGTTACCTCAACTCCAGGTTCTGCTTCTCTGGAAAAAGAACATGATTTAGTCACCCAATCCAGGGAAAACCAAGGCTTTGAGAGACTCATTCATACTAACCAAACTCACAAGGGAGCTATTAGCAAATCAGAATGCTAATTTGCTATTTGCAGGAAGGGGTATTAATAGATGCCTAGTGATTAATAGCAAATTAGTTTTTTAGAAAATAGACAGAAAAATAGCAAATTAATAGAAATAGTGTCCAAAAAAAGAAAGTTGATAGTCCCACTCCATTCTTCCCTAGTCAGACCAGTTCAGGGCCCCATATCTTGGAAAGAACAAGGACAAAGGTGAGGTAAACAACCAGGATGGCATGAATACTAGATACTATGTCTAATAAATATCAGTTCATGGAACTTAAGCTATTTAGCCTGGAAAAGACTTATGGAGGAAAGAATATGAACATTTATATAGCACTCACTCAACTAAGTGTTTTACGATTATTATCTCACTTGTTCTTGACAATAGCTCTGCAAAGATAGGTATCATTATTTATTTCGTTTTGTAGTTGAGGAAACTGAGGCAAAATCACAAAATAATAAATGTCTGAAGCTGGTTTGAACTCACAATTTCCTATCTCCAAGGCTGGTACTCTAACCACTTTACTACCTAATTGATGTGTGATTTAAGGAGTCATTTAAGTTTTTAAAGTTTTGAAGGGCTGTTACATAGAAGTAAATTTTTTCTGCTTGACTCCAGAAAGCAAAACTAGGATTAAAGAGTGGAAGCTAAAGAGAGACAGATTTGGACTTAGTTTAAGGAGAAATTGACTAACAATTAGAACCTATAGGGGCTCTTGAAATTCTCTGTAGAAGTTGGCATCTTAGCATTCACCAGTGATTCCTATGGGAGGTTGTTGTGGACAGGAATCAACAGTATGGTGGGATTGAATAGAAGTCATTCAAGGTCGTTTCCTCTGTCTGCCTCAGTTCCCTTATTTGTAAAATGAAGATCTTATAATCCCTACCTCTCAGGATTGTTGTGAGGATCAAATGAGATTATAAATGCAAAGCATTTAGCACAGTGCTTGGTACATAATAAATGCTATATAAATATTAACTGTTATTATTATCATCATTATCGTTATTGTTAGAGTCATGATTTGATTTCCCTTGTTCTAGCACATACTGAGGGCAGCCAGGAAGACCCAAGTTCAAGTCTAATCTCAGACATTTACTAGCTATGTGACTCTGGGCAATTCATTTAATCCAGTTTGCCTTAGTTTCCTTTTCTGTAAAATGAGCTAGAGAAGAAAATGGCAAACCACTCAAGTATTTTTATCAAGAAAACTACAAATAGGATCACTGAAACAAATGAAAAAAGTTACTGACTATACAATCCTGGTCCAGCCACTCAATTCTTAACCTAGATTTCCTTAGCTATAAAATGGGAATAATACTCCATGTACTTGTATTAGCCACCTCACATGATTGTGAGCAAAGTGCTTAGAAACCTTAAGGCAATATACAAGATATCCCAAAGTTTTAGTGCAGTTTTAAGCTATAAAAGCAATTTTAAGCTTCAATAACTTAAATAAATTTAATTAATAACTAAGTTAATTTAATGTTTACAATTTAATGGCTTAAGTTTTAATAGCTTTAAACTGTACTAAGACTTCTGGAAATCCTGTATAAATTTTAGTTATTATTGAGTATATAGTTAGAATAAAAGGAGCCAGATAAGTTGCTCTTCTTTCTTATAAGGAAATTTGTTTAATTGATCTGAATGGGTTTTCTAAGAATACCATTTTCTCTAGACTGAACTAGAGATTTCAGTGAGGAAGGTAAATGATCTACACCTGTGAAGATTGTCTGCAGAGAAGGGAATCCTTATTAATGCATTTGCATCTGATATTACATTTAAATTTTAGTCTTGAGGTCTATTTCCCAAATTCTTCATTTATTTCTTCTTGTTCAGTTGATCTTCATCATATTCCAATAACAATATCCTCTATTTCCCCCCTCCCTTGATTTTTACTCAAAAAATGTCTTTTGTACTTCTCCCCCAAAGGTTCTTATATGCAGTAATTTTGTTGAGATAGTTATACTCTTCAAATCTCCCCCACTATTTATCTCTTCCTTAGCTCCAAACTCAGAAAAGCAGTTATTCTCCTTAAGCTAAACCTAATGCCTAAATCTAAAGATTTTTTTAAAATTCTCATCTTCTCTGAAAGATTTAATACTATTTCTGTCAATAAAAAGTTATTTAAAAAAAAAAAAGATTTAATACTATTGATCACCTCTCCTAGATATTCATTCTCCTCTGGTATTTCATGACACCAATTTCTCCTCAATCTCCTCCTGCCTCCCAAACCACAATTTCTCAGTCTTTACTTTGCTAGATCTTCATCTATGTCATGCTCACTGACTTTTGGTATAGCCCAGTGCCTATATTCAATTGCTTTTCTCATTAGTTCTTATGAATTCAAATGATCATTTCTATGCAAATGGATCCCAGATCTATGTATACAGCTCTAGGCTGCTGCCTGTGTTCCAGGACCACATCACCTGTCCTTTATTAACCTTTAATGAGCCAGGAAGAGTACTAGGGGGACAGGATTAATGGGTTCAAGTAGCAGCATTTCCAATTCAATTCAATTCAACAAGCATCTATTAAATACTTGATGTGTGATTGATAGGGGCTGGAGCTTCAAAGACTTTTTAATATAATAATTAGTGTTTTGACAGATACACAAATAAGTGTTATAAAAGGGAGGAATGTGATATGGGCAAAGGAGAATCAGGCAAAGTTTTCTTAACACAAGTTACACAGGTGATGCTTACCTGCATCTTCCTCTATTATCTCTTTCTTCCTTCCTTCTAGCCTCACATAAATAGGTATTTATGAGAAATTTAGAAAAGGATGGTTAGAAAGTCTTTAAGGAGAAAATGGCACCTTAATTGGGCATTAAAGAAGAAGGGAATAAAAGATAAATTTTAACAGGAGTGGGGAGAGGTTGTCTATTCCAGTGGTTCTCAAACTTTTGTTCTTAGTATCTTTATTCTATTAAAAATTATTCAGGATCTATCCAAAGAGTTTTTGTTAATATGGGTTATATTTATGGATATTTAGCATATTAGAAATAAAAACTAATTTTGAATTTGTAGACCCTCTGAGAGGTTTTCAGAAACTCCCAGGATTTACTTTGAGAACTACTCCAGCTATGAAGGACAAAAATGGGGAGTAGAGCCAGGAAGAGGAAGAATTTTAGATAAGATTAGAAAGATCAATTGGAACCAGGTTGCTTTATAACCAGGGACAAAACTTTCTCATTTTGTGTCAAGTTGCTAGATTTGAAAAGGCCAGAGAACATTAGGGTAGGAGAGCAGCAGAAACAGTAACAGGAAATGTAATCACATCACTAATTTCTCCCAACATCCACTTTTGCTACTATTAAATGCTCTTCTCTTTCCTCCAAAAACCAGGGGAAACAGAAACTGAAGTCCTTCACTTCTTTCTGCCAGGATGATGGCACATGGCACCGAGCTATGCCCCGCTGCAAGAGTAAGTGACAGCTGGCAGGGACACCATCCCCAGTGAGACTTGCTTTCTTCACAGAAAGGGGAAATACAACTCAAAAGGTGAAGATAGAAGGGTGTCAGGCTAAGCCCCTTGCCATGACATCTCTCCTTACTGGTTCCACCGTCCCCAGCTCAATTCCTCAACAGTTATGGTCTAAATTGGAGAAGAAGCCTATATAATTTCAAATCATTGCTCACCAATAGTGAAAAGTTTGGTTGGCTCCTCCAGGAAGTTTCTTTCATTCTTCTTGCCACAAAAGTGACCCACTTGTAGGAAAAGCCTCTTTTTCCCAAAAACCCTCATTCAATAATCTATTCTTTGAGCAGAAAGCTCTTTATTCTCTTAATGAGACTGTTCAATCAACTCTTTATTTGGGACTTAAATGGTAATAGTACCATTATATTGGTAATAAGGATACAAGAAAAATTGAAATAGTATCTGCTTTCAAGAAACATTCTATTTAAAGAAATCACTTGTTTGACTGCATTTATATGCATGTATTATATTGTATATCTGTATATTTATGTATAAGTATACATATATACTTTATAAAAATAAAAATATTTTTTATTTTTTCATGATTTCATGAAAAAAGCAAATAGAAAAAAAGAGGAAGGAGTGGTAACTGACAGCCAGGGAATATCAGGAAAAGATCTTTCTTTCATATAGAAAATGTTTGATTCTAAAAAGATAGAAGTGAGGAAGGAAGGAATTCTGAGCATTGGGAACAGCCTGGACTAAGGAATAGACTTAAATATTAATCATGAGGAACAAGCAAGTCAGTTTGGATGAACTGAAAAGTGCATGAAAGGGAATGTATGTTTGGTAGGGAAGTTTGGTATCAGATTGCAAAACTCTCTATAAATACCCAACTATCCTTTGATCCCTACTTCACTCTGTTGTTTCCTACAGTTGTAAACTGTGGAGTTCCCCAAGATCTACCTAATGGGAACTTCAGTTACATTACTAAGAAAGGGGAAAATACCTACCAATCTGAGATCCTTTACACTTGCCGGGAGCCATATTATCAGATGGCAAATAAAGAGAAAAGTGGTAAGTCTTCATCAGGTAAGGACTTGTGGAAATCTGGGACAAGGTAGATTATCCCTTCTCTCTTCTACCATCTCAGAACAAAAAGTATCTCTTCACTTTGTTATTTGGGTCTTTCTCTTCAACAAAGGTGAATCTTAGAGGACCAGGCCCAGAGTCAGGAGGAGGAAATCTAGCCTCAGACAATTAACACTCACTAGCTATATCTGGGCAAGTCACTTAATCTCGATTGACTCAAAAAAAAAAAAAAAAAGTGAATCTTCTCCCATAATAGTCCAGAAAAAAAAAAATAATGTCATATTCAAAAACGTTCCTAAATTTTGATGAACTAGAGGTAATATATGGACTTTTGGATTGGGGGGTGGGGGGGATCTCATTCCTGGCTACTGGGCACTAACTCAGAACTTGCCCAACAGAAGAAAGAGGTGGTTCTTTTGGTTAATGCTAAAGAAACACTATCCCATCCACAACTACCAAGATGGAAATATATCACCCCTTCTCCCTTCCACAGACACCATTTGGTTTGTCCTTAAGAGTTGTTCTCATTTATTATTTTCACCAGTTTCACATATAAATTTATACAAATTCTATGTATGGTTCACAATCTGATTTTTGCTTGGTAATTCCTTCTTCCAAAGATGGCCATGGTCATGATTAATGGTCACCTATGTAGGCCTAGCCCTTTATCTGTAGAAAGTAAGGCTTTCACAATAAATGGTCTCCTATTCAACTATGAAGGATCTTCGAGGAAGTACATACCCCAGCGTCTCTCTTTTCTTATTCAAGTATTTAGATACTGCACATCACAATCAGGAAGTTCATCCTTAAGTCAGACTTAGTTTTTATTTACTGCTGTATAGCCAGCAAAGAGCCACATAGCAGGCATTTAATAAATGCTGAATGTTAAACAAATGAATACTATTCAATCCATTTGCTCTTGTTGCAGCTTTCACATATTTAGTCCCTAATAGTCAACCATTGTGTACTATACAAAGCTCTGTCCAAGGGAATACTTTTTGCATTCATATAGTACCTAACATTTTGCGAAGGGCTTTCCTCATAACTATGAGGTAGTTCATGCAGAGTATGATCCCATTTTAAAGATGAGGAATCTGAAACCAAGAGAAGTGAAACAATTTATCAGTATACAACTTTTAAGTACTGGAACTCAAAATCTTATCTTCAAACTCAAAGTTCGCTGCTCTATTCACTTCCTTATGCTGCCTCTCCAGAAAGACATATGAGAAGGAAAAGAATAGCTAACATTTTAATGTGAAAAACGGAAGACAGAGACACAAGTAAAGAAATTACAATTACAAAGAAAATACTAGTAAGTACAAATTACCAGTTAGATTCATATATGTATGTGTATATATCATATATGCTTGCATATATGCATATATGATGTATAAATATAGATGGATAGATAGATTTCTGAAATCTAGGATTGAGGCATCCTTCGACTATCAAAAAAAAAAAGCAAAATACTATCTATACCACTTTTCTGTTCATAAATTAATTATTGGGTAGTTTAACTAATGGCTTCTGTCCTAGAGAGCTGTAAATATATAAATTGCATTTGTTGAGTTCATAAAGTGTATTTGATTTTACTCCTTAATGGCAGCTAGGTGGCACAATAGCTAGAGCACTGCGCTTAGAATAAGGAAGACTGGTGTTCATGAGTTCAAATACTTCAAATACTCTGTTTCCCTATTTTCTCATATGTAAAATGAGTTTGAGAAGGAAATGGCAAATGACTCCAGTATCTTTGCCAAGAAAACTTCAAATGGGGTCACAAATGGTGGGACACAACTGAAATGACCAAGCAACAATTACTCCTTGGTTCTGAAAGCTGTGGTAATTCCTACTTTTGTCTTTATAAACTCTTTCACTTCAGTTCCTAATCTCTTCTTTTATCTTGAAGTTCATTCAGCAAATTAATTTTTCAACCTCTTCCCTATCAGCTTAATCATACCTTTTTTTTTTTTTCTCTTTAGTGACATATACCTGCACAGCCCAAGGTATCTGGAAAGACAGATATGGAAACAAGATTCCTCGGTGTTTACCTGGTGAGCAAAGACCCATTGGGATTTAGTATGAGCAATTCATAAGGACACCTAGCCTACCCCTTCCCATAAAGCCCTGGCATGGGAGAAAAAAGGGCAGAGAGGAACTGAGATATTAAGAAAAGAAGACATTCTAGTTGGGGAGAAGGGAGTCAGAAGAGAAAACAAGGAAAGGGTCAAGATCTTAACAGTGATTGGATGAAGGTAAGGTGAAATAAGGAAGAATGGGTTTGATGAACATAAGATGAATTGGCCTTCTTTCTTTTGCCTCTCTTTCCAGTGTGTGGGAAGCCAGTTAATCCTGTAATTGAAAATCAGCGCATCATTGCAGGGAAAAATGCTCGGTTGGGCAATTTCCCTTGGCAAGTTTTCACCAACATTTATGGACGTGGAGGTGGGGCACTACTAGGTGACAGATGGATCCTTACAGCTGCCCATACCATCAAACCTAAGGACAATCCTTCAGTGCAGAATACATCTATCCATGTATTCTTGGGTCATACAAATTTGGATGAAATCATGAAAATGGGGGCCCACCCCGTCCGCGATGTCTTCATCCACCCAGGCTATGATCAAAGTGATATGAACAACTTTGATAATGACATTGCTCTTCTAGAGCTGGAGAACAGTATCCCTCTAGGTCCCTACCTCCTTCCCATCTGTCTGCCAGATAATGAAACCTTATATGAAAAGGGATTTATGGGCTATGTCAGTGGCTTTGGAATAGAAGATCAAAAAATACACGATGATCTGAAGTTTGTGAGTTTGCCTGTGGTCTCAAGAGAGAACTGTCAGAATTGGCTCAATTCAAAAAGGAGCAGCCAGGTGTTTTCCAACAACATGTTTTGTGCTGGTGACAAGACTGCAAAGAAAGATGCTTGTCAAGGAGACAGTGGAGGAGTCTTTGCAGTGAAAGATGAAACTGGAAATCGTTGGGTAGCCACAGGCATTGTGTCCTGGGGTATTGGGTGTGGCAGAGGATATGGTTTTTATACCAAAGTCCTCCAGTATGTGGATTGGATTAAGGGAATAATAGAAAAGGAGAAGAGCTAAGATATTTCAGGAATATCTAAGTCTCAAATGAAAAAGAGAACACATCATTCTACCAGGCTGTTGTTACTTAGGCAGTTGCATCCACATTAAAAGTTACTGATGCAGAAATTCAGGTTGTGAAATTAGTTCTTTTCTCCATTTCTCAATCTATCTCCTACTTTTCAATCATCTCAGACAGATGGGAAGTTCAAAGTGTCCTGGACCAAGATGCCATGGCTTCTATTTATCTTTTCTCTGTTCCATCTTTCATTACTCCATAGTCAGACCTTCATTCCCATAGTTAATCCTACAATGGTGAAGAGAAGAAAGTTTATGTTCATCTTGGACATATTGGGAACCTAAGCCTTTCCTTGAGTTGAGACACTGAGAAATTAGTTTGACAAATATATAGAAATGAAAATAGTGATATCAAGACTTCTGGTTTTTTTTTTTCCTTTCTCAATAGTTTTTTTTTTTTTTTTTTTTTTCCAAATACATATAAGGGTAGTTTTCAACATGCATTTTTGTAAGATTTTGTGTTCCAAATTTTTCTCCCTTTCTCCCTTACCTCCTCTCTCTCCAAGACAGCAAGCAATCTAATACAGATTAAACATGTGCAATCCTTTTAAACATGTTTATATATCTGTCATGTTGTGCAAGAAAAATCAGACCAAAAGGGGAAAAACCATGAGAAAGAAAAGGCAAACAACAACAACAAAAAGATGAAAATCCTATGCTTTGATCCACAATGGCAAGGGTGCAGATGGCTGTTTCCTTCCCATCCCTTCTGTTCTACAACTGAATTTAGATAAGAGCAGAAAGCCTTGATTTAGGACTGACCCCAGGAAAAGTTGTGACAAGGGATAAATGGTCTTGGGCATTGTAAAATGACAATCATTGCCTCTTGGGAAAATGATGTCCATTTCTTTTCCTGTAGCATGTAAGATATTTGGGTATTGTGACCTGTTAGCCCTCAATCCCTTATTCCAACCCTGTTCTCCTTCCATCATGTCCCATGAAGGGTTGGAATTACAGGTTAACAAAGGAACTGGGATTATTAATTGTGCATTTCAGTTAGTCTTATTGCTTACCTCCATTTAGCAAAGATGAGGGAAACAAGTTTCATGATACTACTCAACTCAGTTCCCTAAACAGAAGTTTAGCCAGACCTTTTCTAATCCTCCAGTCTTTCACATCATGACACAGTCCTTTCAAATCTTCACAACCTTTATGTAACTCACATTTCTTCTCCCACCCCATTCCTACAGCCATCTGACTATTATAATTACATTTCACTTTTGTCCCTTTTCTGTAAAATGTAGACCATGCTAGGGTCTTCAAGAGATGTTTGCCAAGAAGATAAAAAAAGTCAATTTGAATGCATTAACCAAATTCTTCTATAAGATACCATGATTTGAGCTCTTGATCTTTGATTGCAACTGGTTTCTTGTATTGACACTTGTTTTTTCTAAGAGAACAGCAATATTCTATTGACCTAACCAAACTTACAAACAATATGCCTAAGTTTAATATGATGATAAACAGTAGGTTGACATAAAATATAGGGTAAAAGGTTCATAGATTAGACCTAGATAAATGTTAGAAGTAATCCAAGAGAGAGATAACATAGCATATGGTAGAGTAGAATAAATATTACTCCTGTTCCTCAGAGTTCCTTAGATATTGCAGCCTGGTCACTCCCACCATTCCTCTATCTATCCTCCTCTTTAGTTCTTCAGAGTCAGTGGTGTTCCAAGTCTCACTGATATACTGCAATACTTGTACAATATCTGTGTTAAAAAGATGGACCTTTCTTACTATGGGAAACTTGGAATCAATAAAAATGCTTTGTATTTTTTGCTGCAAAGATAGCTGATGGAATAGTGGATAGAGTGCTGAGCCTGGAGCCAGGAAGCCCTCAATTAAATCAGTCTAAGACTCTTCATTAGTTTTGTGATTTTGGACAAGTCCATTGAACTCTGTCTCAGTTTCCTCAACTGTAAAATAAAGATGACAGCACTTAACTCACAGGGCTATGAAAATCAAATGAGTTAAAAAGTGCTCAGCACAGTGTCTGGCACATAGAAGATGCCACATAAATGTTTATTCCTTTCCCTTCTCCAGTTCCCCAAAGACAATTTACCCCACTCTCCTTTTTCAACTCTGGGCTCTGCTTGTTTTCCATATATATGAACATAGTAGCATTATTTGTAATTGTTTCCAAACTGAAAACAACCTAAATGTCCAATAATAGAAGAACTGGTAAGCAAATAGTGATACATTAATGAAATAAAGAGCCGCTGTTGCATAACAGGTTCAAGGTCTGTCACTGTTATATGTTGACTGGAATCAATACATATTGATCCTGAGAGAATCACTTCAGTTCTCGGTCCCTGAGGCTACTCTCTAATTGTGGGACTCTTTCAGTTCTGCAAAAATAGAGAGTTTCCTCTTTAGGAGTTGCCATCATTAATGAAATCACAACTCTAGACCAAAGGGAACTGCTGTCTCCCTACCTTCTCACCCAAATATGATTATCCTTTGATCAACATTCCCACAATCCAAGTGGGTTATTGACAGAAAAAAAAAAAAAGGACCTGTCTGTATAAAAAACAAATCCTAGCAGCACTATTTATCAGTGAAAAAAACTGTAAATAAAGTAAGAAACAAATAATTGGATAATGAAGAAGCCTGATCTATGAATATAATGAAATACTATCGTCCCATAGTGCCACACATGTTTTGGACTGCTTCTTAATTCACACTCTCAAGTCCAATTGCTCTTGAATGGGTTCCAGTTGCATCTGGGTTCTAGTTTCAAGTGGATTCACACTCCTAACATTAGAGTACACAAATCTCACCAAAATGAGATATATTTCTAATGAAATCTCCTTCATCTCAGTCCCTGGACTGAGTCAAAGAACAGAGTACATGGGCATTCCCATGCAAGAATTTTTTTTTTAAGTTCTAGGTAACACGTAAAGATTGACAGACTTTAAGAAAGGATCCAGTCTGTGTTGCCACACAGATATAGAATCCATTTTTCTGGCTAAAGAGAGGAAAGATAGATTTCTATGACTCTCCCAGCAGTCATAGGCAAAGGATATTGGGCAGTTGAGGGTAAAGGAACTAAGGCTTTACAAATATTCATGAGTGGACTGGGTCTTAGTCAGAGATTGCCAAACTGTTGGTCCATGATCATGAGATGCCTAGATAGTCAAAGCCCCCTTTTTGACTGTTTTTCCTTAACTAAAGCTTTGTCACTGGAAATCATGTATTCCCCATTTAACAATCTTACGATTTCCTTCTTATTTCCTCTCAGAGATTATGAGAAGGGATAAGAGATAGGAAAGGAAACAGAAGGGACAAAGTACCCTGCCAGATATGGTAATAATCCATCCTGGAAATGGAAGTATATTCTTTGTACATGCTTATTAAAGTTTCTATATTAAAGCTGTTAATTGAGCAATGGTTTCTTTTTACTATATCCAAACTTGCAAATTTTCCTCACAGGAATAATAATTAGTCTTTATATAGTGTTTCACAAAGCATTTTACAAATATTATCTCATTTTATTCTTAAAACAAGCTGGGGAGGTAGATGCTATTATTATGCCCATTTTACAGATAAAAAAACTAAAGCAGATAGAAATCAATTGGTTGATTGTTATACTTCGTTCTCAAAGAGATTCAAAATGGTATCATTATGATAGCATTGAGTTACAGTGTGTCTGATTGTGACTGATCAGATTAATATGAGCTTAGAATGCTCTAACACAGGTCAGACACAAATAGTCCCTATGAACATTTGGGATGGCTTCTCTAACTTTGCCCATCTTACATTTCTTCTAAGCTAATTCAATTTTGCTTTGCACCTTTTCTGTTGAGATCATACTATGCTAGGTGGTCCTGTGTCAGTGTTTTCCATGCCATACAATCAATTCTAAAATTCTTAAGAGAGTCCTTGAGGGTACCTTTGTATCACTTTTTCTGATTACCTTGTAAGCACTTGCCCTGTGTGTTCTCCATAAAATAATTTCTTTGGCAAGTACATTTGGCATTCAAACAATGTGGCCAGCCCAACCGAGTTGTGCTCTCTGCAGTGGCTTTGGAACACTTGACAGTTTAGTTCAAGAAAGGACCTCAGTGTCTGGTATCTTATCCTACCAAGTGATCTTCAGAATCTTTCTAAGACAATTCAAATGGAAGCAATTCAGTTTCCTGGTATGACGCTGGTAGACTGTCTAGGTTTCACAGGCATACAACAATAAAGTCAAAACAATGATCCCGTAGAACTTCAGTTTGGTATTATCAGAGGCTTCATTTGAATTCAGATCTTGTTGATTCCAGATATAGGGCCTAATTTAGATTCCTCTAACTAGATTAATTTTTGATGGATCCAGAGCCAATGATTAAGAGTATATTTCCTGTTTTAAATAATTAAAACATAAGTTCATATATGCAAACCTCAGAACTTTCTTTCCTTTTTCTGAGCCTTATATAAAAAAATTCAGTGGAATTGTGAATGGATCCAGCCATTCTGGAGAACAATTTGGAATTATGCTCAAAAAGTTATCAAATTGTGCATACCCTTTGTTCCCGCAGTTCTACTACTGGGCTTATATCCCAAAGAAATTTTAAAGGAGGGAAGGGGACCCCCATGTGCAAACATGTTTGTGGCAGCCCTTTTCATAGTGGCAAGAAACTGGAAACTGAGTGGATGCCCATTAGTTGAAGAATGGCTCATTAAGTTATGGTCTATGAATGCTATGGAAGATTATTATTCTATAAGAAATGGTCAGCAGGATGATTTCAGAGAGGCCTGGAGAGACTTACATGAACTGATGCTGAGTGAAATGAGCAGAACCAGGAGATCATTGTACACAGCAACAACAATATTATACGACGATCAATTCTAATGAACATGACTCTTTCCAACAATGAGGTGACTGATACCAGTTCCAATGATCTTGTGATGAAGAGAGCCATGTACACTCAGAGAGAGGACTGTGAGAACTGAATAGGAATACCAACATAACAATCTCACTTTTGTTGTTGTTCACTTGCATTTTGTTTTCTTACTCATTTACTTTCTTTTTTTTTTTTTTTTTTTGATCTTGTACAGCAAGAGAATTAATTGTATAAGCATATTGGATTTAACATATATTTTAACATGTTTAACATATATTGGATTGCTTGCATCTAGGTGAGGGGGGGGAAGGAGGAGAAAATCTGAAACACAAGGCTATGCCAAGGTCAATGTTGTCAAATTATCTGTGCATATGTTTTGAAAATAAAAAGCTTTAAAAAGAAAGAAAAATATTAACATCAAAAAAAGAATGAAAAATAGCCCATGCATATGTTTTGTAAATAAAAAGCTTTAATAAAAATAAGAAGAAGAACAGACCCTTTGGTAGTTGGCAGAAGCCAATTGACCCCTTCTTAGAATAATATTTTTAAATTCATAAAATAAAATAAAAAGAAGGCAATTATATTGTTATTAATTTTTTAAAAGATAGTTCAGTGAGGAAAATTAATGAAGAAAAGCTCTGAAATTTTGCTGGTGGCTACACTCTTTAAGCAGAGTCCAGTTTAGATAACCAAGGCCTTTTGAATGCACCTAATTTCTGACTACACAGCTAGTCAGAATACTTCCACTTTATCTCATGATTAGCTAACCAAAGTTAAATTGTCCACACATGCTCTAAAATCCATTTGGGGATTGTGTTGGCTGAACATTCTGTACCCTCCTATAAGAGCTGGGCTCATTGCCCAAACTCCATTCCAGGGAGATCTCCAAAAAGAAGGAGTTAGTAATTCTGTAGCAACTATAAGCACACACTCAAAGGGGAGAAATGGACTTTTCACAAGGACTACATAAGTGCCTAAAGAAATGAAGCAAGAAAAAAAAAGGAAACAAAAATTCTGAAAGACAAAATTGAAAAAGAGTATAAATATCTTAGAACCAAATGTGGTAAGCTTTACTCATAAATGGACTCCTGGAAAATTTAGAATGCACAAAATGGAAGTAAATAACTCCATGAAATAGCAAGAAATATTGAGGAAAAAATTTAAAAATATCAAATATGATGTTAAAATAACTAATCTGGTCACAAATTCCTTCCTTCTTCACAGATCTGAGGGGTAAAATAGCCTATGTTTTTCTAATTTGCTTATAACATTGGTATTTATGTCTAAATCATGGACCCATTTTGACCTTATCTTGGTATATGGTGTTAGGTGTGGGTCAATTCTTAGTTTCTGCCATACTAGTTTCCAATTTTTCTAGCAGTTTTTGTCAAATAGTGAGTTCTTATCCCAAAAGCTGAGATCTTTGGGTTTGTGAAACACTAGATTGCTATAATTACTGACTGTTTTGTCCTGTAAACCTGACCTCTTCCACTGATCCACTACTCTGTTTCTTAGCCAGTACCAAACGGTTTTGATGATTGCTGCTTTATAACATAGTTTTAGGTCTGGCACAGCTAGGTCATCTTCACTGGCATTTTTTTTCATTAATTCCAATAAAATTTTTTACCTAAAACAACTAATCTAGAAAAGAGTTCAAAGAGAAATAATTTAAAAATCACTGGACTCCCTGAAAATCGTGCAAAAAGGGTGAAAAAAAATTTTTTTCAAGAAATCATAAACAGAAAACTACCCAGCTCTATTAAAGCCAGAGGACAAAATAAAATTAGAAAGAATCCACCATCACAACATAACATTCTCAGTCTTTCTGTTGTTTGCTTGCATTTTGTTTTTTTACTCATTTTCTTTCCTTTTTGATTTGATTTTTCTTATGCAGAAAGATAATTGTATAAATATGTTTACATATATTGGATTGAATATATATTTTAACATGTATAACATATACTGGATTGCTTGCCATCTAGGGGAGGGAGTAGGGGGAAGGGGGGGAAAATTTGGAACACAAGGTCAATGTTGAAATATTATCCATGCATATGTTTTGAAAATAAAAAGCTTTCGAAAAAAGAAAGAAAGAAATCCTCCAATTGCTTCCTGAAAGGAACCTTAAAAAGAAAAGTCTGAGGAATGTGAAAGCCAAAATCCAGAGCTTTCTCCTGAGCTCTGAATACAGCAAACATTCAAAAAGAAGTAGTTCAAGTATCAAGGAACTAAAATCAGCATCTATTATAAATGAATGAATGAATAAGCCATTTATTGAGCCTTTACTATATCCAAAGCACTGTACTAAGGGCTAGGTACAAAAAAAAGAAGAAGCAGCTAGGTATTGAAATGGATGGAACCTGAAGTGAAGAAGTCTCATCTTCCTGAGTACAAATCTGGCTTCAGACACTTATGAAATAGGTGAGCCTCCACAAGTCATCTAACCACTCCAGTATCTTTATCAAGAAAATCCCACTGAAATGACTGAAAACAAATATAAAGAGAAAAGTGAGACAGTCTTTGATTTCAAAGCGCTCACAATGTAATGCAATAGAAAACACTTACTTATAAGGCTTCAATTACAAATTACATGGGAAAAACCCCTGGTCCTTAGAGTAGTGTCAAAGTATATGTTTATGCAACTTGTTTAATGGCATTCCCACTAATGAAATTACATTGGTTTCTGATGCAACTATTTGACATTGCCAAGGACTTTGGTGACGAGAATTTTCACAAACAAAAGATCGGTAAGATCTTAGAATGAACTATTTTACAAGGCAAAAGAAATAGGCTCAGAAGCTGGCTGGCAGACAAACTCCCAAGTGCTGCCATAATCAGACTAAAATGTAATTTTAACAACAGAATCAATAAAAATACAATGTAATGGATAATGCTATGGTGGTTATGGATGTGGTGGTTATGGGTAATGCTTGTGGTTTTCTAAGTCAATATGAGTGAGCTCTTTGAGTTTGATACAACTGGTTTACAGATCAAAGATGCCAGGGTCATTTACTGCATCCCAAGCCATGACTAGTCCTCTTGATTTTTGTCCTGGCACTGGAGTTAATGACTCTGGAAGAGAAAATGAAGCTGATTTTTTTTTTTTTTTTTTTTTTGCAAAACTCTGCCTCACTTCAATCCAATTTATGAGCAAGTCAAAACATCACCCTATGATGTCATTGGTCCTCTTTGAAACAAAGAAGGAACAACAACTGATTTACAACCAAAAAAACCTACCTTGAAAAACTAGTACAAAGGGGGTAAATGATCCTTTAATGGAATAGAGAGTTTTCAAGCATTTCTAATAAAAATACCAAAGTTGAGAAACAACTCTGAAATGCAAACACGAGGGTCAAGCGAAAACTAGAAAGATTTATATGAGTAAATAGAAATATTTGTATGATAAAATAAAACTAGCATTGTTGTGGGGGAGTAGAAAATAGTGTCTCCAAAACTTCATTGTTTTCAAAAGATATTGAAGGAGTTCATTAAGAAAAATGAGATCCTGGGGGTTAGTTGTTTTCTGAAGGTTTGAAAAGGGAGGGAAAGAAAAGAGGGGGAAAGTACAAGTATGCTAGAGTAGGAAGGAACAAGAGAAATTTACAACTTCTCTTTATTAAGGACTATATGAAAAGAGTAAACAAACATGGAGGGGAGGGGATGGGAGCGAGCTCAGATGAACCTCTTATTTCAAATGGACAAAGAAGCTTAAACACACATAATTTTGTATTAAAATATATCAAATTCAAATAAGCAGTGAATATGAAGAAGTAGGCAAGAGGAAGAATAATATCAGCAATAGTCCCAAGCAAAAAATCTTGATCTTAAAGAGAGCAATAAATTGAGGCAAGAGGGAGATGAAGAGAGAAAGAGATTGAATCTAATTGGGTGCCATAGATGAGAGTTGAAGAATGAATACTTGTAGTCTATGAAGAAATGAAATGAAATATTACTGTATCATAAGAAATGATGAAAAAAGGCAGCTAGAGTGTTACTACTGGGATTATATCCCAAAGAGATTATAAAGAAGGGAAAGGGACCTGTATGTGCACCAATGTTTGTGGCAGCCCTTTTGGTAGTGGCTAAAAACTGGAAACTGAATGGATGTCCATCAGTTGGAGAATGGTTGAATAAATTGTGGTATATGAAAATTATGGAATATTACTGTTCTGTAAGAAATGACCAACAGGATAATTTCAGAAAGGCCTGGAGAGACTTACACGAACTGATGCTGAGTGAAATGAGCAGGACCAGGAGATCATTATATACTTCAACAACAATACTATATGATGACCAGTTCTGATGGACCAGGCCATCCTCAGCAACGAGATCAACCAAATCATTTCTAATGGAGCAGTAATGAACTGAACTAGCTATACCCAGAAAAAGAATTCTGGGAGATGACTAAAAACCATTACATTGAATTCCCAATCCCTATATTTATGCACACATTTTTGATTTCCTTCACAAGCTAATTGTACAATATTTCAGAGTCTGATTCTTTTTCTACAGCAAAATAACGCTTTGGTCAGGTATACTTATTGTGTATCTAATTTATATTTTAATATATTTAACATCTACTGGTCATCCTGCCATCTAGGGGAGGGGGGGGGGGGTAAAAGGTGAAAAATTGGAACAAGAGGTTTGGCAATTGTTAATGCTGTAAAGTTACCCATGTATATATCCTGTAAATAAAAGGCTATTAAATTAAAAAAAAAAAAAAAAAAAAGGCAGCTAGATGGCACAGTGGACCTAAAGTCAAATCCACTTCAGACACTTAACACTAGCTGTGTAACCCTGGACAAGTCACTTAACCTCAATTGCCTCCAAAACAAACAAAAAAAGAAATGATGAAAAAAGATGATTTCAGAGAATCCTGGATAGTCTAAAGTGATAAAGAATGAAAGGAGTAGAATCAGACCAATTTATATAAGGGCAGAAACATTGTAAATAAAAATAATTTTGAAAGACTTAAAATCTCTGATCAATGCAATGATCTATCATATCTCCCTAAGGATCTATGGAGAAGCATTTTACCAAACTCCTGACAGAAAGGTGATGGACATAAGGTACAGAGACATGTATTTTTTGACGTAGTCACTCTCCAGATTTATTTTGGCTAACTATGTCTGTTAGAAAGCTTTCAGAAGAAAACTATCCACAAGGATCTTTATTTTTTTTAATGAACTGCTTCAATATCCTTTGAAGACAATAAAGTTTTGGAGACATTAGTTTCTTCTTCTCCATAACAATGCTAGTTCTATTTTGTCATACAGATACTTCTTTTTGCTCACTATTATTTTTTCTTTTTTTCTCTCAGCTTTTATTAGAGGAGAATTTTGGGTCTGGATAGCAATAGTGATGACCCTCCAAAAAAAAAGGATCATGGGAACATTTTTTAATGTGCAGTAAAAGATATAAGGAAATTCAAAATGACACATAGACAAACAGGACAGTTTTGAAAATGACCTATAGAATATATGACATCCTTTAAAAAGAAAAAAGCAAATAGCATAAAATGGAGATTCACAAAATTTTTGTGTGCTGCTATATTTAGAAATCCTTTTTTTCCCCTCTTAGTATTTTGTTAAGGATCATACCTGGCTGAAAGGGCAGGTCAATTCTCCAAGAGCTTCTGCAGCTGTGGATTGTGACACTTGAGAGAGTTGCAAGACAGCCTTTATTGACATACGTATTGTTTGTGGACTGGGAATAAAATAAATTGGAGGCAAGAGGGAAGAGGAGAGAGGTTAGACAACACAACAGCCTCTCAGTAAAAAGGTCAGAGAACAGCAGCTGCCTCTTAGTCTCCTTATATTATCATCATTCGCTCACAAGAGATAACAATTCTAGGTACTGGTGTCTGGATTCTGGAAATCACAAGGGCAGCAGATAACAGTATTTAAGTTCATGATTTTTTTTCTTTTGAGAGAAAGGAAAGTGGTAGGAAGTATCACTCAAAATGGTAAAAAAAAAAAAAAAAAAAAAAAAGCTAGGCAGATAATACTTTCTTTTCATTGTCTTTTTCTGACATCAGAATCTTAATTTATCAGAATTTATTAAGCATCTGATATATATCAGTCACTGTGTTAAGCACGGAGCTACATACAAAATAGGGGGAAAAAAATTCCTTCCCTTAAAAAGATTACAATTTAATAGGGGAGACAACATTCAAACCGATAAATACAAAGCAAGTTATATGTAAGATAAATAGGAATGAATTAACTGAAGGAAAGCACTGCATTTTGATTGTATGCATGACATAAATTCAAAACTCAGAACTAATGAAGGCCTAGCAAGCAGCCCAGGACATCTCGAACTCTTGTTATAGGGTACAAGTTCATGTTAATTCTCTTGTTCAAAGTCCTTATTTAATTTCAGATCTTTTTAGGCTTCTTTCTTACTATTACTATGGGTGGTGGTACTAGTGGTATGTGATAGTACTTCATTCTTGAAGAGGACTAATAATATTACGAGGGTGATGTCTTGAATTGGATTTAAGTAAGGACTAATATAGGTCCACATGGACTGACAACTGCACTCTTTGATCATTCTATTGACCTGCAGTTCTTTCAATGATTTCTGAGATCTTCTATTAGAGATAGGGGAATCTTCCATGACTATGCTCAAAAATATCAGGAGTTAATGAGGTATATTCTACGAGCTGCTCCTCGAGTTCTAATCTTATAGTAAGAAAACATTTTTGAGTGGCAGCTAGATGGCACAGTGTACAGAGCATTATCCTGGAAGTCAGGATACTCCTGAGTGATTTCAAATTTGCCTGATTTCAAATCCAGTCTGTGACACTTAATACATTTATTTGTGTGACCATGGGTGAGTCACTTAATCCCAATTATCTTGCCAAAAGAACAAAAAAGAAAGAAAGAAAACTTTTGGATCTCCCACTAACTTTTTCCCTCAACTAGTTTTTCCATTCTTCAGGCACAAGAGAACCATCAAAGTCAAATTTCTCTGGATCTGTTCCAGGGATTGAGAAATCACAGCAAAGCAAAGGCCAAGAAAGTCAGAGTAGGAGGAAGCAATACAGTGTACTCCCACCCTCACAACTACTCCAGAAAAATGCAAGACTGAGTAACGATTGGGAAACCAAAAGAGAAACTATCATGGAACATCTCTTTTACCCAAGACCACAAATTCAAACCATAGGCAAGAAAACTATGCCAGAAGAGCTGTTCAATAAAAACGGACTGGAATCATGGACTTAGTTCCTAGACCCTGAGTTAGGGCAGCAATATAGGAATACCCAGAGCTTTTGTTATTGTCATTCAGTTGTTTCAGTAACATTGACTTTTCATGACCCCATTTGGGGTTTTCTTGGCAAAGACACTGGAGCAGTTTGCCATTGCCTTCTCCAGTTCATTTTATAGGTAAAGAAACTGAGACAGACAGGATTAAGTGATTTGCCCAGAATCACATAGCTGACTATGATTTGCCCAGAGTCACATCTGAGGCAGGATTTGAATTCCAGTCCTTCTGACTCCAGAACCAGTGCTCTGTATGCAGAGCATATGTATGTATAGCCCTGACTACAGACCCTGTCCTGGGTCCATACCACAGTACAAGGATTCCTGGAGGAACCTGAGTCCTAGGGACTCAGTGCCTAGAGCTCTGAGCTAAGCCAGCAGTACAGAGTGCACCCAGAGCTGATCTAGTACTCAGTATCTATCATCCAGTCCAGTAGTACCCAGAATATTGAACATGAGGTCATTCAGAACAAATCATAGACTAAATGCCCATTCAAGACACCAAATTAGGGTCTCCTAAAGGGCCAGTATCACATACTTACGTCTCAGAATTCTCAGCTAGGCCAGCAAAATTAAATGCTTAGAAAAAATCACTAGATATAAACAAAGCATAAAAACAAAAAGATACAAAGCTATTATAATGTCAGGGATGTCCAAGGCAAACCCAGAAGAGAAGATAATTCTAAAATGCCTACAACAACCCTAACCCTATACTCCCCAGATCAATTAAAAATAGCATGAGGGTTTTTTTTAAGTTAAAATTTGTTATAATTAAAATAAGAGATATAGAAAAAAAGAATTAGAAAAGAAATGAGAAATTTGGAAAGAGAATTAACATTTTAACCAAAAGATACAAAAATCTGAAAAGTAGAATGGACCAAATAGAAGTTAAATCACTCCATGATACAAAAAGAAATACTAAAACGAAGTCAAAAAATTAACAGAAGAGAGTTTAAAGAATCTCATATTAAAAAAAAAAAAAACTGACTTGGAAAACATCAAAGAGACAGGAATTATTAAGCTACCTAAAAATCATTACCAAATATAATAACTGGATATCATATTTCAAGAAATCATGAAAGAAAATTATATAGCTCTTTTAGTAAAGCAATAGTAGAAAAGTAAAGTGATAGTAGAAAGAATTCACCAGTTGCCTACTAAACAATACAACAAAATGAAATTTCCAGTAATATTATAGCCAAAATCTAATACTTTGGGGTCAAAAAATAATATTTGTGTAAATGGAAGATAGAAAAAGTTTAAGTACTGAAGAAGCACAGTTAGGATCATATAAGATTTGGCGGCTGAAAGAAAATCCCAAGAGATTTCTAGGTAATTAATAATTCATTTATTAGTTAAGCTATTAGCTGACAATAAACTGACAACCAGTGGTTTCTCTAAGTAAACAAAAGACCAAAAGAGAGGCTCTGAATCATCTTAAATGCCTTTTGAAAGGGAACTCCCTTGACAAATGAAACTCAACTCAGAATGGTGGACATTTACTGAGGAGATGAACTAAAAACTAATTCCTTTTGCTGAAGGCTCAATTGATCATAAAATTCAGCAATCTCAATGCATCTGGACAGGAAAAGCTATTTCCATCTGGGTCTCTCCGGCTAGTTTTCTCCTTCATAAACTAGGTTGGTCTAAACTCTAACAAAAGGATTAAGGACAGAGGATTCTTCCCCTGAGCAAAGGCGTGCCTAGACTGAATTCTTTTTATACTCTAAGCAAAAATTAGGTTTTCCCAATTTAACAGAACATGTGTATTGGGAGATAGGAGCCATCTCAGAACTTAGCTATGACCTTCGCAGGCTAACTAACCTTTTCAGGAATTGGACCTTGACAAAAACAAAACAAAAAGGGTGGATCACAAGTTAATAATTAATTATTAACACAACTATATAATATCTATTTCTCTCACTATAAAGAAGTGGCAGCTAGTTGGTGTAGTAGATAGAGTATCAGCCCTGAAGTCAGATTTGGTCTCAGACACTTAACACTTACTAGCTGTGTGACCCTGGGCAAGTAACTTAACCCCAATTGCCTCAGGAAAAAAAGCAAAAAAAAAAAAAAGTGGAGAACAGAGATCCAGAAAGGAAACAAAGTGGAGGGCCTGGGAGTGATTTGTTGTATTTTGATTATTTGTTTTAAAGAAGAAAAGGAAGAACATAAGTAAAGAAAAGAGAAGAATGGCAGGGTTTATGTCAAATAATCCTGGGGAATTAGTAGAAGGTACAAGGAAAGGGTGGACAGATCAGATGCTACTTGAATCTCACTGTTATCTGAACTGATCAAAGAAGAGAAAACCACATACATTTTATATGGAGGAAACTGGAAGAAAGGAAAGGGAGAAATAGGAGGGAAAGCAGATCTAGGAAGGGATTAATTATAAGCAAAACAAACCCTAAGTTCAACAGAGAGAAATTGAGAGGTTTAAAGAAAAGAAAGAAAAGCTAAGAACTTATGATTGGATTCGGGTGAGGGAAGAGAAAAAGGGTGGGGAAGTAGAAGTTATTTAAATCAAGCATAAAGCAGTGATCATGCTCCCTTTCTTTGCAGCTCTTCTTGGTAAAGAGGGAGCAGGGAACAAAAAAGAAGAGAATAAAAGAAAATTTTAAAATGTAAAAGGGATCATACAGTAATATTAGAAGGGAAATAGTTAACTTAGGGGAAGAGGAGAAACCTTTGCAGCAGGTTGCTCTGATAAAGGTCTGTCAACCAGATAAAACCAACCTCTAACCTGTGGATAGCCAGAACTGAACAGAGCAGTCTAGAAACAAGAGTCAGGAATTAAACAGAAGTTTAATTTCAAAATGAGGCAAACTTTGCAAGCAGGGACACATAGACAAGGGACTCACCCCCAGTGGGCCAGTGGAGAGTGACCTGGCTTTAGTATAGGCAGATGATCTGTAGTCCTGAGAATGAAGGATAACAGAAACAAGACAAGTGTGATTCAAAACAGGGCTTAAACAATTCTGAAATTTTGCTGTGGCTGAGATTGACTGGGCACAGCTTCTAGGGGAAATGTGGCAATAACCCTGAGGTCCCCTGGCCTTAGGAATGCTATACATCTACAAACATAGCTGACTGTCAGATAAACAATCTGTTGATCTAACAAAGCTCTTGAGACAATAATGAACAGACCACTTCTCAAGCCTACTTATGAGTCATAAAATTAGCAAATCTGGTCTATCTAACTTTTTCCTATAAATTTATCTTCTTGCTCCTGGATTCCTTTTGGAACTTAGCCCACTTCAACTGGCATTACAATTATAATAAACATTGCCTCTTGACTTGGAGATGGGTCTGAGACTGAAAATTTTTTTGAGACACCTCATGACAATGGTTTGGAACCTCAATCTTTTTAGGGTCTCCTTTGAACCTCAACAAGATCATCCCAGGGAAGAGTACAAAGGATTATTGTTATGCCAACCAGGGCATGGTTTGGTTACTGACCCCTAGTTCTGGAAAACAGGGTGTCTCCTAATATTTTGACAGGTCTTATTTCTAAGACATATCAAGAAATTAATTCAAATCTACAGTTATCTTTTCCACATCACAATTTTCCCCATTGAAATTTTGATATATCGCAGGTCAGTATAAGAAATTAAATGGGAATTTGGGGAGAGTTTTGCAGAAGGCACAGATGACAAAGGCTAGCAGATGACACAGGAAAAGTTTAGAAACTCAGAAATGCATAAAATATATGTATATTTTATTTATATTTTATCTTTTAATACCTTAATAATTCAGGCTTCTTCCCTGGTAAGAAAGAAGGCCAAAAAAAATTTAGTTGGAGGTTTTCCAGATTGGAAGAAAAGGGGAGATGTATCACACCCATTATTTCCTTGCTGTGGAAAAGATAACTATAAAAGAATAAGAGCCATTATCGAATTGATAAGTTAAAAGGCTATAAATAGGCAATTCTCAAGGGAAAAAATTTAACCCACTATAAAATTGAAAAAATGATCTAAATTAGTAATAATTAGAAAAATGCAACATTAAAACAGCTCTGAAGTTCTATCTTATCCAATTAGATTTAGCAAAAGTTGATAAAAGAGGAAAATAACAAATACTGGAGGGGTTATGGAGAAACAGATACACTGATGTATTGTTGATAGAGCTGTGAACTGATGGTATAGCCATTTTGGAAAGCAATTTGGAATTATATTCACAAAGATACTAAAATGTATATAAAATACCACTACTTGGTATGTACCCCAAAGAGATCAAAGAAAGAGGAAGCAGTCCTTTTAGTGGTAGCAAAAGAATTGGAAATTCAGAGTAGTGCCCACTATTTTGAGAAATGGCCCGAACAAATATGGTGTATACATTTGAAGGAATCATTATGTGCTGTAAGAAATTTAAAAAGAGAAAAATTCAAAGAAATTTGTAATGACATAAATGAACTGAAACAAAATGCAATGAGCAGAATCAGGCAAACAAATACTATAACATTAAAAAGCTAATAATAGTGAAAGACTTAAGAACTCTGATCAGTACAATGATAATTAGATTCCAAAGTACTGAGAAGGAAGAATGCTGCTCATCTCCTAGGAAATAATGAATTAATATGCAAAATGAGACATACATTTGGGGGCATGGCCAATATGGGAATTTGTTTCCCATGACTATGTTTATTCATTATGGTGATATTATTTGTTTGTTTGTTTTTCACCTGAGGGATGGGGACTGGAGGAAAGGCAGGAAGGAGAAAAAAAATCAATGCTTGAGAACTGAAAATTTTTATTTTTAAAGTAGAAATTATTTCCCCAGCAATTAGAGAATAGCTGAATAAATTGTGGTATATGAATGTAATGAAATAAACATAGGAAAACATTATGTAAATTGATGTAGAGTGCAATGAACAAAACTAGAGCAAAGACAAAAATAACATAAAGGGAAACAGCTTTCAAGAATCTCAGAATTTAGGTCAAAGTGTAACATGGCCACACTGACTAGGGTCAAGCATGTTATGTTTTACACCTATAGAGTTCTTAAATACCCTGAAGGGATTGGAAATTCTCTCTTCTCTGGCTTTGGTTCAAACTCACATCAATTGTATTTTCCCATTTTAGTGGCTCAGAACCTAGCACCCTAGTTTCATTTTGTTTGTGTGTGTTTTTTTTCTTTTTTGTTTTTTTTTTTTTTACCTGAGGAATAGATGTGAAGGAAAGATGGGAAAGAGAAAAAAATTAAATGCTTAATAAGTGAAAATTTTAATTTTCATTTAGCACCAGATTAACTTTTATTTTGAAGAGATATTTACTTCAACCTAGAAAAAATAACAACAAAGTTCATATGGAAAAACAAAAGGTCAAGAATTTCAAGGGAATTAATGAAAAAAAAATCAAATGATGGTGGCTTAGCTGTACCAGATCTAAAATTATATTATAGAGCAGCAGTTACCAAAACTATTTGGTATTGGCTAAGGAATAGATTAGTTGATCAGTGGAATAGATTAGGTTCAAGGGATAAAACAGTCAACAAATATAGCAACCTAGTCTTTGACAAACCCAAAGACCCCAGCTTTGGGATAAGAACTTACTGTTTGATAAAAATTGCTGGGAAAATTGGAAACTAATATGGCAGAAACTAGGCATTGATCCATACTTAACGCAGACACCAAGATAAGGTCAAAATGGGTTCATGACCTAGGCATAAAGAATGAAATTATTAATAAATTAGAGGAACATAGGATAGTTTACCTCTCAGACCTGTGGAAGGGGAAGGTCTTTATGACAAAGCAGAACTAGAGATCATTACTGATCACAAAATAGAAAATTTCGATTATACTAAACTGAAAAGTTTTTGTACAAACAAAACTAATGCAGACAAGATTAGAAGGGAAGCAATAAACTGGGAAAATATTTTACAGTCAAAGGTTCTGATAAAGGCCTCATTTCAAAATATATAGAGAATTAACTCTAATTTATAAAAATCAAGCCATTCTCCAATTGAAAAATGGTCAAAGGATATGAACAGACAATTCTCAGATGAAGAAATTGAAACTATTTCTAGTCATATGAAAAGATGCTCCAAGTCATTATTAATCAGAGAAATGCAAATTAAGACAACTCTAAGATACTACTACACACCTGTCAGATTGGCTAAGATGACAGGAAAAATAATGATGATTGTTGGAGGGGATGTGGGAAAACTGGGACATTGATTCATTGTTGGTGGAGTTGTGAACGAATCCAACCATTTTGGAGAGTAGTTTGAACTATGCTCAAAAGTTATCAAACTGTGCATACCCTTTGATCCAGCAGTGTTATTACATGGGTTATATCCCAAAGAGATTATAAAGAAGGGAAAGGGACCTGTATGTGCAACGAATGTTTGTGGCAGCCCTTTTGTAGTGGCTAGAAACTGGAAACTGAATGGATGTCCATCAGTTGGAGAATGGCTGAATAAATTGTGGTATATGAAAATTATGGAATATTACTGTTCTGTAAGAAATGACCAACAGGATGATTTCAGAAAGGCCTGGAGAGACTTACTCGAACTGATGCTGAATGAAATGAGCAGGACCAGGAGATCATTATATACTTCAACAACAATACTAGATGATGACCAGTTCTGATGGATCAGGCCATCCTCAGCAACAAGATCAACCAAATCATTTCTAATGGAGCAGTAATGAACTGAACTAGCTATACCCAGAAAAAGAACCTGGGAGATGACTAAAACTATTACATTGAATTCTAATCCCTATATTTATGCACACCTGCATTTTTGATTTCCTTCACAAGCTAATTGTACAATAATTCAGAGTCTGATTCTTTTTGTACAGCAAAATAATGTTTTGGTCATGTATACTTATTGTGTATCTAAGTTATATTTTAATATATTTAACATCTACTGGTCATCCTGCCATTTAGGGGAGGGTGGGGGGTAAGAGGTGAAAAATTGGAACAAGAGGTTTGGTAATTGTTAATGCTGTAAAGTTACCCATGTATATATCCTGTAAATAAAAGGCTATTAAATAAAAAATAAATAAATAAATAAATAAAATAAACACCTGAAAAAAAAAAAAAAAGAGATATTTACTTCAAAGATATGATAAGAATAAATGTTCAAACCTTAGGGGTATAATCTCCCCTTATAATCTTCCCTTGGTCTCTGTGAAGACAATAGGCTCTCATTTTATCCCAGTTCCTACAAAGCATTAGTGTAGAGAGTCATAGATAATGGGGAAACCTGGGTAAAGTATAAGAGATTTAGTTCCTGCTGACATGTCTGATGGGGCATTCCAGACTTCCTGAGAAGTCAGGGGGCATGACACAGGTGTTGTAATTAAAGCAGAATTACACTAAAGTGGCAAGGAGATATCTGCACACAATAGCAAGTTGTTTATGTGGTCCCACATATGTAGTATATAGTTAGTGCATGCATAATGTGCTATAGTTATATAAGTGTATTAGGGTATATAAGGCTGAGGAAATTTTGAATAAATGGACTCCTGTTTGGCCATCTTTGAGAGTTCTGCCCCTTCACTCCTCATCCATGATCAGGATTTGGGCTGATACTGAAATCCTCTAGTGAGCAGGTCTGGACACATTAATCTCTTTGAAATGAAGTTCAAAGCTGGCAGTAAGAGTTTCCAGCTCATGGTCCAGACTGATGCTGGTTAAGGTGTTGCTGCTGGTCTGATGGCAACAAACAGCCTGGATTTTTAAATACACTAATTCTATTGCTCATCCCCTACATTTAATGAAAAAGTATACATGAAAAAACAAAGTGATACAGGAGAGACAATAGTGATTCTGAAGCCTTTTGACCTAAGATTGTTCTTTTCTGTCAACGATTGTAAAAGTCCTTTGGTCTAGGAATGTAATAATATTTCTTCCCTTAGATAACCCTGAAACCCTTTGACCTAAGAAGTGCTCTTGTCTGTCAATGATTGTAAAAATCCTCTGGCCTCGGAATAAAATATTTCTTCCTTTAGATATATTAATAATCCTGAAGCCCCCTGACCTGAGAGTATTCTTGTATTAACAATTGTCTGTCAATAATTGTAAAAGTTTTCTGGCCTTAGAAAAGTCCTACAAACATTATTGATTGTCAAATACCATCTGTTGGTCAGTAATGACCAAGTGCCTGAGACAATAGTGAACAGACCATCCCTCAAACCTACTTATAAGCCATAAAATTAGCAAATAAGTAACATGAAGCTCTGATCCAACTTTGTATAAATCTATCTCCTTTCCCTCAATTCCTTGCTAAATCCCTTATGGAATCCAGCTTGTCAGTATAATAAGCTCTTTGCCGTTTAACTTGGAAATTAGGTCTACGAATTCTTTCACCATACCTGCGACACTGACCTGGAGACCCCCAAACATAGTTGGGATGCCTCATCTCTCAACAAAAGTTCATTTTGGGCATCACTTGGCCTAATGGAAATGGGGAGAAGGGAGAGGTCCTCAGGCCTTCTTTGCTTATTGCATGGTATTGTATGCTATAGCTGGCCATAAGTGAAGGACATCTTCATATACAAATGCAGGAAAAGTCCCTATGATGTTTTCATGAAGTTTTAAAGACACAGAAAGTTCTGGTTTGGAACCAACAGAAAAAGGATTCTTCTATCAAAGTAATAAGTCAACAGAAAATGTTTATGAATGAGCCAGTTTTCTAGTCTCTTGGAAGTAGTTCCCCAGCAATTTCTATGAGTTTGATACCCATCTTAGTGGTCTAGGCATGTAAAAAATTCCCATTCACTGAGAATTTTTCCAACCCTAGCAAATAGGCCAAGAGCCATTTTAAACATATTCTCCAAATGACCAATACCATATAGGAAAGAGTCTCAAAACCATTAATATGTCATGCTCTCACACATATAAATAAAAATCACAATTATCCCCCAGTGCAAAGTTTTTGTAGATTCAACAAGCAACAAGAAATTCAATATTTCACAATATTTTCCAAAGATTACTGCTTACTTAACTCAAAGCCTACTTGGTGTTCAGAGGGACTTCCTTAGTTCACAAGTACAAAGAAAAGAAAAAAAACCTAAATTAAGTCAGACTCTTGCTTCAGATGAAAACCTGGTCTGTACAAAGCTTTCTAGACTAAATGGAGTTTTCTCCATGGAGATTTAGAGCCTAGGCTTGACTGAGTTTTCACTCACAGATGAGGAAACTATCCTAGATTAAAAACTCTTAAAAAATTCGTTTTTTCAAATTTCATATAAAAACCATTTTTTGACATTCGTTTAAAATTTTTTTAAGTTTCAAATTCTTTCCTTCTCTCCTCATTGAGAAAATAAGCAACATGTTATACATGTACAATCATGCAAAATATATTTCTATATTAGTCATGTTGTGAAAGAAAACACAAAAAAGAAAGCGGAAAAAAAAAAGTGTGCTTTGATCTGCATTCAGACTCCAGAAGTTCTTTCTTTAGAGGTGGATAGCATTTTTTTATTGTCTTGGATCATTCTATTGCTGAGAACAGCTAAATCATGATGAAAACTTTTTCATAACTTCCTTTATTCATATAGTCATCTGACTGGGATCTGGACAAAATGTTTCAAGTATCCCTTTCTTCACAGGGGATTCTGGAGGAGAGCTTTGAGGCTAATAACTTTGCACAGCTCTGCCCCACTCATAGCCAATTCATTTTCAAGTCATCACACTAGTGAAGTCAGTGGCCCTAAAGAGCAAAGGGGGAACAGTAACTAGGGCTTTGCATAACATCTCCACACAGAGAGAACTTCCTAAGCAGGTACTGTAAGTTAAACCCTGTCACACCAAGAATAAATCCAAGAATACTATAAGAAAGACCCCGGGATTGCTCTTTAACCAGTGCTAGATTCTCAGAAATAGCAAGCAGGGAGTCCTGGGGCTAGTTGGCTTTGAGGAACTTTCACTTCCAACAGGAAAGCTTGGGGAGGAGGAGGTCTGAGTTCTAGAAAACTGAGGGAACTTTGGCTGAAAAGGAAGCCAGTCCTAGTTGTGCTACAGGGACATGGCCATGGTGAGAAGCAACCAGAACATTAGTGACTGCAGAGGCCGGGGCAGGGACATTGCTGGCTGTAGGCACTTGCAGGTGTGTGGAGCTCTTGGTTTGAGGTTCCAGGTCAAAGGAGAAAGCTGAAGTGAAGCCAGAGGCACCATCTCCCCACCCCAGAATTAGAAAATCTAAACCATACAGCTAAGATTGACATCAGTAACTGGGTAGTTAAAATATATATATATATATATATATATATATATATATATATATTGGGGCAGAAATGAGTATGATATGACTGTAAAAAGTAAAATTATCTAGAAAAAGATAAAAACAGTAATTGTGCTATATGGGGTGCAGAGGAAAAATACACAAAGGCATTAGATAGGGAAGGAGGTCTGATAATTCTGAAAAACTATTCACATTTGGAATGAGTGAAATAGGGAACTCTGTGTGTGTGTGTGTGTGTTGTGTTTATATATATATGTATAAACACCCTCCAAAATCTATAATTAAATAAAGGGGGAGGGAATACGATAAGGAGGAATATAAAAAGATGTGCAGATTTATGGTAGTGGAACGAGATATATAGATTAATCACAAAGGGATAAAGAGGGAGAGAAAGAGTGGGGGAAGAAGATAAGGGAGAGATCCATGGGTGAAAGGAGGCTAAGTAATAGCAAGTAAAAGTAGCAAATCAAGTTAAGGAGTAGACCTAAAGTAGAAGAGTTAGCAGAGATAGGAAATTAGAAATATACACAAACTCAATAACAAGGATCATGAGTAGAATTTATTAGAAAAAGAAAAATAGGGCTAGTAATCATTGGTCTCAGACAAAGTCATTTAAAGAAAGAAATTGATATCATGTCAGCTATATTAATATTGTTTTAAAGGAATTATCTATATATGTGTGTATGTTTGCATATAGGAATATATTTGAGTATATATTGATATGTGTGAGTTGATGTGAAAAAAATATACATATACACACATAATCATGTTTAACTGTAGCTTGCTTGGGGAAGGTTGGCAGGGATGAAAGGAGAAAAAAAGAATAAAGTAAAAAATGCACAAAAGAATAACCTACAAGGAAGTAAAGATAGATATGATGGGGGAACCTTGAAACTTTCCTCCTTGAAACTGTCCTTGACCTTAGGGTGGGTTCTGAAACTCTTCTGGCAGGAATCCATCCTTGGGGCAGTTAAGTGGTTTCATTAAGATTGGCCCAGGACCACTCCCTACTTAGCTCAAACTTAAGTGGTCTCATTTAGCTGGACATCTGGACCTGATATTTCTATGGACCCCTATTGAGCTGAAAATTGGCCAAGACCACTCCCAGTAAGTGGTCTCACTCAACCGGAAATCTAGGCCTGGGGGTAATGACAACATTGAAATAATATCATTCATTTGAAACTTCAGCCTCAGATTTCCTATTTAAAGGGCAATTTGGGGGCTCATTTCTTTGCAGAGGCCCCAAAGCAGGACCATGCCAGGCTAAGGGACTTCTTCTTGGCATAGCTGCCTGCAAGGACCCTCTGCCCGCTGAGAAGACATTCTCTTCTCAGCTTTAAGCCCTCTTTATCCCTCTCTCTCTGCCAGGATTTCTCTGCTAGACTTTACTTTTCTGTCAGGACCTTGCCACTGAGGAAGTCAGCCTTCTCAGGACCTTGCCACTGAGGAAGTCAGCCTCCTAGCAAAAAGTTGATTTCTCAGTGGCAATAAACTTTTTGCCAATCTAACTTTTCGGGTTCATGAATTTTTTTCACGTTGGACCTACACCGACAAAAAGGGGTTCCCACAACTCTCTGCCCTGCACCAAACATTATTTGGTTCCCTGACTGGGAATAACCACATCATTTGGTCCCTTCAACAACTTTACATCAAAAATAATCTCATCATTTGGTTACCTGACTGGGAATAACAGCATCAGACAGTCATAAATATAATGTCACCTATAGTGTCTGGGCTAGCTCTCCGGAGGATTCAGGATCAATCAAAGTCCTTGGTCTTTAGTGGGAAAAGTGAAGGAGGCAGGCAAGCTGCCATGCGACTTGCCAAAGATGAATCCTGGACTCTGGAGTCTGGATCCTGAATTTTCTCTCCTTCTTGTCCTTCAGCAGAGCAACTCTGACTCTCCCTCAACCCTCCAATCCTTGCCTACGATTACCTCACCACCACACATTCAGCAAGCACCAATGGTGAGGAGAGCCATCACATCACCATATCATCTAAATATATGTATATAGAGCCATTATCTCACATGGAATAGGTAATTAGCCTTAGGTGCTCTGCTATCTGATTCAAGTACACCTTTTCAGAGTTTCAGCTCTCTACAATCTTCTATTATATATGCTTTCTTGAAATAAAAATTTATTGTTGCATATACTACTGAATCCTCTCTGATATTATGCTGGACATCTGACAATGTTGGCTTTCTTTAAAAATTTTCCTTTTTCTGTCTTTCTTTTTCTATTTTTTTTCCTTATTGTTTTAAATAATTTTTTTTTTTTTATTAAAAAAGGAACTAACATTTCAGATCCTTATCTAGTAGCTAAGTGGACATACTGCTGAAGAAGTTAAAGCATACTGATCTTGGCATTCTTGCTATAAATGGAATCATAAAGCAAAAGGAGCTTGCAGCTAAATGAAAGGATGGGTAATAGATTCTACTTGTAAGGTTAAATAAAACATTTGATGAAATTGGTCCAAGAGACATTTGGCCATCATTATAAATATTTGCAAGATCACCATGAATATAATGATACTTTTTGTACCAATATCTGTTGGAGGAGATAGAAATAGAGAAATGCTATGAAAAATTCAAGTAGATCCTCCAAATTAAAGTGTTATCAACATGCATGTCTAATACAATTTGGAAATATGCCCCAAGGCTAGTAAACTGTACCTACATTGTGAACTAGTAATAGCTCTGAGAGTAGCAATAATGATGAAGTTCTGAGAGAGTGGTTCAGAATTCACAGAGATATCCTCATAGCCACAAGTAATTCTTAATTTTGTGGACACACAAGGAGATCAGAAGGATCTAGCTGGGCAGTGAGTATAGAGACATCACTTAAAAGTCAGAGGGAAAGAGGAAGAGGAGAAATAAGGACAGGGTCTAGAAAATTAAGGAGTTAGGAAGATTTCTAGTGGGAATGAACTCATATATGCATTAGATCTACATCTGCAAATGCATGATGGGAATAAAAGGGTTATGCTAATACAAGATAATGATGTTGCTTTCATCACAAAGTTTATTTGCCAGGCTGTAACATAATCTAGTGCATCTGCTAAGGGGAAGGAAGGGTCCCTTATCTGTAGAATCCTTATTGATTTGGAAGATTATGCTAGCCTTGTGCTAGCTATGGCCTCCCTTTGTGTGAGATAAGGTTAACAATAGGAACAGAGTTAGCATTCACATTAATAATAATAGCTAACATTATAACACTCCCTACACTCTGCTAAGTCCCTTACAAATATTATCTCATTTGCTCCTCACAACAATCCTTTAAGGTAGTTGTTACTATTATACTCATTTTATAACCTAGGAAACTGAGATAAACATGAATTAAGTGACTTGCCAAAGGTGAAATAACTAATTAAGCACTTAGACTAGATTTGAACTTTAGTCTTCCTGACTCCAAGCCTTTACCCTATACCACCTAACTATGAAGTCTACACCACAAACAGATCAAAGAAGAAGAAAAAAAATGTAAAAAATATTTATAGCAGCTGTTTTCATGGTGGCAAAGAATTGGAAACTGGGAGTAAGGGGATAGTGGCCAACAAATTTCAGAAAGGATGAAAAATTATGGTATATAAGTATGATGGAACACTATTGTTATGTAAGAAATTATGAACTGATCCAATGTGAAGTGAGCAAAACCAGGGGAACAATTCATATAGTAAGAAAAATGTGTGGGACAGGAGCAAGACCCCCTTCCCAAATTAACTAATCAGAGACATTTTCAGATACAAAGAGAAAGCATTTATTTAATCCCTGCAGGGAGAGACTCAGCACACTCAGGAGGCATCCCAGCTCCGCCATGTGCCCCTGAAAACCGGCCAGCAGGAAGTGGAACAGCTATTAAATAGGAAAAGACCCAAGCCTTCTCATGGGATAGACTAAAATGGTGTCTGGTTCCTGTGGGTCATGTCACTTCCTATAACTTCACTAACTTCCTACATCCCAGGATTTAAGGCTGGGAATAGAGATCGTCTGGCTTCCTGAAACCCAAGGCTCAACTGGATATAGGGATCATGTGACTTCCTGAAACCTGGGTCCAAGGTCTCATCTTCCCACTCTGGGTATAGGGATCACGTGACTGTCTCAATATTGAGAAATACTTCATCCCATCAGTTCCATTTAAAAAAATCAACAATCAACTTTTGACTTAGTAACTTTGATCAACATAATACAACCAACCAGAATTCCAAAGCAGTCTTTCTATATTTCCTTCCTTCCCTCCCTCTCTCCTTCCCTCCTTCCCTTCCTTCCTCCTTTCCTCCTTTTCTCCGTTCCTCCCTCCCTCCCTTCCTTCCTTCCTTTCTTCCTCCCTTCCTTCCTCTCTTTCTCCCTTTCTTCCTTTCTCCCTTTTCTTCCTTCCTCTTCTTCCCTCCTTTCTCTTGTCCATCCTTCCTTCTTTGCTCCTTCTCCTCCCTTTCCTTCTCTTCTTTTTCTTTGTCTTCATCTTCTAATGTGGGAACTTGCTTTGCTTTACTATACATTTTATAATATTTTGTTAACAGGGTGGGAGAAAAGAGAGAGGAGAGAATTTTAATTTAAAATGAAACAAAATTGAATTTAAAAAAAAGAAAATATATACACTTTAATACATAGTGACTAAAATGGAAAGGTAGGCATTTGGGGAAGATGGTGAAAAACAGATTTGGATCATGGTTCAAAGTAAAAAGGCAAGGACTTCTAGACAATACAGGAACCTTAGATTTGTAGATCACAAATACTTTCTTCAAGAAAAATTAGGAGGTTCCTATGTATGGTAGGTGAACACCAATGTTATTTTTTTAAATGAAATTAATTTAACAGAAAGAAAATATCTGGTCACTGATATAGGAGTTAATTCCAAATCAGTTGTACACAAAGCAAAATTGCAATCAATATCAAACTTAATGTGGGAAGATTAAAAAGCTTTCCAGGGCTTAGAATTCAGCATCAAACTTCACTGTTTTGCAGCTGATAGTCATAATTAAGACTAGAAGGCAAACTGAGTGGTTCAATAAGATTGATTTAGCCTTTTTAGCTTACTTTTTATTCTAGATCAGATACATTTATATCACTAAACCTTAAAAGTTCTTGAGACTATTTATATTGTCTAACCCTAAATTAGATAGTTATCTGTGCAGAAGACTTTAATCCCCACCCAGATGGGATTGAAAAGGAAAGCTTTAATAATCTTAGCTTGGAGGAATTTTTCCTTGCTCTCCTTAGCTGCATGGAGTGATTATTTTTTTTTTTAAAGTACTGTAATGCTGCCTTGAACTCCTTAACTTCTTACATTCTGAAAACCTCTTGGTCAGTGGAACCCACTCACCCACATTACCTCCGAGCTTGCAACACCCTGTGGAAACCCAACTCTTCAGCATTTATAACAATCTTATTGTATTTCAGGTTATTAGATTTAGCACAATACTTCAATCTTTCAGAGAGGTCCGGAGTTATTTTATTCTAGCACATAAAAGTTTAGTTTGCTAGGGTGGTCCCAGAAAGATAAGCCTAGAAGCTTGTATATATTATGCATCCAGAACAACACTCACTCCTAGCACAGTGAAGATCACTGAACTATTCATCATCACAAGACCAAAACTTCTAGGAATAATATAGTTATGGATTTTTTATTCTTGATCTAGTCACATTTCACCTGGAATATGTTCATTTCAAGGATGTTGACAAGCTTTCAGAGTCAGGCATATGAGTTAGTGAAGGGTCTTAAATTTATTTCACGGGGATTAGTTGAAAGACCTGGGGATATATTTTAGTTTGGAGAAGAAAAGTTTGGGTGATTAAAGGATCATAGGTAATTGACAGAAATCATTGATGGTATTGAAATGTCAGAAGACATTTCCACACAAATTCCTCCATGTGGGTCCCTATGTCTATGAAGCTTCCTCTTCCTACTATTGTTAGGCAGTCCATGTAGACCAAGTCACAACCCTCTACAGCACAACAGCCCTTCAAATACTACCTAGAAGTTTTGACTCTCTTTTTGCAGCTTAAAATCATGTTAGATTTGATGGTTTTCTCATCACAAAGTTGACATACTGAGTTTGCACAGATCTTTTTCAAATTGCAATCCATGTCTTTATGCAACCATCTTGTACTTATGAAGGTGATTTCAATTTCAAGTTAGAATTTATACTCAATCTAGCTGGAAACAGTCTTGACACTAAAAATCAGATATTGAGAAAAATTTATTAAAGAATAATTTTAAGGAATCATCTTAATGTTTCTGACCTCTGGGTTACAATCTTTCTGATACATTCACTACGTTTCCTCCTAAATATGTATAAACATATTTGTCCTCCCTCATCATACATCCCACATTGAAAAATGGCAGAGAACATATACACAAACTCACTCTTTTTTATAAAACAATTTATTGTTGAAAATTATCTTTATATGTAATTGAAAAAATAAAATACTATTTAAAAATAGAATAAAATTATGTTGGAAGAAATATAATAAAGTTAGGGTTAGCAGAGAAAAGAGGCAAGCTGGGACACTGTGAAAAGGAGGGTAGAGTTATAAAGAGAGAATCTTAAATAAAACAAACCACAGATGCTTAAGGGTGATTAGGAAAGAACTGGTAAGACTCAAAGATTTGGGTATAGCAAGAGAGAAGGGAATATCCCAGCTCCCTTGGAGAAACTTCAGATATCTACTACTTATTTCACTTTTTTCATTTCTTTTTTTCTTCTGAAGTTGAAGAGAAAGAGAAGAAATATCATACCAGGATCTCAAGGAAAAAAAAAATCATCACTGTGAAATTGAATGAGATACATTTGCCTATAATATAAAGGGGGATGATAAAATGCATGAGAAAGCAAAACTCAACAATTTGGTGTTTTGGTGGTTTTTACTAGGAACATCTAAAATATCAAGATCCAAGCAGAGGTTATAGCACTGGTATATATAGTATATATAGTAGTATGAGGTTGCAATAGAACTTATGTTTCAGCTGAATCCAAAAGAGGAGTAGCAATTGTAGTCTCAGACAAAATAAATATGAAATACAGTAAAGAGAAATAAAGTGGGAAATTATATGATTATTGCTCCACTTTTTCCCCTCAGATTTGCAGTTACCCTATGTTCACTTATTTTTTCTGTTTATTTTTTTTAATCTCTCCCATGATTTTCCCATTTTGCTCTGATTTTTTCTCTCCCAAAATGATTCATAAAACAATATGTATTAAAAATAAATAAAAAACAAAACAAAACAAAAAGTGGTACTTGAGTAGATCCTTGGAGTAAAAGAATTTTTGACAGAAAAGAAACAAACATTTCCATAAGAATCATGTGGGGAAAGAAAAATCAGAACAAAAAGGAAAAACCATGAGAAATTTTTTTTGAAAAAAAGAAAAATAAGGTAAAAATAGTATTCTTCAATCTGAATTCAGTCTTATAGTTCTTTCTCCGGATGCACATGCCATTTTCCTGAATAAGAGAGAAGAAATTGCCACCAAGTTTTTTGGAATTGCCTTGAATCACTGAATTGCTGGAAAAAAAAAAAAAGTCTATCATAGTTGATCATTACACAATCTTGCTATTACCATGTATAGTGTTTTCAGGTTCTGTTTGTTTCATTTAGCAACAGTTCATGTAAGCTTTCCAGGCTTTTCTGAAACCAGTCTGTCTGTCATTTCTTCTAGAACAATTTATGCCATTGCATTCATATAACATAACTTATTCAGCCATTCCCCAACTGATTGGCATCCACAAAAGAGCTGCTACGAACATTTTTTGCACATGTGGACCTTTTTCCCCTCTTTTATGATTTCTTTGGGATACAGACCCACTAAAGACACTCTGAATCAAAAGGTATGGACAATTTTATAGCCCTTGGGGCACAGTTACAAATTGCTCTCCAGAATGACTGGAGAAGTTTAACATACATTAAAAAGAAATTTCTTTTTTAGGTCTGAATTCTTTCCTTCCCTCGTACCCCTTGTTGTGAAGACAAGAAATGTGATTTCAATTAAACATGTGAAATCATGCAAAACATATTACTATAGAAGTTATGTTGCAAAAAAAAAGGAAAAAAGAAATTTAAGGAAAATGAAAAGCTATGTTTGAACTGCATTCAGACACCATTAGTTCTTTCTCTGAAAGTGGATAGCATTTTTCATCATAAGTGCTTCAGGATTATCTTGGATCACTGCACTGATCAGAATAGCTAAATCATTTACAATTGATTATCTTTAAAACTTCCTTATTATTGTTCAAATTGATCTCCTGGTTCTGCTCACTTTATTTTACCTCAGTTCACAGGTTTTTCTGAAACCATTCTGCTCATCATTTCTTATACCATAGTAGTATTCCATCACAATCATACCACAACTTATTTAGCCAGTTCCCAGTTGATGAGACACCTAGATTTTCAACTTTTTGCTATCACATAATGAGCTGCTATGAATATTTTTATTACTATAGGTTCTTTTTCTTTGATCTATTTGGGTACAGACTTCATAGTGGTATTACTGAGTCAAAGAGCATGCATGTATGTCTAGTGTGAGAAATAATCAATAACCAATATCTTGGGAAGATTCAAATCTCTCCCATTCTTCTGAAGTTCTTTTAAAAGCTCTGTCTGATGAATGTTGGAAGGGAAAACTGGGATACTGTTAATACATTGTTGATGGAACTATGAACTGATCCCATTCTAGAACTGCGATCAAAGAATTATCACTCTGTGCATACCCTTTGATCCAACAATGTTTCTACTGGGCTTAAAGGAGGGAAAGGGACCCACATGTGCACAAATGTTTGTGGCAGCCCTTTTTGTAGTGGCCAGAAACTGGAAACTGAATGGATGCCCATCAGTTGGAGTATGGCTGAATAAGTTGTGGTACATGAATGTTATGGAATATTATTGTTCTGTAAGAAATGATCAAGAGGATGATTTCAGAAAGGCCTGGAGAGACTTACATGAATCGATGATAAATAAAATTGACTGGGGGAACCCTAAAACTGTCCTCCGGACTTTGGGGGGGAAGCCATGGGGATGAATTCTGAGAAACTCTCCTCTGGGAGAAACCCACTTTGGGAATCAAGAAAGTGGCTTCATTCTGTTATCTGGGTGGGACTAGCTGCACCCTCTATTGAGCTGAAAATTAGTGCAGGACCACTTTTACTCAGCTCGAACTTAAGTGGTCTCATTCAATTGGAAATCTAGCCCTGGGGGCAGTGATAACATCGAAGGAATCTCATTCAATTGAAACTCCAGTCTCAGATTTAGTTTTAAAAAGGCAGTTTTAAACTCATTTTCTTGCAGAATGTCCAAAGCAGGATTATGCCTTGTTAAGGAACCTCTCTCTCTGAGGCTTAGCTACCTGTTAGGACTCCTGCCCACTGTGAAGAGACCCTCTTCTCTGTGATAACCTTTGCTATCTCTCTGCCAGGACCTTGTTACTCAAAAGTTTGTCTTCCTAGCAAAGCTGGCTTTTCAGTGCCAATAATAAACTTCCCTTTTGCCAGTCAGACTTTTCAGGTTTGTGAATTTTTTCACGTTGAACTTGCACTTGACCAGAAGGGGAATCTCACACTTCAACTCTCTGTACTGCCACTAACCGCATCAGAATGAGCAGAACGAGATCATGGTACATGACAACAAATACTATGATCAATTCTGATGGACGGGCTCCCTTCATCAATAAGATGATTCAGGCCAGTTGCAATGGCCTTGTAATGATGACAGCCTTCTACAGAGAGAGAGGACTGTGGGAATTGAGCATGGATCACAACATACTATTTTCACTTCTTTTGTTGTTTGCTTGCATTTTATTTTCTCTCATTTTTTTCCTTTTTGATCTGATTTTTCTTATGCAGCAAGATAATTGTATAAATGTGTTATGTCTATATTTGATTTACATATATTTTTTTACTATGTTTAACATATATTGGATTACTTGCCATCTAAGGGAGGGGATGGGGGGAAGAGGAGAGAAATTGGAACACAAGGTTTTGCAAGGGTCTGTTAAAAAAATTATCCTTGCATATGTTTTTTTTAATTACTATTATATCTTTTTATTTACAAGACATATGCATGGGTAATTTTTTCAGCATTGACCTTTCTTGCATATGTTTTAAAAATAAAAAGCTTCAATTTAAAAAAAAAAGTTCTGGGGGCAGCTAGGTGGCTCAGTGGATAGAGCACTAACCCTGAAATCAGGAGAACCTGAGTTCAAATCTGATCTCAGACACTTAACATTTCCTAGATGTGTGACCCTGGGACAAGTCACTTAACCCCAATTGTCTCAGGAAAAAAAAAAAAGTTCTGCCTGAAGCACATTACTTATAAAGAGATTACAGTGATTCTCTGGAACTTGATTAAACTCCACCCAATTTAGCAAGGAATTTAATCTAGGCTGGGGAAGCTATAAAGGTTCAGGTTTGGGTGGAGTATACATTCTTTGAATTGATAACCTAAAGCTAAGTGTCTGGTATAGAGATACTTTTCCTATGTAAGGGATTCTCAGCCCTTTATTTTAACATAGGCCACCTACAATCAATTAACCTGTTAAATTGTTCTGAAGGATATAGATAGATATAGATAGATAGATAGATAGAGTAATGCCAAAAGAAACTGAGCAAGACAGAGATTAGAGACCAATTCAATAATTTATTAAATGGAGAGAAATACTGGGACCACTGGATCCCAGGGCTAGAGGAGACTATCATCTCAAAGAGTCTAGCCCCGAGTATCTCAACCATTAAGAGGGGACGGTCATAACCTTAAGGCAGAATACGAAATAGGACAAATGGGGGAACTGGTCACCCCATTAAAAGTGAACTTTGGCATTACAATAGATAGATAGATAGATATTGGAGGGGGGAAGAGATAGAGGGTCAAATGACCCTCTTTTTATTAATAATGTTAATGTGCAGGTCTTTTTAATAAGATGACTAAAATACTCAGAAAGTATGTCTCTTAAATCTTTGAAAATGTCACACTAGATTTCTCTCCCCCACTGATGGAATTCCTCCCCAAGTATAAGGGTGGGTCTCCTACACCTCAATTCAATTAATTTAACCACTAATCATTGAATTAGACTTTACAAGGTAATATTTATTTCAAAGCTTTAATCACAAATATACAAATTTACTCCCAACATGAGAGACTTAATCTTCCTCCTCCCTTGCACCATCCCTGTCTCTGAGGAGGGGAAAGGGATGAGTTTCATTGCTTGACTCACTTCCAGCCTAGGTTACCCTAATTTCTCAAGGTTTCCCCACCAGGTTAGCTGACTAAACATCCTCTCTGGAATTCTGGCTCCAAGGTCTCATGGTTCAAACTCCTATTTGTAGTAGGGGATCACTGCTAGCTAAGAACAAATAAGGCATAACAGAAACGCCAGGCTAAGAGACACTGGAGTCAAGGGGTAAGTGGGAGAACAGAAGGAATTCCTTCCCCTCTTATTAGCATCCACACTGTGGGTCAATTGTGATCTTCACTCTCTCTCTGTACAGTAGCAAGAAGGAAGACATAGGAAAGAAAGACTGAAAGAGAATAACTTTGAGTAATCCACTTCTTTTAAAAAAAAGAAGTCTTTCTAGCTAGTTTGTATTCACCCTTGTGGTTGAAAAATCAAAATTTCTAACATACCTCTATGTTAGAAATTACTGCTTTCTCCTTAAGTCCTATTCCACTCTTACCTGCCCTATTACTATTGAGAGCAACATTCTCTTCTCAGACCCTCAGATTCTAAAATTAGGAGTCATCCTGGATTCTTCACTATCTCTCACATACACCCCTCTCCAAGCTATTGCCAAAGGCCCATCATCTCTCAACTGAACATCTTTCAAATATGATCCTTCCCTGTTCTTATATTATCTAAGGCAGACCCTCATCACCTCACATCTGGATTACTGCCCATGGATGTATACTCTTCCCCCAAGTCTCTCTCCCACTCCAATCCATTCAGCCACTAAAGTGATTTTCCTAAAATACAGATCTGATCATCTCACTCCCCACCTCTATTCAACAAGTTCTAGTGGTTCCCTATGGCTTCCAGGAGCAAATGAAAAATGCTCTGTTCTGATTCAAAGGCCTTCATAACCTAGCCCTTTTTCAGGGGCTACCTGTCCAGTCTTTTTACACCCACTACCCAGCTGCTACTTTTCAGTCTAGTGACACTGGTCTCCTTGCTATTTCATGAAAAAGACACTCCACATCTCGGCTCATAGCCTCTGGCTGTCACCCTCCACTCAGAATAACTTCCCTAATTTCTTTTAAATCTCAATTAAAATTTCACTTTCTCAGGAAGAAAGCATTCTCCAACCCTTTTAATTCCAGTAACTTTATTTTATTTCCTATTTGTCCTTTCTATACCTTGCTTTGTACATAGTTGTTTACATGTTGTCTCCCCCAGTACATTGTAAGTTCCTTAAGGGTAGGGATTGGTTTTTGCCTCTTTTTATATCTCCAGTGCTTGACACGGTGGCTGGTACACAGTAAACATTTATAAGTGTTTTTTGATAGACTGATTGATAGATGCCCGGCAAACTTTATTATATTTGTATTGCTGGTACTTAGTACAATTCATAGTCTATATTAAGTGCTTAATAATTACTTCTTGCAAATGGAAACTGAATGGATGCCCATCAGTTGGAGAATGGCTGAATAAGTTATGGTATATGAATGTTATGGAATATTATAGTGTAAGAAACGACCAGAAGGATGATTTCAGAAAGACCTGGAAAGATTCACATGAATGAATGCTAAGTGAAATGAGCAGAACCAGGAGATCATTATATCTGGCAACAAGATTATATGATGATCAATTTGATAGACCGTGGCTGTTCTCAACAATGAGATGATTCAGGCCTGTTCCAATGTGATGATGAGATACCTAGAGAGAGAACTGTGGGAACTGAGTATGGTTCACAACACCACATTCTCACTTTTTGTTGTTTGCTTGCATTTTATTTTCTTTCTCATTTTTTTCCCAATCTGATTTGATTTTTCTTGTGCAGCAAAATAATTGTATAAATGTGTATGCATATATTGGATTTAACAAATATTTCTACCATGTTTAACATATATTGGACTACTTGCCATGTTGGGGAGGAAGTGGACAAAGGGAGAATTGGAATACCAGGTTTTGCAAGGGTTAATGTCACAAAATTATCCATGCATATGTTTTGAAAAATAAAAAGTTTTAATTAAAAACAAAACAAAACATTGAGATGAGATGATTTAGGCTTGTTGCAATGATCTTGTGATGATAAGAGCCATCTATACCCAGAGAGAAGATTGTGGGAACTGAGGGTAGATTACAACATAGCATTTTCACTCTTTTTGTTGTAATTTGCTTGATTTTATTTTCTTTCTCTCTTTTTTTTCTAACTTTTTGATCAGATTTTTCTTGTGCAGCAAGATAATTGTATAAATATGCATGCCTATTTTGGATTTAACATATATTTTTAACCATGTTTACATGCTATTTGGGGGAGGGAGTGGGGAGAAGGAGAAAAATTGGAACACAAGGATTTTCAAGAGTCAATATTGAGAAATTATTCTTGCATGTGTTTTGAAAATAAAAAACTGCAATAAAAAATAAGTTTAAAAAAAATTACTCCTTGCCTTGCCTTGCAAAGTCCATGACCAATATTGCTTTCTGTGGATAAATAATAAAAAATACTTTCCTTCTCTTGATAAAGTCTCAGCTAGTGATATGATAATCAGTATCAGTAGTAATCAGTACCAGAATCAGTAAGACCTGAGTTTAAATCCAGCTTTGACACCTACTGTGTGATTCTGGATAAGTTAAATCAACCTTGTCAACCTGAATTTCCTTATCTACAAAATGAGAATAATAATAGTACTTATCTCACAGCATCGTTATGAGGAGCAAATATTAAAATTTACATACATTTTAGTTATTATCATTAAAAAGTGATGGGGAATTGCAGGTACTTGATGCAGCATATACTGTCAGATATGATTTCTATACCAGTTGGTTTTGCTTAACTTTCTTTGTGCCAAAAAACAAAAGATAAGGGGTAAAAAATATTGGGAAATGTCTTAAGTATATATAAAAAAAAGAATTACTAAAATAAACTTTTTTAAAGAAAAGCTTGGGCTTTATTATTACCCCCAAAAATTAACCAAAAGACTCACAACTACTGACATATGCTTACCTTCTCATTTCTGAAAATATCATATGAGAATAATCTAAACACACATCAAGGATATGTTTGATCAAGGTTATGAGATAAGAATATGATATCTTTTCAAAACAGGGTTCTTCTATAGGAGAACACATATTTATAATCACACAGTTGACCAAAAAGTAGAGAGAATGTTGATCATAATAAGGTACTTAATTTGGTAGAGCAAAATGCCATCTTAAAGCCTTTCCTCCAATAACTGTCCTATGCATACGTAAAAAATTTCTTGAAAGATGATAGCAATAAAGGTAATTTTATTTATTAACCTTTTAATGATTAATATCAATATTAAGCATTGCTTAATGGCTAAAAGTCACAGAATGTCCGGTATCTGAAGAATTAATATAGAGGATCACTCAAAAAGCAATAGAGGGGGTGTATTACAAGCATCAGTAAGTAGTAATATATTACCAATCAAGAAGAATGTAAGAAAAGTGGCAAGTGATGCAATCAGAGGGAGGGAACAAACTCATAAACTGCAAGCAATGTCTAGAGAAGTAGGGGAAGGTTCCCCATTCATTGATGGATCCCCTCTTGAGGATTTATGGGAGAAGATTAAAAGTCACAAAGGAAGAGCGGGCAAGGATGGGTTGCCATCTGTATCACTAAAAAAAGGATCCACATTATTGAGATTACAGTTGCATTTAAACATTAAATCACAAAATTGACCAAAAAAATAAAGGGGAGAGAATTGTTCAAAAAAAGTAAAGCCATTCAATTTCATAATAAAAATAAAAATCAGGAAAAAAAGACATCCCACAGCTCCCTTATTTTCAATCAGAAAATGAAGATTATCTATTCCAGATACTTTTTCTTCCTGAAATAATTTTTTTAAAAGAAAAAAAATCCCTTTCACTTCTTTATAACTCCATCATGGCATCATCAAACCAGCTATTCTCTTAGCTCCATAGGTACACACCATGAAATCTGAATTCATTCTTTTTTTCTACATCACTCCCAGCCTTCATCATATACATAATGCCCCTTAAAGGTCATCACCATCTCAACCCATTTGGTTTTTTTCTTTCTTTTTTTGTTTTATTAAAGCTTTTTATTTACAAAACACATGATTCATGGATAATTTTTCAACATTGATCCTTGCAAAACTTTCTGTTCCAAATTTCTCCCTTCTTTCCCCCATCCCCTCCCCTAGATGGCAGATAGTCAAATACATGGTAAATATTCAACCCATTGTTAATGAATGTTATGTTCCCAGGGATTTCCAATGAAACATTCAAAATATTTTCTAAAGCCCAGATTCACATTTTAACATAGAAACTCTGAACTCTGATTTAGACTCACCCTTTAATTTGTCAATCAAATTTTGGTAAGGGAGATATTAGAATATTCTTTTATCTCCCTCTCTTTCTACCACACCACATAGTACAAAGCTCTATAAAGAGTGATCTCAAGAAATAATATTGAATTGCTGATAAAATTCCTGTCAGAATAAACAAGGGCCTGCCTGACTTCCTGTCAATCATTTCCCCTCTCCTTCACATCCACTGTGGTTCTATGATCCTGATTCTGAGTCCTTGTGAAAGAATGAGGGACACCTGAGTTAGAGTGGAATCACATTTTATTGTGGCTAATCATTGGATTTTAAGAATGATTCATTAACTATAACTGTGAATAGAGGAGGAGGTGGGCAAGGGAGGTAAATAGCGTCTCCATCAGTCACTATCAGAGCTGTAATGACTAGCAAAATTCATGACTAGGGGCAAGAGAGTTCTTTCAGGCTTGTTCCTTATTGTGATAGGATGAGACAGCAGTCAAAAGAATGACATGAACCAATAGAAAGAGGTCTCCAAAGATAAGAGTGATCTAACCAGGTGCCATTACAACAGAAGAATACATTTGGTTGGACATTTCAGAGCTAACAATATTCTCCATCTCATCACACAAACATTTCTGTCTCTTCCATTCTAACTCCCCGCAATCACAATGAAACACTGGGGAAGGATGACAATCCAGAGAGGTGGGTGATAGAAGAATAGATTAATCCTGATCAGAGATCCTATTTTCCTGCATAGTCTTCTCAATCCAGGAAATATAATTTTTTACTTTAGTGTAGATCCCATAAGTACCACATTTAGGTCCCCAGGACACCAGGCCAGCTACATATAATTTATTGTTCTCTTGATTAGGGACCTGTACAGCAAAGGCCCCACCACTGTCTCCTTTACAGCTATCACTCCCCTTCTCTCCTCCAGCACAGATCATGTTACTGGTAAAACTAAAGGTGCTGATATCTACTGTGGCGTCATCACTCTTTACCGACTGACACTTTACCAGGGGAGCCACAGGTAATCGTGCCCCTCGCAGTTCAACAACATTTAAGCGTCTGTTTGCTTGGCCCCAGCCTGAGATCATTCCCAGGGTCCCATACTTGAGGTCATACTCGGATGAAGTACCTGGCAGGCATATGGGAGAAACATTAGGTCCCATCTTTACTGGGTCTTTTAGGCGCACGAGTGCGATGTCGTTGTCAAAATTCTTTCTTGCCTCTAGGTTAGCAACAGGACTCCAGTTGGGATGAATAAAGACGCCATCAGCAACGAGCAGCTGGGCTTCATCCAGAGCTGCACGATCAACCTTGGTGGTTCCCATGTACATAATAGGGTTGGCGTTCCCTTCTAATACATGGGCAGCAGTTAGCACCCAGTGCTCGTCAATGAGGGCTCCACCAGCTCTTGGATACTGAAAGAATACTTGCCAGGGGAAACTGCCAATATCTGCCCTTTTGCCCCCAAAAATCCTCTGGTTTTCTGAAAAGGGCTGACTGGGAACTCCACAGACTAGGGAACGCAAAAAGATAAGTTAGCAAAGGACTATTAAAAAAAAAAATGGCCTCAAATTGATGCCCAATCATTTTCATATTATTACCAGCCTATACTGAAGTCTCTTCAAAACCTACATATCATCCATTTCCTCATAAACTGACACCCTATCAATTACCACCATTAACAATGGGTAAAGAGAGAGGAGCTGGCTCCTGATTGGTGTGGACTAGAGCTTGATTCCTCTGCCAAAACTATGCCTCAGCCTAGGTGATGAGATGAAGACAGAGGGTCTGATTTATTTCTTCCCTGCCCAGATCTACTTGTTGCTCTATTTCCTATTGATTGCTTGGAAATACAGTGACTTTATCTTTTACTCATTATATCAGGAGCCCCATTTGATTTCAGCTGATGACCTACATCTAAGCCCTTCCCTGCCTAGCCTAATTGGATTCATTGTCTTTTACCCCCAGTTCCTTCTGTATGAGAAAGCAATTTAGTATTCTGTAAAGAAAGGGGGTATTTGTTCTGGAATTTGGGGATAGATAGCTTGACTATCAGGTTGAATTATTCTGATAAGAAACAATTTTCTGGTGGGTATTTCAAGCTTCTCCTTCACTCTGAGTCATGAAAAAATGCAGTAAACTAGCTAAGTAACATCTAACAGATGACACTAATAACTCCACTAATCAATAATTAAAATGTTCCCTTATTGTATGTGAGAGTAGGATTGGAAGAATTAAACAATGATGAAATATTGTCTTTCTTGTCTTGGCAGATGGATAGTAGACTCTAAGTGTGGAATGAGGTCCACATTATTCATTGTGGATAACTTGTCTTATTATACTTAACTGTGTAGTTTTTTGTTATAAGAGGTTTCTATGATAAGAAGGCAGTATAGCAAGTTTCTAACATAATCCAAGATCTAAGAGGCATTAGCAAGACCTATGGCCCAGAGTTCCATCCTTAACAATCTCATAATATGTGTTTATACCTAGATTTTCTGTGGGAAAATAATCTATCTACTTGATCTAGGATATGATTATGTAATTATGAAATTACATTTCAATTGTCTTTACCCAAGGGTTCTTAGCTTGCTATCTATAAACTTGGATGGAAAAAAAAATTGTTCATCTATTCCAAAAATAACTGTATTATAAAATAATTTCCTTTGTAATTCTAGGTATTTTATTTTGTGCATTTGAAAATGCTTTCCCATTTGATTTCATAATAAAATACAAATTTTGGTTTTCCCAAACCAAAGGGGTTTGGGGTCCATAACAAAAAAAGTGAACAGTCTTACCAAACTTATTATGCCAACTCTAATCTTCATTTGATTCTCACACTCACCTTTACTAGGTGACATCTTAGATTTAGACCTGAGAGGAACCATGGAGCTATCTAGTCCAACCCATTCTTAGTACAGGTGAAAAAACTTAGACCAGAAAAGTGAATTGAACTTTCTCAATGTCACTCAAGTGTAATTAAACATCAAGGGTAGAATTTGAATTCAAGTCCATTTAACCTCTATTTACTTCAGATTTGTCAACTGTAAAATGAAGATCATAATAACACCTGCCTTAAAGGGTTCTTGTGAGTATCAGATTAGATAATATTTGTAAAAATCTCTCAGTACAATACCTAGCATTTATAAATGCTAATTCTCTCATCTTTCCTTCCATTCTCTGATTTCAAATCGAACACACTTTCTATAGCATTGCACTTGTGACTCCCATAGGCCCATTTACTCTGATCTGGTCCCCAGAAGCCACCTGTCACTAGGTCAGACTTTGGTGGTCCCAAAGTTTCTAGGCTTCCCCCCCAGGAGGTAATTGACTGTAGCTCCAACAAGATCATTTTCCCAAACACTCTACAAGTCACTGCTTCTTCAAGAAGCTATGCTAGGCTCAATCCTTCCAACATCCCTCTGCCCTCCATCTTACTTTCACTGCAGTTATTCCCCATACCCAGCCTCAGTTACCTGCTACACACTGAGGCAGCTCCGCGCCTAACACCTTGTTCACCCAGGTCCCGTTGGCAGCACAACGATACTCCCCTGAAATCAACAAGGAAGGCAGGTAAGCTGGCAGGAAAAGATAATGCGGAATGTTGGGGGGGATGCGGGAAAACTGGGACACTGATGCACTGTTGGTGGCATTGTGAATACATCCAACCATTCTGGAGAGCAATCTGGAACTATGCCCAAAGAGCCATCAAACTGTGCATACTCTTTGATCCAGCAGCCATTACTGGGTCTGGATCCCAAAGAGATCTTAAAGGAGGGAAAGGGACCCACATGTGCAAAAATGTTTGTAGCAGCCCTTTTTGTGGTAGCAAAGAAAATGAATGGATGCCCATCAATTGGGGAATGGCTGAATAAACTGTGGTATATGTGGAATATTATTGTTCTATGAAAATTGGTGAAGGAGATGATTATAGGAAGGTCTAGAAAGATTTATACGAACTGATGCTAAGGGAAATAAGCAGAACCAGGAATATATTATATACAATAAGAGCAAGAATGTGTGATGATCAACCATGAAAGGCTTGGTTCTTCTCAGTAGTTCAGTGATCCAAAGGAATTCCAATAGACTTTGGACAGAAAATGCCATCTGCACCCAGAAAAAGAACTAAGGAAACAATGAAAATCAGCACATGCTATGTTCACTTCTTTTTTTTTTTTTTTTTTATCTCTCCTATGGTTTTGCCCTATTGCTCTGATTTTTCTCTCCCAACATGATTCATAAAGCCACCTCTTCAAATTAATATGGTCACAAAGTTGTAGAAGTTGATGATATAATCAAAAGTACAAATTTTAAAAAATAATAACTCTCAGAACAAATACTGAAAGGAAGTTTACCAATGATGTATATCCTTAATGTTGTGATTTTACTGGGTAAATGACAGGTGTAAAGTTTGGAAGCTTTGATATTAAAGTTCTTAATAAACTTATTTGAGGATATTAAAAAATAAATAAATAAATAAATAAATTTACTAGGGAAAAAAAACAAAAATAAAATAAAATAAAGTAAAACAAGGAAGGCAGAGCCCCTCAGCACTGATTCTCCTCATTGAAGCTCCAGACTCCTGAGGGCAGCCATTATAAAGAAAGGACCAGACTGTTAGCCCCTGGACCCACAAAGGAAGGATCTAAACATTCAATCTTCTACAGATTCTGGGTTTAGGACAGAAAAGTGGTCAGAGATTTTTCCCTGATATACCAGTCAGTATCTTACAGCATAGTGGAGATCATAAGGAAGGGAAAGAAGAAGGGGAAATACTTATGTTATAATGGCAGCTGTGAACATACTTGATGTGAGAGAGAAAAGCTAGTCAGAAGATTTCTGTATCTTGAGTTACCTTACAAAGACCAGACTGTGCTGTAAAAAGAGCTCTTCGGTCAGAGTAAAGGCAGTTTATAATTGTGGGTCTATAAATTCCTGGGTTTCAAATCAAATAACTCATTCCGAGCATGAATTACTATTATCAAGAATATTATAAAAACATATTTCTATTCCAAGTAGGAAGCTGGACTAGAAAACTCTAAAATCCCTTAGAATTCTAAGATTCTAAAATTTTATAAGTCTCTAAACTGATCTAAAGGACTCTATCGGCCTTTTGTGTTTAACCTTTTTTTTTTATTGAGTTGTTACTTATCCAGGATCACATAGCTAATAAGTGTCTGAGGCTGGATTTGAATTCAAGTCCTCCTGACTATCCATTGTGCCACCTAACTATCCCATCTAAACTCCTTAAAAAGATTTCCCTGATTATTTTCAAGACCCAACTGAAATCTTCTCTTTTAGGTTTACCATTTCCTGATCCCCCTTAATGCTAATTAATAATGCCTTTCTTCCGTTGATCACTTCCAATTTCAGTTGTTTGTACAAAGTCATTTACATGTTGTTTCCCTTATGAGACTATAAACCCCCGAGGGCAGGCAACATCTTTAAAAAAAAAAAAAATTCAATAGTATTTTATTTTTCCAAATACATGTAAAAATAGTTTTCAACATTGATTTTTGTAAGACTGTGCTTCAAATTTTTCTCCCTCCCTTTTTCTCCCCTCCCCAAACAGCAAGTAGTCAGAGATTAAATATGTGCAATTCATTTTTGCTTCTTTTTATGCCCCCAGTGCTAAGCAAAGAGCCTGGCATGTAGTAGTGACTTAATAAGTATCTATTTTGACTTTACCCCCTGATTGTTCCTATATGAGAATTGTATTTTAATTCAGTGAAGATAAAAGCAACATAGTCAAGAAATCATAAGATTGGAAGATCACAGATTTGTAGCTACAAGGAACTGCTGAGTTCATCAAGTCCAATCCCCTCATTTTACAGATAAAGAAACTGAGGCAGAGATAAATTAAGAAGCTTCCCCTGTGTCACAAAGCTAGCATCTAAGGCAGGGGTGGGACCATCTGTCCTGGACCATGAAATCATTTGGTCTGGCCCTGCCAAGGTGACAACAATCTCCCACTGCTTGAGTTCTTTCTGTTAGTAATTATGTCTGGCCTACAAATGACCTTAAAAATATCTAAATGGCTCTTGGCAGGAAAAAAGTTTCCCTTCCCCTGGTCTAAGGATTGGTTTGAATCCATGTCTTTTGGAATACCAACTAATACCTCACACCTACTATATCCCTGTGTGTTCCCTTTGCCCTTTCAATTACAAGGAAAAAAACTACCTTTTAATGTCTTCATTTTCATTATCTCTCCCCCAAAGAAAAAACCTACCAGTCCCTTCAGTCTTCATGTAATAATATGGCTCGTTGCAGGTATATTGAGTCACTGCCCCAAACAAGGTATATTTCGTATTGTCTGTTTTCCCATTTTTAATGGGTTCTGGGATGCCGCAGTCCACCGCTACAAAGGAAAATCAGGACAGGGGGTCATCAAGGTAGCGATTCTTACCAAGCAAAAGTTATGACATCAACTCTAACTCTCTATCCAATTGATTCCACTGCCATTTGAGGTTTTCAAATATCTCTGAGATGAGCCTTTTCCGTTCTCCTTGTGGTTATCCTACCTAGTTTTCTTTATGCTAACCTCACTGAAGAGTAAAACCTTGCAGCACAAACAACCATTACCCCATTGGATGTCTATTTTTCTCTCTCTCACTGGCAATGTGCTGGGATGCTAGAAAAAGAAATACATTGCAATCTCATTGCCCTTCTATGTTTCAGCTGGCCTAAGGCTCAATAAAATCTCTGTGTTTAGAAACCTAAGACCCAATCTATCTCCTTTTATAGTCTGAATACCCTCAACATGTAACACATTTTGGAGAATATTGCGCTCCATTACTTACGTTTGCATTTTAGGTTGGAATTACTCCACTGCCCATTACTTTGACAAGTTGAATAGAAGGATGTTGAGCTGACTCTTCCCTAAAGAAAAACAAGAACTACCAATAACTAGGAAGGATGTGGAGAAGTCAGAGTACCAGAGGAAGTCCCATCCTAGTGTTTAATCAGGACCCCTCACAAATTTTAACAAGGAGAGACCTTGTTAAACAACCCAGCCCAGATCTGTAGCTTCACAATTGGTTTCCACTTGAAGTCACTGAATTGGATGCCAAAAAAGAAGCCGGGGGAAGTTAGATGGTACAGTGGATAAAATACTGGCCCTGGAATCAGGATGACCAAAAAAGAAGCAGCAAAAGTAGGGATGGGGAGGGTAACATGACTCAGTTCCTCCCAGGAGGGGATTAAATAGTCAGAGGAAGCATGTTTGGGCTGTCTTTGTTGTAAAAACCATGCCTTCTTTAGAAATAGCCATGGAGGCTAAAACACTTAGAAACTTAGTGATTACCTTGAATGGAGGGGGACAAAAAACAGTCCCCTGAAAGTAACTTACCTGCACCACTTCAAACCCTTCCAGACAAGTTATCTTCACAGTATCCTGATAGACATATTTGGCCTTTACAGGATCCTGAATAGAGTTGGCTGTAAATTCTTTAGGACATGGCATTGCTTTAGAAGGAAAATGGCAGCAACAGAATAGAAAACATCAATGAATAAAAAGTCTGACAATCACTTGTCTTTAAAATGACATATTTCTCTAGTCTCTTAACTTGATTTGATAAAAACATACTTCTATAGCAATTAAAGGGAATCCACAATATAGTCCAAAAACTATGAGTTTTTTCATAACTCATTATCTCCAAAGGTAGTGTCTTATTATATTTCCTGTGTTACAGATGATGACATGGTGGGCCATAGTACTTAAGTGATTTGATGATGCACACACAGGGCAGGACAGGGGCCTAGTCTTTTGGCTTCATATGGTTTCTCAGTATGACCTTATCATCTATCTAATAGCTAAACACCATTTTATGATCCAACCCATGCACTCCATCTTTCTATCATCTTAGCTAATAAGAAAATCGAATTCTATAATTCAATTCTATTTCATAAATATTTATGTGCCTGACTTCCTGCCTTAATTCATTCAACTATTAAACATATTTCCAGTTTTTATGTTCTTCTATATAATTTTACTATTATATTCTTTCATCATCCTCTTTGTCTTATGTACTCACCATTTCTCTTTTCTGATCACTGATATGTAAAAGTATCTAGCATCATTCTCCATCTAAACATCTTGGTTTAGTTTCCTAAGATCTCTCATCCAAAATACAAATAAAAAGTCTGAGCTTACAGGTTGGTTTAGCTGAGGAGGAGAAATCCTGGAAGTTGAGGCATTTACAGAATCGCTTTAGGAGTTTGGAAGTCTCATGGGAATTAAATAATTTTTGAATTTATAAGAAAAATACTGCTTTTTTTTTTTTTTTGGAAATCATCCCTCAACCCATCCTTTTAGCATCCAGTGTAATAATGTGTCAATACATTTCTCTCTGAAAGTGTAAATTTATACATCTACTTATCTATTTCTTCAGATATTTGGCATAGAAATGTTACTTGGATGCAAGCATCTATAGGAATAGCTTGCATGGCTACTTACGATCTCCATAGTAACGGAGTTTCCAGCCTTTTTTTTGCCCTGTTTCATCAGTTTGGAAGATGATATCAAGAACATTGTCCTTAGTTTCAATTATTTGCTGTCCAGGGAATCCATTACCACAGTAGGGCCCAAACTGCTGGCCTCCTGCAGTGAACTGGGAGGGAAAAAAAGTGAGAATAAGTCAGGAAAGAGACAGAAAGGAACAACAACAAAAAAAAAGAGGCAGAAAATAAGGCACAAAAAGATTAAACGTAGTATAACAGAGTCTATGCCATTTGCCATGCAGAAAAGGCTAGGGAGACTGCTCTTGGAGACTTGTGATGATTTTTAATGGAAGGCTCTTATAAACACTTAAGCATATATAAATATTCTATAACTAGTCTCTGCTAACCACATGGTTAGGAGAAGACTTTTTGATTGTCTTTTGCCTATTTTTGTATTCCTAGGGCCTAGCACAGTGCCTGGCCCAAAATAGTACCTAATAAATATCTGCTTGATTATTCTAATCAAACAACTTGAAAGCTAGAATTTTGGAGATTTTCCAAAAGAGCTTAGAAAACAGAGATTCAGGTTCATTTTTCTTTTTTTCTTGAATTACTTTGTTTTACCTGTTTCCCTTGCTTTGACTCCTTTGCTTACTGTCCAGTGAGAGAAATTGCTGTGGGGAGTGAGGCTTTGGGCCTCCCTCCAAAACCAAGCTTAGATATGGTTCCATGACATGGGCCTTAATCTTTTGCTTTAACATTTGTGCTTTTCTGTTTTAGATGAGGGAATGGAAGACTCCACTCTATAAGGTCATCAAAGGGAGCACCTGAGTATTCTGGCATCCTGATTTTATAGTAAGTCTATAGTAAGTCAACACTTCATGAAGCAAAATGTGACCTTCAAGAGTGATCTTTAGGACCTAACTTAGCCATCGCTAAGATAAAGACTAATCCAGCAGCAGTGCCTCCTCTGGGTAGAAACTCGGTGGGAACGATGAATATTATGTAGGAAATATGTCCACTCTCGCCAGAGACCAAGGTAGTATGGAAGAAAGTATGTTCTTGCTGCATTAAGTGAATGTGCTTACTTGTACTTTTGTCTTTTAAATGAATGCTCCTTTCAAAAGTTGATTGACATTAAGTAGATAAATAGAACTAGGGTTATACTGATGGACACTTAAGAATTAGGGGAGGGCATAACTGGTGGGAGATTGAGTCAATGACAGTAGAGAAGAGATTCCCCAAATCCCTTCAGGATACCCTCCAAAGTCCTGAGGAGAACATATAGTTGACTTGGATGTTTTTCCAAGTGGGGAATATATTTGCTACAATGGACAAGAGGAAAAGAATGAAAGAAAAAATGCAAGAAAGGAACTAAAGGAAGGAAAGATCTCTTTTTGAGGGAAAAACATGCATGAAAGGGAAACAAAGATAACTATCCACCACGCACAAGCAGGCTGTCCGGACAATCTCCTTCTGAATCACCTGCTTCTACATCAAAATCTTCTCTCTTAATAGTCACCACCACTTGAAAGCCTTTCTCCAAAAAGACCCTGTAGTCACAGCGAGAGTTCTCAGGATATAAACTAGGATAGTTAGGGCTGGTAATCTCTCCAGTTAGATCAGTGAACATATTCCCACTGCAATTCACTTCAAAAAAAAGGAGGAAGAAAAGAGAAAATCAGCAGAATAAAAAAAAAATCTTGGCATCTTCTATTCATCTTAATCTTATTAACCATCTTTCATTCAAAACAAATCCATGACCTTAATTAGAATCTAAATCCATTAATTTCCTGATGGCACATCATCAATTAGAGTCACAATCCTCATTAAAGATGCCAAACCATAATGAGGTCTCTACTAATCTGCCTATGATAAGGGTAGACACTTTCCAGGGCTTGAACCACTCCATGTTTGAATGTTTTCCCTTAGCTAATAGTTTACCTTTGGGACCTTGTTTACTCTGGGGTATTTCTTCCCTATAAGTGCAGAGAAATTAAAATATCTATATTTTAACACATTTTCTAGACTATATATTCCTAGAAAATGGGATATATATTTATCAAAATCAAGGATAACTATAAGGGTTAAACTGGTGGTATAAACAAACTTCCCCATTCATGCATCTCATGGCGATTATCATTGTTGAATGAATGAATGGATGGATAGATGGATGGATGAATGGCTCACCTCCACAATTTTTCATGTCATCATAGAGGAAGTACTCTGGAGGGCAGGAGCAAAAGTAACCACCAATGAAGTTGTTGCAGAAATGACTACAAGGGCTATCGTTAAAATCTGTGCACTCATTTATATCTGAAAATAGGAAGAGAGGATGTTAAATTGGAAATGAAGATGTATATAAGAGAATAAAGTTTAACTAAAACCTACAAAATTAGACCCTACAGACACTGACCCTATAGAGCAGGAAGGGATATTGCTTTTGAGCTTTAGTAGAACTACTTTGCATGCTCTTTGATATCAAGGGCTCCTGACTCTGCATACTATTACTCCTGTCTTAATTCATACTACTAAGTATTTAGGGCTAAGAACTTACATAGTACAGGATGAGTTTACAATGTCTGGGACCTTTAGGTTTCAAAAAATCTTTCAGGAAGAAGCACCTAACACTAAAGATGATACCCAAAAAATCAGATACCCTGTTAAAGTCTGTAGTAGAAAAGCATGTGTAATTAGCAAATTTATTGGTATGATAAAATAATAACTTTTTTTTTTAACAAAATTTTTAAATGTCTCAATGGCAAGTACCTTATATGAAAATATATTAGAATTTCCCAAGTATATTTGAATGTCAAACTTGTGTCTCACAGCAGAAACTCAAACTAAGTCAAGACTTCCACATACCAATGGGAGTAATGGAGATGGCACTAATGATTTTCTTTTATAAAAATTAGGAATAGAATCCTGATCCATGAACTTGTTATTAATTCCTTCCTAATTCAGACATTAAAGTTGGAACATTTCAAAAAAGACATTAATGGGAAAATATTTGGCCATACCTATGGCAACATAATAAGCAGCAAATCCTGTGAAACGTTCTTCATTCGAGAAGTCTGATTCAAAGATCACATCAAGACTGTTATATGGTACATGGTACTCCTTCACTATTGGAGAACTGGGGTTCTTGCTACTCTTCTGCCCACAGAGTACTCCTTCTACAAGGTCTCCGGACATAATCTATGAAAAGGATTTGAAACAGATACAGAACTTGGGAACCAAAGACTAGGAAATGTTCTGATATAAGGCCTTGGAATAAGGAGAAGGAAGGAAGAAGAACCAGATTTCCTTTCCCACATAGTTCCTCTATTTCACAATCTCTCCCTCTATTTCCCTGCTCGAAGCCCTTAGTTTCAGGTTCTTCTGTACTTATACAATACCTTCACAAAATCATACTCGCAGTTGGCTGACAACTCCATGTCCAGATGAGTGAAATAGAGATGGATGCCATACCCATCAGGAACTGTGATCTTCCAGGTCTTATGTGCATTATTGGGGTATGCCTGGGGATAGTTAGGGGATAAAATTTCCCCATACATGGAGGTCTCCTCCGCCCATGTCAGGACTGCAAACAAAACAATACACCTAGAAAAAAGACACAGAGGGATGACCTATGTGCCATGGGGCGAATTTTATCTTGAGAATAACTAGAAAGCAAGTGATATCACAGAGAACAGGAAAAAGATAAGGATAGTCATGATAGAAAGAAGAAAAGGTTAAAGAAGATAGGTCACAGTCAAGACTCCTTAGATGTCAAATCTCTAAGCATTTCTATTGACTTGTGGCAAGATCAGGCTCTCTCAAGGGGATGAAAAAAAGTAAAATTCAGACCCTATATTCAATTCAACAAACATTTAAATGATTACTACAAGCAAGGAACTGAAAATATAAGTACAAAAACAAAACAGTCTTTGCCCTCCAAGACCTTACACTCTACTGGAAAAATATAACACGGACCCACATAACATAAAATGATTGGGATGAACTAGATGGCCACTGCAGTGTCTTACAGCTATACATTTATAATCTGGTGATCCTATGATCCTAGACCTAAACCCGTAGATATATGGTCATTTGAGAGAAGGAAGGATGTGGTGATTAGGAGGCATATAAAATCATCAAGGTACACGACATATTTTTGAAAGATAAGGTTACCTGAAGTTAATGTGGCATACTGAATAGAGGGACAATCTAGGAGTTGCCATGAAATCAGGTCAAATCCTGTCTCTGGTATATGCAAACTATATGACCCTGAATAAGTCACTGAACCACTCAGTGTCCCCAGGAAACTCTCTAAAATTATAAATTTCCTTTTCTTTTGGGGCAAGGTGCAATTGGATAACTCAGGTCCTCGTGGCTCTTGGGCTGAGCCCTATGCACTGTACCACTTAGCTACTCCTTTAAGATTATAAATTTCAACAGACACCATTCAGCATCAGTAGAGTTTTCTTACCAGGAATCCCCTAAATCAATTAAGTCGCAGATCCACACCCCTCTTCAAAAAAAAAAAAAAGGTCACAAAGATAATTCTTCTGACAACAAATGAAAGTATCTATTAAGCACTGCATTTGTAGTATTTGTTGTTTAGTCATTTTCAGTTATATCTGATGCTCTGTGACCCTATTTGGGGTTTTCTTAACAAAGATAATGGAGTGGTTTGCCATTTCCTTCTCTAGCTCATTTTATAAATGAGGAATTGAGAAGAGTATTTAACCCTGCTTGCTCAAGGTCACACAGTAAGTATCTGAGGCTGCATTTAAACCCACAAAAAGGAATTTTCCTGATTCCAGGTCTAGCCCTCTATCCAATGTACCACCTAGCTGCCCCATGGCAAATGCTAGGGATGCAAATACAGAAGTTCCCACCTTAAAGGAGCTTATATCTGATTAGAAAAACAACACTTATATAGTATTGTGGACAGAGAAGGAAGTTACATTCTGGGAAACAAAGGATGGTGAATGGGCAACTATCTACAATAAGGCTAGCTACTGACATTGCCTTTTCAGATCATAGGATCATGGATTGAGAATTGGCCCTTCATATTTTATAGATGAGGAAATTGAGGCCCAGAGAAGTTAATTAACTTGACCAAGATCATATAAGTAGTCACCATATAAGTAGTGACCATGACCAGGAACTTAAACCTGTCATTTTACTCCAAATCCAAGAGTTTTCCAGTTTTAAAAAAAAATCTGTAAAAAACAAACTCCCTGAATGGAAGGAATAGACATTCATAACACTAGCATATAGTGTTTGTAAAAAAAAGTAGTTATGTAATACATGCTTATTGAATGAACTGTTAGAGGAATCTTGGGAATTTTTGTAGGTCCCTGGGAAGGAGAAAATATAGAAAAACTAAAGAGATATGGGGAAGTGAAGAGAGGGGGGAAAGAAGAAAAAATAGAGGAGAAATAAGGAGAGAAGAGGAGAGAAGAAAAGAAAGGGGAGGGGGAAGGATGAGAAGAGGAGGGAGAAAGACAGAATGTGAGAGAGAATGATCGGTAGAACAAGTTCCCAGAGGAGAAAGGAAGAACACAAATAGAGGGGAAAAATATCTCTCGGGTTTCTTGACCACTCACCATATGCTTGTGGATTTGATAGGACCTGAGAAGCTGGACATCTTTAGCTCTGGCTCTCTCTACCTCTGGACTTTGGAGTTCAGAGAAGGGATAGGTTTCACCGTATTTGTCTGAGTAAACCTGCTTTGGGATTGAGAGTCACCTGGAGTTCAATGACACTTTCATACCAACACTCAGGTTCTACCAAGCAGTACCACCCAACTTTACCCATCTTTCACATTTTTCCAGCCTTTAAGTTTCTAGACTTTGTCCTTCCATTGCCTTTTGTTTCTCTTGTCTCACACATTGAATCTAAGATAAAGATTGCTCTCTCCTAAGCAACATGTTAATCAATTTGCTTTTCTCACTATTCAGATTTTCTGTTACTTTGACTTAAGTTTTATGACATTCTCCTTCCTTTATGCCCTCACAGCACCCAATATCTCTATCCAAGCAACACACACACACACACACACACAAAAAAAAAAGTCCCTTTATCACAAGGCATCAGGAATACATTCTCCCTGGGCTTTTGAATCTTTGATTCACTTTCTCACATTAGACTATCTCTCTTCACTATATATTGAATTATAATGGTAGATAGGAGAAAGGTTGATTCCTTCAGGATCAAAATAAAGTACATCTTAATATTTTACTCAAAATAGTATAAAACAAACAAAACCAAAAAAACCTTATTCCCTATCTTTCAGATGAAAACAGATAGGGAAAGAAAAATGGCAAATTAATCAAAAGAAACTGGAGAACGAATGAGAATAGGTTCTCTCTCATTTCTTTAATCTTTTCCTTTTATCTTAAAGTAATAATCTTCCCATAGTTTGTTCAAAGTACATATTAGCTTTTTAGCAAGGGTTACTGGAGGATGGAATAAGGGTGAAGTTGGCCCAAGAAAAATGGCCCCAGATTAAGAAAGGAGATGAAACTCCTTTCTCTCTTCTTTGCCTAAAGACCAAAACCATCATATTGAAGGTATTCTCCATATTAGAGTTCATACCACTTGCTTTTAAGGTTTTTACCTTCTGGAGCTGATGGGGAAGAGTGGATCAATTTCCTTTATTTCTGCAAGTAGGCATCCTGGGAGGTACGTACAGACAAGTACAGAGGGCTACCAGGGAATTTAGCACTTCCTTTGCCTCTCAGCCAGTCTCTCTGCCCTTCTCTGTCTTGTCTCTACCATTCCCCCTCTATGTGTCTATTTCTCAAATTCCCTGAACTATACAAGGAGGGGCTGGAAGACCATAAAACAGGAAGAAGAGGATTCAGTCTTGATCTTAGAGCTCCCTCTGCTTTTGGAATAGGCACTGCCCACTTCATCTTTGGCCTGAATTCCCCTATTGAGGTCTGTCTGCATGCAGGACAGAGATTTTTTTTTTTAAGGGGAAATTTTGTTATTGTGCAATCCTCTCTTCCTAGCCAAAGGGGGTGTAATAAAATGTATCTGCATGTGGTTTTGAGGAAATCAGGTGGTTTATAGGAAAAGGAGGGGAATAGGAGTCAAGCCCAGCCCATAATAAATAGTTTTCTCTCCCATGGTCCAATTCAGTTAGATACTAAAAGAAAGGATATTTACCCAAAACTTAGGTCAGAATTTCTTTTTACTTTCACTTTAGCACTTTACTTTTTACTTTAATTAAAGCAAGATGGGTTGCCAGGTGAACACAGGCCTCATTCAGATGCTTGTGACTGATTAGAAGCTTTGAATCATACAGAAAACATTCCAGTCAAGAGAAAGAAAAAAGAAAACGTATAACTATATTTTCCAGGACTCTTCCTCCCCTATCAGAAGTAATGCCTACATATGTCAGAAAAGTTAGAGCCTTTCCTCCTTTCACCTGTACTCATTTTTTTAAGCTTTTTATTTTCAAAATATGTGCATAGATGGTTTTCAACATCCATCCTTGCAAAACCTCGTGTTCCAAATTTTTCCCCCTTCCTTTCCCCCACCCTCTCCCCTAGATGGCAAATAATCCAATATAGGTTAAACGTATGTTCTTCTGCACATAGTTCCATAATTTATCATGCTGTACGAGAAAATCCTATCAAAAAAGAAAAAAATGAGAAAGAAAACAAAATGCAAGGAAACAATAACAAAAAGAGTAAAAAAACTATGTTGTGACCACAGTCAGTCCCTCCTCACCACCACCATAGTCTCTGGGTGCAGATGGCTCTCTCCACTACAAGACATTGGAACTGGCCTGAATCATCTCATTGTTGAAAAGTCACATCCATCAGAACTGACCATCACCTAATTTTGTTGTTGTTGTTGTATTCATTCTTTTCACCAGAATGAAAATGTACTATTTCTTTCTTTACCTCCAGGTTTGAATGGTACCTATGTATCTGCCACATTTCAGCAGGAAACTAGGCAAGACTTCTTCTAGCATAAAAGAACAGGATAGAAGGGAGAGGAACAAGTAATTACATATCACTCAATATTTGCCAGACACTGTGCTAAGCATTTTATAAATATCTCATTTGGTAACAACCCAAAAGACAGGTGCTGCTATTATCCATCCCCATTTTAGAGTTGAAAAAGCTGAGGCAAAAGGAGGTTAGTTGACTTTTTCACCGTCACATAGTCAGTACCTGTATACAGTTGGATTTTAATTCAGGTTTTCCAGACTCCAAGTCCTGCATCTATCCACTGAGTCATCACCTGGCTCATGAGAATTAACCCTACTGTAAACACTTATATAAATTATAATGATTTACATATGGAACTTATGTCATTAGACAAATTGGGGGATCCTAACTTTCTCTATTGCTCTTAAATTACAACCATTTGAATTATGGACCTTCTTTCAAAAGATGCTTCTTTCTCAATTCATTGGTTCCAGCAATTAAAGAAATTGTGTTGAGAAATTGCCTCTACCAAAAAATTGCCTCCTGAAATAAAGGTCTTCTGGAAAAAAAAAAAATATTAAAGAGCTAAACCACAATTAACCTTGGATGCTATTAGTTATATTGATGGGAAATATCATCTATGGCCTAGAGGATCTCCTCCTGGAAAAGGGGCCCCAAATCTGGATTTATGTAGACCTGAAATTCATCCTTGAGGCAATCTGATCCTACAGTGAGAGCTAAGCTTTTTCCAAACTCTCTGGATTATTATTCCTCATTCCAGAACTTTATAATGGGAGAAAAATCTCTGAAAACAAAATAAAAATGGATCATACCTAAGGTATTCTCAAAAGGTATCAATAGTTTCTAGTCTCAGGAAAAGATAATCAATGTACAAAATAGATATCAGGAGCAAGATAGTTACTTCTACCATAAGAGAATGCCCAAAACACAAAAGCCTACTAAATATACACATACAGATCCTGAAATCATAAAAAAGATAATCCATCATCATCATTATAATTTTCATCAAAAGATAAAGGCAAATTCTGACAAAGCCAGCACAGTGGGAGGAAGTAGTACAGTCTAGTTCTCTCCCAATAAAACCAAAGAAAAGCACCATATTAGCACCATAATTATTGAAGAAATCCAAGAGCAAATATAGTGGACCATTTTTTCAAGCCCAAGTTGGCATAGGAAGAAAGTCAGGGACTGTAGGCACTGAGGAAAAGGTTTTAGTCAGAAAGCCTGATGCAGAACCATCTGATGATAATGATAGCTAGCATTTATTTATTTATTTTTTTTTTTTAAATTTAATAGCCTTTTATTTACAGGATATATACATGGGTAACTTTACAGCATTAACAATTGCCAAACCTCTTGTTCCAATTTTTCACCTCTTACCCCCCCCACCCCCTCCCCTAAATGGCAGGATGACCAGTAGATGTTAAATATATTAAAATATAACTTAGATACACAATAAGTATACATGACCAAAACATTATTTTGCTGTACAAAAAGAATCATACTCTGAATTATTGTACAATTAGCTTGTGAAGGAAATCAAAAATGCAGGTGTGCATAAATATAGGGATTGGGAATTCAATATAATGGTTTTTAGTCATCTCCCAGAGTTCTTTTTCTGGGTATGATAGCTAGCATTTATACAGTACTTACTGTATTCTAGATGGGATGTACAGTGTGCTTGGAGAAGACTAATACCACAGATATGAGGGTTACTGAGTCCTTTTCAGGGCTGCTTTCCACCATTGGTATCCACCTGGTTCATACAGCTCCCTGTGGCTCCAAGAAGCTCTAGCACAGTGGCCATATCCTAGTAACTGTTTCAGTAGACAGGCTAAACCAGATTGAGGGTCACCGAGATGTCTTGAACCCTTCAATGCTTCAAGGGTTGTCCATCCCAAGATATGAAGACATCCCTTGGTGGAATGAGTGAATGAGAACAATTTCTTCCAAAATGCCATGAAGTTGCCTGAAGTAGGCATTGTGGAATGTTGAGACTTTGATTAAATGTCAAAAACACCAAGATCATCCACTGTAGCCTAAATCATCACCAATAATTTTGACTTTCTCTTGTCACTGGATTTTTGATGACTCTGGAAGAGAGAATGAGGTCAATGATTTCACACAACTCTGCCTCACTTAAATCCAATTTATGCACAAATCAAAAGATATGATCCATGCCATTTTACATTTTTTACTTATCTCAAAGTCTATCATGACAGGTATGGACAGGTATGTACTTAAGTACAACGCAAAATCCAGGAAGCCTGACAGGCAAACAACTCTTGTTATGAGATAACTCAGCAAATATTTTATCCAAATAGCTATTCTGAGTGAAACAAGACTGGCAAATAAAGGCTCTTTGCCAATCAGAGCTGGATAGTTTTCTGGAGTGGCTGCAGTAAAGGGGAGTACTGCAAATCTGGCATCAATTTTACAATCCAAGCTAATCTAGTCAACAAACTGGTATGCCTCCCAAAAGAAGTGAATGAAAGATTCATGAAAATATGATTACCACTTTCAGGAAAGCATCACCATCATCAGTGCTTATGCTCCTATCAAGGTGAACCCTGATGAGATAAAGAAAAATTTTTATGAAGACCTGGAGATCATCATCAATCATCATCATCAATATGCTGGAAAAGGACACATTTATAGTTCTGGATGACTTTAATGCAAGAGTAAGAACAGATTTGGCAGAGAATACTTGAGAGGAATGGAGTTGGAAACAGCAACAGTAATGGTCACTCACTACTAGTACATCTCATGACCTTTTTTCATTACTAATTTTCTTCTTTTACCAAAATACAAACATTAACATTTAATAGACTATGTCAGTATAAGGAGAAGAAATAGATAGGATGTGAAGGTGATGAAGGCAATATGTGGTACAGAGTGCTGGACTGATCATAGACTTATCCTCTCCAAATTAAATATTCACATTCAACAAAGCACAAACTCCAAGGCGAGATGACTACCAACAGATTAGAAAGCTTTTTGGGAGTGAGAACAGCTTGTTACTCACTTGGAGGAGAAGCTGAGCCAGCACATTGTTGGTAATAGTGAAGTAAAAAAGGAGAGGACATTTTTCAGATATCTGGTATACAGCACTAGTTTATTTTCTGGGCCAGAACAGTTGCAAATATCAAAACTGGGTTGATGAAAATGATAGGAAAATTCAGAAGCTGTTAAATGAAAAACAAGAACTCCATTGGGATTACCAGCAGGATAGTTTATCCCTTTCTAAGAAGGCAGTGTTTAGTTGCATCAAAAGTACAGGCAGCTTAGAGAGAAGTAAGATTCTTGGCTCGTCTGGAAGATAGATAAAATTCATTTTCATACTGATAGCAACAACACAAAGCACTTTTATGCTGCTCTGAAGGCTACTTATGGGCCAAAGACCTATCGTGTATCTGAACTACTCAGTGCTGAACAGTTCAGAGTCATACTGATTAGCGATAAGGACATGATCCTGGAGATATGATCTGAAAACTTGCAGTGTTTTCAACAGACATTACCAATCAATGCTGAAGATAGCATTGATATCTCAGGTTGAAGTCAACCTTCTCTACCTAAATTTCCAACTGAAGAAGAGGTTTTGAATGCTATTGGGTTCCTCTTGTGTGGCAAAACACCTGATACTGATTCTATTCCAGCTGAGATTTACAAGACAAGAGGTCTACTGCTCATAAAAAAGCTAACTGAAATTTTCCTATGACAAGCACAGGGGATCTCTTAGTCATTGCTGGCAAGATTCTTGTGTGAATCCTCATTATAGGCTGGTCCTTTATGTGGCTTCAGAAAGGGCCAAGGAACAATTAATACAGTGTTTGCTGACCGACCACTGCAGGAGAAAGGCCAGGAGCAGAAAGAACATAGGTCTGTACTTAGCATTCATCAATCTGACCAAGGTCTCTCATACTACCAGTTGTGAGGGCTTGTGGGAAATTATGTTAAAATGTCAGTATTGCATATCAACTTCATGATGGCCTGCTTGCCCAGGTTCTGGAAAATGGGTGATGCTTTTGTGCTTTCCCAGGCACCAATGGACTAAAGCGAGGCTATATGGTTGCTGCCATGCTTTTTGCCATGTTTTCAACAATGTTGTCAGATTCCTGCAATAAGGAAGAAAACAGCATCAAGGTCAGCTGATGGGTCACACTGATGGTAAATTTTTTAACTTGAAAAGGCTACAATGTAGCCAGGACTAAAGTGGAGGGAGAGCTGGTGCATGATTTCTTGTTCACACATGATTTTGCAGTCAATGCAGTATATATTGATTCTCTGCTACTTGTGCTAATTATAAGCTAACAATTAACACGAAGAAAACACATGCTTTCCACCAGTCAACACCATACTGTCTGTATGAGGAGTCATAGGTTGTAGCAAATGAAGAAATGTTGAATGCTATGGATAAGTTCACTCCCTTTGGCAGTATGTTTTCCAGAGATGACCACATACATGGTGAGGCTGATGCATGCACTGCCAGAACTAGCTCAGGTTTTAGAAGGTCCCAAAGAAAAGTGTGGAAGAGAAGAGAAGGCTGCATACCAAGGTATGCAGACCTCATTGTTGCGTGCCTGTGAAACCTCAGACAGTCCTGCATATAAAAGACAGAATGATTTACAATAAAATTCAATAACTTATAAATACTGCGAGCACATTGGAAACAGAGAACAGTTTATAGGACTGCTCATTAGGATTCTTCCTTTCACCTTAGCTTTCCACTGTCCAAACACTGTCCAGTATAAACCTGCTAATAAAAAGTCAAGCCAGTTCTCTTGTCAGTGTCCATCCTCTCCAAAAGCACCACTTATCTGTGACTTGATATGCCCCATGTTCACCATATATCCTTTGGAATTATCTTGGATCATTGTCTTGATCCGAGTAACTAAGTTTTTCACAATTGATCATCCTTACAACATTGCTTTTTTTTTTTTCTTACTTATACAACTTGCTATTCCTTTTTTTTTTTTATTGTAACTTTTTATTGACAGAACATATGCCTAGGTAATTTTTTTTACATTATCCCTTGCACTGACTTCTGTTCCAACTTTTCCCTTCCCTCCCTCCATACCTCTCCTAGATGGCAACCAGTCTTATACATGTTACATATGTTGTAGTATATCCTAGATACAATATATGTGTGCAGAACTGAACAGTTCTCTTATTGCACAGGAAGAACTGGATTCAGAAGGTAAAAATAATCCAGGAAGAAAAACAAAAATGCAAACAGTTTACACTCATTTCCAGTGTTCTTTCTTTGGATGTAGCTGCTTCTGTCCATCATTGATCAACTGGAACTGAATTAGATCTCTTTGTCGAAGAAATCCACTTCCATCAGAATACATCCTCATATGGTATCGTTGTTGAAATATATAATGATATCCTGGTTCTGCTCATTTCACTTAGCATCAGTTCATGTAAGTCTCTCCAAGCCTCTCTATATTCATTCTGCTGGTCATTTCTTACAGAACAATAATATTACGTAACATTCATATACCACAATTTACCCAATCATTCTCTAATTGATGGGCATTCATCCATTTTCCAGTTTCTAGCCACTACAAACAGGGCTGCCACAAACATTTTGGCACATACAGGTCCCTTTCCCTTCTTTAATATTTCTTTGGGATATAAGCTCAACCACATTTCTTTTAATATTTATATTGTTCTCCTTGTTCTGTTCACTTTACTTTGCATCAGTTCATATAAATCTTCCCAGGTTTTTCTTTTTTATTTGTTTGTTTTTTGTTTTTGCAAGGCAATTGGAGTTAAGTGACTTGCCCAGAATCACAAAGCTAGAAGTGTTGGGTGCCTGAGGTCAGATCTGAACTTAAGTTCTCCTGACTCCAGGGCCAGTGTTCTATACACTGCAACATCTAGTTGCCCCTTTCTCAGGTTCTACCCCAATTACATACTGTTCATTTCCTTTGACCATTTATCCACTAGGGAATGATTTTTATTTTTTAAAAGTCTGGCTCAGTTCCCTACATATTTGAGAAATAAACCATTTATCAGAGAAAATTGCTGTAAAAAAAACTTCCCATTTCTTTTTTTCTTTCTACTTTTGCTCCATTAGTTTTGTCTGTGCAAAACTTTTTAAATTTCACATAATCAAAATAACCCATTTTACTTCCCTTGATCCTCTATCTCCTTTTTGGTCCCATTTTCCATAGATTTGACAGGTATATTTTTCCCTGCTTTCCTAATTTACTTTTAATATTGATGTGGATGTGGTCCCTTTAAGATTCCTTTCTTTCTGATTCCCAACCCCTCCTAGTTAATGAAATTACCTTTTGATTCACAAATCCTGGTCCCTCTGGATTCCAATAGAAGATCTGGACCTGTCCCACCCCCACCCAGATCTGAGCCAACTTTGGAGCTATACCCACAGGCCTCTCTAGCTAAATCTCTCATTATAAAAGGATCACGCTGGGACCCCCTCTTTGCAGAAGTCCCAAACATGGTAGCCTTACGCCTGACATGTCAGGACTTTCTGTCCATTGGACCCTCTGTCCAGTGCCCTTCTTATCTCTACCTTTGCCTATTTCCTTAACTATACTTTAGCCTTACTTCTAAACCCCACAATAAACCTTTTTTATCAATCTAGCTTTTCAGGCCAATAAATGCTTTTATTGGGGACTTGTGCCACTACTAGACTTCATTTAACACCGTATCTGTAATGCCAAAGAAACTGATCAAGACAGAGATTAGAGACCAATTCAATAATTTATTAAATGGAGAGAAATACTGGGACCAATGGATCCATGTTGATCCCAGGGCTAGACAAGACTATCATCTCAAAGAGTCTAGCCCAGAGTATCAGGGCAGCAAGCTTTTTATAGAATAACAAGAACAATGACATAATGGAGGTACTAGGTGGGGATAACCACCTAGATAAAGAGGGAGGTTACTGATATTCTAATGACATCTAAAATGGATAAACCTTTATCTTGTCAAACATTAAGGAATGTCTATAAAACCTTTATCTCAAGGACGGTTATAACCTAAGGCAGAATGACGAAACAGGACAATTGGAGGAACTGGTCACCCCATTAAAAGGGAACTTTAGCATAACATATCCTTGCTCTGAATCCAATGGGGTTGCAGGGGAGCTCTATTTGACTCCCTGTACCCTGAACCTGCCACTAGACCTCAACTAAACCCTAATTTCATTTAGGTACCCCATATCTATCCCTCATCAATATCATTCTTTATGTCTAAGTCATTTATCTATTTTGATCATATCTTGATATATGATATAAATACTCGTGTATGCTTCATTTCTTCCAAACTGCTTTCCAGTTTTACCAGCAATTTTTCTTAAGATGATGAGTTCTTATCCCCAAATCATGGATCTTGGGATTTATCAAATACTAGATTACTAGGATTATTTACTTTTGTATAATGTGTACCTAATCTATTCCACTGTTCCAATGAGAACACTCATTCTATTGTTTGGATGCTTACTGGTTTTAATACAGTTCAAAATCTGGTACTAAATAGACCAGGCATTTTTATGGCCTTGAGTGACTATGGTGTCATCTGAGTGTCAATAATTTACCTGAGCCTGGAGATATACAGATAAATACATACACACAAATATATGATATATTTTAGAAGTATATACAACATACTTATATATAGATACAGTTTTAGGGTTGACATTACACATAGCAAAAACAATCGATCAGATGAGGCTGTTCAATCACTTTCCAAATGTGGAAAGTTGAGAAATACGGATAAAATGGCAAGTGATTTGGGGGAAGATTGTGCTAAGCTTGGGGTTTTAGGAGTTATCAAAAATCAACCTTCAGTTGGAGGTTTTTTCTGTAGTTAGTCTTATGAGACATCTTGCTAGGAAATCTCTAAGACAATGCAAATCTCCAAGATAGAAATCAAAAGGTTGTTCCTTTCTAGCCTGAGGATCTATTTCTGTTTACATTTCCCAGTATCTCTATACCTTTAACCTTTACAACTTTTTCTGGAAAGATGTTTAACCCAAACTCAGTCTACTTCCTCCATAATTCTTTGCTGGATCAAACAGATAATCCTCATGATTGTGTTGACTCACCAGACTTGGTTAGTGCACCTATGACAATCTGCATTGCTGGACTTGCAATATTACATCCAACATTTTGAAGCCTACAGTAGCATAATTTGGTCTGCTCTTTAGATAATCATTTATTTAAGATTGGGGGAAAAAAAGAAAGAAAGAAATGCATTAGAGAAGAAAATAACAGCAGCTCCATGTATTTATGGCTACATGAAAACTGAGAGAAAGAATAGGTTAAAGAAGCTTGCCCCATCCAGGAACCCAGAGTAATTCTTCCTCCTTACTCAAAAAACTGACATAAAAATAGGTCTTCATTTGCTTTTGTCTTTAGAATGCACACTCAATTCCAACTTAGAAGCCAATTAAAATACTTTTCATCCACACCTTAAATCAACAGGAAATAGTTATATAACTGCACATTTAATTATGGACAGTCAGAGACTTCCATTAACATTTCCAGAAGAAAGCTCACTAAACCCCATTTGAGTTGGCAGCAAGCACAGTACAGTAGGAATGCTCTAAGGACTGGAGTCTCATAAGCTAGGCCATTAGTTACATACTTCTATGTATCTGGGGGGAAATCAGGTAGTTTATGGGAAAAGGAAAAGAATGAGTCAATTCTAATTTATAACAGTTTTCCTTTCTATCGTCTAAATTTAGTTATATACCAAGGGAAAGGATATCTACTAATAATCCAGTGGGTATATGTTAACAAAGGCCTCATTCTGGGGGAGAGCACAGACTTCAAATCATGCAGAATAAATTTCAGTCAAGAGGAAAGAAAAGGGAAATTATGGCTATATTTCCCCATTCCTCTTTAGAGTTGTCTACCCATGTCAAAAAAATTAGGCACCTTTTCCTTTCCCCCTCACCTGTCCTCTGAAATTCTTACCATCAGACTGAGAACAGACTGTTTCTCCTTCTGCCCTACAAGCTGTGATGACAACTATTAGCTTTGGCAGGAACTTGGGTTAAAACTCCTAGCATGAAAGCCTTATGTGATTTGAAATGGTGTCATTAATACATTGTAAAATGCTGGAGTTGCTGTGGAAAAATAGGTACACTGTACACAAGTACACTGTTGGTTCAACCATTCTGGAAAGCAATTTGGAGCTATGCCCAAGAGAGTTAAAACTGTACATAGCCTGTGACTCAGCAATACCACTGCTAGGTCTAAACCCTGGAAACGTAAAAGAGAGAAAAAGAAAACCTTTATGTACAAAAATATTTACAGAAGATTTTTTGTAGAAGCAAAGAATTGGATACTGAAGGGATGCCTATTAATTGGAGAATGCCTAAACAAATTGATGTTTATAAATGTGATGAAATACTCATGCCATAATAAATAAATGTGGAAGGGGACAGTTTCAGAGGAACCTGGGAAGACTTATATGAACTGAAGCAAAATGGAGTGCGCTGAACCAGGAGAACAATTTTTATTATGACAATAATATCATAAAGAATATGGGCTTTGAAAGTTTTCTGATCAATATCAACCAACTACAATTCCAAAGAACTCATCATGAATGAATTTGTTTTGCATGATTATACATATTTATGTGTTTTGTCTTTCTTGGTTCTCAGTGGGCCTAGATAAGGGAACAGTAGATGGAGAGAATTCAAAAAAATTTTTTTTTAATTCTACAGTTTATTGGACAAAAAATAGCTTACATTTCTACTTGAAAGTTCATAGAAAATCTCATTTTAGGTGAACTAGGGTAAAATATATATTTTTCTTACTATGTAAGTAAAGCAAAATGAAGAGGTGAGGTGATTCTACAGATAATTCTCATTCAAACTATCAAAAGAAAAAATATATACAATAAGCACTTATATAAATCATAATGAACACTTATATAAATCATAATGAACACAATGAAGCCTGGTTGCTCTGAATTACACCAATACACAATATCCCACAAGGCCCAGGGAGCTTGGATCCCAGATAAGTGACTATTCCTCCTTTGAACTCATAGTTGAGATTCATACTAAGGTTAGCCTAATTTCTTTTTGGTTTATTTTCTATAATAGCCTTTTATTTTTCCAAATACATGCAAAGATAGTTTTCAATATTCACCTTTGCAAAACTTTGTGTTCCAAATTTTTCTTCTTCTTTTCCCTCTTCTCTAAAAAGCAAGCAATTCTATATGTTAAAAGATGTGCAATTCTTCTAAACATATTTCCATATTTGTCATGCTGCTCAAGAAAAATCAGATCAAAAAGGAAAAAAGAAAACATGAGAAAGAAAAAAAAACAAGCAAACAACAACCAAAAAATGAAAATACTATGCTTTGATCCATATTCCGTCTCTATTGTTCTCTCTGAATGAGGATGCTTCTTTTAATCACAAGTCTATTGGAATTGCTTTGAAATACCTCATTGTTAAAGAGTCCAAGACAATCATCACATAATCTTGTGGCTAAGTATAATGTTCTCTTGGTTCTACTCACTTCACTTAGCATCATTTAAGTCTTTCCAGGCTTTTCTGAAATCAGCTTGCTGGTTGTTTGTTATAGAATCATAATATTCTATTACATTCATGTATCATAACTTATTCAACTATTCCACAACTGATGGGCATCCACTCAGTTTCTAGTTTCTAGCCACTACAAAAAGGGCTGCCACAAATATTTTTACACATGTGAGTTCCTTTCCCTCCTTTATGATCTCTTTGGGGTACAGGCCCAATAAACCGACTGTAGGATCAAAGGGTATGCAGTTTTATAAGCCCTTTGAGCACATCTCAATTTTCTCTCCAGAATGGTTGCATCAGTTCAAAACTACCAACAATGAATTACTGTCCAATTTTTCCCACATCCCCTTCAACACTTATCATTATCTTTTCCTGTCATCTTAGCCAATCTGAGAGGTATAAAGTGGTACATCAGAGTTGTCCATTTGCATTTCTCTAATCAATAATGATTTTAGATCACTTTTTCATATAATTAAAAATGGCTTTAATTTCTTCATCTGAAAATTGTCTGTTCATATCCTTTGACCATTTATCAACTGGGAAATGGCTCGTGTTCTTATAAATTTGAATCAGTTCTCTATATATTCTAGAAATGAGGCCTTTATCGGAAAGAATGTAAAAATTTGTTTCCCAGCTTTTTGCTTCCCTTCTAATCTTGGCTGCACTAGTTTTGTTTTTATAAAATCTTTTTTTAATTTAATGTAATCAAAATTATCCACTTTGCATTTTATCATGTTCTCTAGTTCTTCTTTGGCCATAAATTCCTCTTTTCTACCGATTTGAGGTAGACTATCCCTTGTTCTCCTAATTTATTTATAGTATCACGGTTTATGTCTAAATCATGAACCCATTTCTACTTTATCTCGTTATCCATTGGTCATTGCTTAGCTGCGGGGCTGCTTAATTTCAAGTAGGAAAATTGTTTTTTTTTTTTTTTCTCTCTCTTGCTCTGTAGTAGAATACCCAGGAAAACCTTCGAATATAATTTAGGAATGGTTCATGGTCTAAAGTTTCCCAAGTATCAGACGGGGGTAAGGGAGTGTTGAGAATGTACCTCATTTTACAAATGAGCTGAGGAACAGGGACTGATCCATTTGCCTGTTTCTTACATTCCCTTCCCCCCCGAATAAAAAAAAATAAATATTCTTTAATTCAGTAACACCGACCCCCTGGTTGTTGCTTGAAGGAGACACTCAGTCCCCTACCTTTCTGGCATTTTTGCTGTACCCATCACTCCCAAACCCGCACACGTAACTCTCTCCATCCTCATCTCCACCTCCCGGCTTTCCTGGTTCCCCACAAATCCATCTCCAGCGAGTTTTTTTCCGATTCCTCCTTAACGCTGTGATTGGTTAACCACCCCCAAAGAGAGGGCCGTCTCTATAGAAAATTCTTATGGAATTTTCTGAACCCGGATGGTGGGGGGAGGGGGGGAGGGGAGTGACGCTGGTGACTTTGTACAGCCCTCCATCACTTAAAATCCCTCCCTGATGACATTTCCGTAATGAACAACAACAGTCCCCGGAGGTGACCCCCAGTTCATCCTGTCTGCCTCGCCTCTGGCTACGTTACTGCTTATATGGCGTTGGCGCAGTTTGCGCAGAGACGTCCTCATCGAGGGCTTCCTCAGCCCTTACAAATGCCCGCCGACCGCTCGGGGTCTCACGCGAGGCAAGCCGGGAGATGAGGTGTTACCGCCTCGACGCCCGCTGCCCGAAGCACGACACCACGCCGGCTCTTTGCAGCTTCAGCCGGCTCTGGAGACCAGCCACGAGGTGGGAGAGATGGGGGTGGGCGCTTCCAAAGGCAAAATCATTTCGGGGGGCGCTCTTTTTTCTGGGGAGACGGTTCAAAGGAGAGTGAAGCACGAGGTGCCCATTAGGCGGCGCACGCGACACACCAACAAGCCTCTCTCCATCTGTGTGCCCCAGTAACCCCCTCACTCAAGCGACCCAGAGTAACCTTCTTTCTCAAGAATCAATGACCCCTCCCTTCCCCGACTCTCGCCTGCTCGGATCTCGGCCAATTGGGGAACAGAGAACGAGCCGGCCTGTCCCGGCCTTTCCTTAAGACTCCTCCTCGAACCAGTTGGAATAGAATCGTAAAATCACTTCTCAGCCGGTTTGGGAATCCTCCAATGGAAATTCTAGTTCCCTCTCCTAAGCTCCGCCCCCATCCTCCTAGCCTACCGCGTTGACGGTCTGGTTGGAGTCACCTTTGCCTTACAAACGCCAAACACCGCCTTCTTCCCTCCGAGCTTCATCAAGCCCCGCCCCCTCCGTCTCATAGCCCAATAAGAATCCGCATGTCTTCCGACTGGGCGGGCTGACAGCCAATGTCCACGCTGTGGGCGGGCTCCAGGCTGGAGTTGAGGTGAAGCTGTTGCGCCTTGCCCACAAGCGTGGCGCGCGAAGTGGGGTGGGGGGCGTCCCACGGGGGCGCCCGGAGTTAAGATGGCGACGGCAGCTGATCAGGACGTAGAGACGACAGCCCAGCTAGTGGTCGGGGTCCTGCGTGCTGGGGTCGAGGCACAGTGGCTCGGGAAGTTGTCGGCGTACCTTGGTGCCTCAGAGCAGGCGTTGCGGCTCATCATCTCCATCTTCTTAGGTAAGGGGTCTCTCCTTCCTCGGGCTGAGGTGCCCCAATGTAGAGGGACACGCCTTCCCCCCGCCCTCTCTGTCCTTTCTCTGGGGCATTGTCCCGTGCGACCCCCGACTCCCCCCATTCCCCATTCCCACTCTTCCCTCCCTCCCCCAAATTCACACCAGCCACTTCCGGGGCACGAATCGTCCCCCACCCCTCATGTGCCCCTCACTCTTCTAGGTTGGCTGAGAGCCGGTGCCCCTTGACCTTTGCGCTCTCCCTTCTCCCTCCCTTCCTCTTTGGTGCGCTCCTTATGCCCTCTTCCCCCCCTGCCTCCATGCCTTGTCCTGACTCGCTTGTTCCTTGCAGAGCCCGTGCCTCCCATCCTTACCCCCTCGCCTTAACCCTGTTCGGGGCAGTGCCTCTCTACAAGTCCCTGGAGACCCCTCTGCCTTGGTCCCGTCCTTCCCACTGGTCTGTGTGCAGTGCCCCCTGATGTCTCTCACTCCGCTCGCGGTCGTCTCCCGGTGCAGCCCCGTTCAGCCGACGAGGAGCCCCTCGGTCTGCAAGGCACGACCTCCCTGGCTTTAAGTCCCAACTGAAATCCTGCCTCTTCCAGGAAGCCTTCCAGAAATCTCTCAATTCCAGGGCTTTCCCTCCTGCTGTTATTTCCCAGCATGCTTTGTTTGCATGTATCTCCTAAAGGGCAGGGATTAGTCTTTCCCCTCTTTTTGTATCCCCGACTATTGGCACTTAGTAGAAGCTTAAAGATGTCTGTGGAATTGCTAGCTGCAAGATCTGGAAAGGTAAAAGACCCGAAGCTACCCAAACCCTTGCCCCCTGCGGCTTCTCTCTCTATTCTACTGCAGCCAGAGGAAAGCACTACGTCCTCGGATAAGTAAACTCATAATAATGGAAAAGCCATAACTACTGAAGTAATCAGAACATTCTTTGCTCAAGAAAGGACACCTGAGCTTGACTTGGTGGAGCTTGAAAAAATCTAGGAATTCTCATTTGCTCATAAGCAAAGGGTGCCAGCAAGAGGAACTGCCTTTGCTGAAGCTTGGGGACAGAAGATAGAATCTCACTGTATAGGAGGAACAGCTAGTATCAGACCAGTTAGACTTGCGTGTGTACTACATGCAAGTATGTCACATGAAAAAAGTCTGGCAAAGTGTCCGTTATTTTTATACTGTGTCTAATTTTATATATCCCTTCCACCTAATAGCATGGAACTTATTGGTTTTGAGGGGAATATCAATTCCCTTTAAAGATGATTCACAGATTTTTGCCATGTGGACAGTTATGTTGGTTGTCCACATGGTGTATTCATGTACTCACAATCTGTGCTATAATTGCCTTCTTTTACCGAGAATATAGGCTCCTTCTACAGGATTACAGAACATTCTTCTTGTCAGCCTCAGATCCCTAAGCATTTTGTGTTTGAGTAGTTGAATATTCACTAGAGGGCATTTTACATAATATATTAGCCTAGGATGGTAAAAGTGAAGCAAACCTTAAAAGTCGTCTAATCCCAGCCTGTTTTACCAAGAACATCAGCTCCTTCTACAGGACTACAAAACATTCTTCATGTCTATCTCAGATCCTTAAGCATTTTGTTTGAGTAGTTGAGACTGTTTGTTAAAGAATATTTTTACATTCTATATTAGCTCGGGATATAAAGGTGAAACCAAACCTTAAAGGTCATCTAATCTAAGTCCTTCATATAAAATCAGGATAAAAATTGGACCCAGAGTGGTTGGTTAATGATTTGCCTAAATTAATTCAAACTCAGGTCCTTTGACCCAGAGCCAGTACTGTTTTTATTGTACTATGCTATTTGTTAGCATTCTTGACTCTCTAAGCAGCATGGAGAATGCCCTTATATACTGGTTCTTATGTGCCAGATGTGATCAGTGTCATCTCACTCTTCGTAACTCCATGGACCATAATTCACACCTCTATCCATGGGTTTTCTTGGCAGAGTTATGAGAGGAGTTTGCTAGTTTCTAATCCAGTGGCCAGAGAGGTGAAAAAGTGACTTGCCATTTGGTCATTCAGGAAGTAAGTGTCTGAGGCTGGATTTGAACACAGGCTTCCTGACTATGGGCCCACTCTCGATCCACTCAGCCATCTAGCTGCCTCTCATTATACACTTTGAAAGATCTGTGCTTTCATCTAGATGCTCTTAGAAGCAGATAGTAGGCAACCTTTGAATTGCCTTAGCCAAAACAAATCATCACCTAGTGGTCAGTCCTTTGGAAATATAACTTAGCTAGGGCTGGGCCTCAGTTGCTGGGTCAGTAGACTTTCTAGCTTGCAAGAAACAGCCACAGCTTGGACTTTGCTGACATCCTTTTTGAAGAACTGACAGGCCCCACCCAAAGAGTTGTCAGAGTAGCACTTTGGGTGGAAGACTATACTAGAGTACAAAATGAAATTGTTTCTGTACTGACAAGCTTAGAATCTATTTAGTGGGAGAAGGTTTATGTGCATGAAACTAGAGAAAAATATAAGCAATATGTAATTAAATTCTAAATTGTATGGTGTATCTGCTAGAGAAATTCAGAGGTGAGAGGTAAGGATTGGATTAACTACTTTAAAAGGTGGAACTTAAAACTGGACTTTGAAGAATAGGTAAGATTTTGGTTGAGAGGAATGGGGAGAGGGCTGACTACTGAATGAATGAAGTCATAGATTGGGGCTGGCTGATGAGTGGGTGTAAAGAGTTTCATTGGAAAGAAGGCTTGATAAGGTACAGCCAGATGGTAGAAGGCTTTTGATGCCAGCTTGAGGAGTTTGGACCTGATCTAATAAGAAATAGTATATTACTTATGAATAATATCAGCAAAGCAAATTTTTCAAAATCCAAAGTAGAGATCTTGAATAAATTCAATTTTTCAAGTGACCTTGATTAAAAATTAGTATCATCCTTTAGTATGACATCCAATTTCCCCTATGGATTTTTTCTCTGTCACTTTGAACTCTTGTTTCAAGCTATGGTCCAGTAATTCTGGTGGACCAGTTCTTATCTTTGCGGTTATATCACTTTTTTCTTGTCCTTTCACTCTCGTTATCATGGAAATATTATTCAGCATGTTTTACACAACGGTGTTCCAAGTTCTTCAGTAAGTCATATGTGCATACACCCTGGTCCTCTATATCACTGTTTTGTGTTTTAGGCCCAGTTAAGGTAATACTTTAGACTCATACCACATAAAACTGTTTTGTATAAATAAGTAGCCATTTTGTAATACAATTAAAATTATAGTGCAGAAACATACCTCTTTGTGGGAAAGAAAGCATATAAAGACAGATAGATACTATGCACATGGGAAAGATCACAGATCTAAGTGTTGATGCCCTTCCTTTCTCCTAGACATTAGGAAGTACTGTTTATTTGATTCCATTGTATAGACTAGCAGTTAGCAAACTGTTAAGTTAGAAGTATGGTGCTAAGTTTTTTTACTTTATTGTTTCATATAGTATCAAAGAAAAAAAATGGAAATCCATGTACAGCTTTTTGGTATCCTTTTCCACCATCTCCAGTCAGAAAGGGAGACTGATACCACCTATCATGTAGAGATTAATTTAGGTTCGAAGTACCTTTTAGATCTACCAGTTAGTAATATCTTACTGTGTAGACTATTTTAGAATTATTTTCACTTTCCTAACAGCTGACTGATATTTCTGTGAAGGCAGGGAGTGCTACTTGAAGAAATACAAGAAGACAATATAGACTAATTCCAAACAAATGGTCCAGTGAGAAGTCTAGTGGGCAGACCTGGAGAGGGTACCGATACGGCAGTCCTTGTATTTTTGTATATTTTTATATGTTTTGTATATTTGTACAATTCTAAGAGACTTGGATATCTTTGGGGGGTGAAGAGTATTAATAGTAAGTGTAATAGTTGGTAGGAAAGAAGAGAAAAAAAACCTGTGTATCCTGTTACTTGGTACCTTCCTGGTATAGACCAGAGTTCCAAAATTGATTTTGAAAAGCAGCAGTCCTTGAGTATTTGTTGTCCAAGGTCTCCTAGAAATTCCTGAAAACTTTTCAGGGAATCTGTGAGCTCAAAACTTTTCATAATACTAATACTAAGATGTCTTTATTTCTATGGCAAATATCAATTCATGTAACCCACAAAAACAAAAGCTTTGTTGTATATGTGTCCTCAATAATTTTTGAGAATGTAAAGGAGTCCTAAGACCAAAAAGTTTGAGAATCATTGGTATAAGATGACCTTTATCTCAGGATTCACAGTTCTCCATGAATTAATTTACCATCATTGGTTAGATACAGTGGGGTGGGGGAATGAACTTTGGACTTGGAGCCTGATCTCTGAGCTACACAACTTATTGTTCTTTAAAGTTTTTGAACCTCCATTTCCTTATCTATGTAATGTGTCCTAATAATTTATAAGACCTTCAAAATGCCTTTTCTGAAGAGGTTGAAAAAAGGGTAAGGCAGGATTAAGACCTATGGTTTCATTTCTGTAGGGAGCTCCCATTAAGGAATATCTGCCCCCCAGTGCAGAAAGTGTGATTGGAGTAAGCATGGAGAGTTAACTCTGGTCATTACATAGCAGAAGCTAGACTTGAACACAGGTCCTTTGGACTCTGAGGGGAGTTCTCTTCTCACTCACTGTATTTGATGCATCTGTGCAGTAGAAATAAAAACAATTCTCATTTCTAGAATTTATAAGTAAGGTAATAAGATTTGCAGAGCACTTTCCCTCCTATAGCCCCATGAGACATATAGTACAACTTGTTTTTATACCCATTTTACAAATGAGAAAATTGAAGCATCTGAGTGATTTACTTTCCTATAATTACATAACTAGTAAATATCTAAGGCAGTCAGATTTATGCTAACATGTCCTGAATCCAAGTTCAAAATTCCATATACACACTTACATAGACATTCTTTTTATAAAAAACACTTTGGAAGTAGGACCAGTGCTCCAAAAAAAGATTAAAATTAGCTCATCCAAACTAGATTTTTGATCTGGACTCTTAGCTGGGGGGTATCTAAAAATAAATGCTTTCTAGAGTATGCCCCTTTTAAATCTTTCAAATGTTATTATGGAATTAGCATGTGGAGACCTCCCAGTTTCTATTCTGAACTCTGGTCAGAATGTCACCTGGCTTAGCACAGTAGCTTTCCTCTGGTACTCTTCTTGTCCCAGGGCTATGATTTAGCAGATAACATACCAGACACTGCAATTGGAGCTTACTGAATTCACATCACACAAATTAATGACCTTTAAAGGAAATCCTCTTGTGCTCAGCTACAACTTGCAGTTTTCTTTGGACTGCAGTTATGTTAGGCTCCTTGGGAAACAAATCCATGCTGTACTTGGCTCACTCTACATCCCAATCACAGCTCAATCTTTGTCCTTGATAGTAGAGTTGATGAACCCTCAAAAATCCCAGCCTTCCAGTTCCTCAACTTCTAAAACACATGATCTGTCTCCTCCCTACTTCAACCAAAAACAGAAGGAATACCTTTTGGCTAAATTTCAAATTCTTGACCTCTTACACTTTTCTACAGAAATTTCAGATTCCCAGTTTTCCATACCTATTTGTAATCCTTTCCTAAACCTCTTAGTCTTCACACCCTGACTTTTTCACTATTTTCCTAGCCTAACTTCCCATTCTTTTTTTAAAGTCTGAACCCTAGAGCTAATCAATTTAATACAATATTAACCTAAACCCTTGGTCCTGCCTGTCTTTCTGCTATTCAAACTCTGCTAATCTATCCTAAATTGCTACCCTATCCACCCTGCCTTCTCTGAACTGACTGCTACTAGAAGTAATTAACTCATGATGACTGAATCCAGTACAAATAAATGTTTCTAATATCTGCTTTCTCTACCCTATTTCAGGCTATCATCATTCCTCTATACTCCTACTATAGCTGCCAGATGTTAGTCTCCTCTTTGTAAATAATTCTTTTTTTAATTATTAATTTTTAAGAATGTTTATACATTTCATTTTCCAGTAATTATTCCCACCATAGCAAAAACAACAGTTAAACAAAAAACGACCACTACTATAGTCCTTTATCTGATGTTCTACTTTAATGTTCTTTCACCTATCTTCTGAAAGGTGGATGTTCCAACATCAATCATCTGATCAACCAACATTCATCACTGTATTTGACTTGAATTTTGTTTGGAAAGGGTTTTTTTACTGCTACCTTCACTTACATTATCGTAATTATCCTGTATCTTACGTTTTAGGTTCTGCTTTTTTGTTTCCTCATCAGTTATAGTCTTTATATTCATCATTTCTTATGAAACAGTAATCAATCACGCTAATACAGCACCATCTGTTGAGACATTCTTCCAGTGTCTTCCTTTACACAGCTAACCAGAATAATCTTCCTAAAATTCAATTATGACCACATCACCCACCTCCTTGCTTCCCCCAGATAAAATACCAGGTCTTTAAAATTTGCTATAAAAGGCCCACAGCAGTCTACCTCTAGTTTAAAACCTCACAGCTTCATTTTGCATTATTCCTTTATACATCCTGTGTGTCTGACAAACTGGACAGACTTCTTGCTATCCCAAACTTAGAAAGTGCCTTGGCCTGTAGCCCTTCCCCCATGACTTGAATGTACACCTCTTTCTAACTTTCAAAAGTCCTTCCCTTTATAGGCTCAGCTCACATGTCAGCCTTTCCTGATTCCCTACCACATGTCCCAGTTGAAAGAGTTCTCTCCCTTGTATATTATTTAGCATATTTTTTCTAGCTCTCCTTTACTCCTTCACATTAATCTGTTTTATTAGATTTAATCTGCCACCAGTTTCTCATGTATACATGTCCCACCTCCCAGAAGTCATTTCAGCTGGTTTTACACCAACTCTTTTTTTGGCTTCTACAGCCCTGTCGGCATTGCCAGGGCTGTGTCCTTCACTGGAAGGTTTTTGTACTACTCAGCCCTCACCCACTGGGTCTCTGGACCGTCCCCATGATATTCCAGTATCAAGATTCACTGGCTTTTACCTTCTGGACCAATGCCATGAAACCCCAAAGACCCTGATCTTGACCCAGGGTGGCCTCAGGGCTACATGTCTACAGGTTCCTTTTCTGTTGTTTTTTTCTTTCTGCCTCCTTTCCTCTAAAAGCTTTCTCATCAGTTGCCCTTGTTGCCAAGTTTGCACATGCCTCCTGCTCCTCAATCTCATTCTCCCTTGAAACCACCAGTACTGTTCAGTACTTACTGTATTGGAGGGGTTGGTCAGCGACCTCAGAAGTCTCTAACCAGCCACCTTCCTGTCACACCAGATCTAGAAGATCCAAGGAAATGTCACATGGAGAGCCAGCATGGTAGAATGGAAAGAACATGATCTGAGAGGAAGAAAAATGCACTTAGTAGCTATGGTTTCCCATTTTCTCCTTGCCTTTCCCTCCCTTCCCTCTCCTTTCCCCCCTCCCTCAGCCCGGCCCTGTGATAATGCCCTCCTAAAAAAAAAATCATCTTTTATCTATTTTGTGTATATTTGTATCTGCATTGCATGTTTCTCCCAAACAGATTCTAAGTTCCTTGAGGGCTAGGTCTGTTTTAATTTTATCATTTTATTCCTAATATTTAGCAGTTCCTGGTACATAAAAGTGTTACTTATCCTATCCCCAACTCCTTCACTATCACCCCTACCTTTATGTCCTTATATGTTCCATGAGGGAAGAGACTATAACTTTATTTTATCTTTGAATCTAAAATCTAATGAGGGGATTGTTATATGGTACTCAAAAATTTTAGAGCAATTTTTTTAAATGGCTAGGTTCACCTGACAAGTAGTTAAACAAGAAGTTGATAAATGGGATTTCTGGACTTGTTATATAGCAAGCGTCTGAACAGGTTCTGTTGCTGGGTGCTAACTTCTGCATTTTTTAATCTTTCCTGTACATTCACAGCTACAAGTTTCATCAATTTCTAAACCTTCCTGTTTAAGCATTGTTTTTCCAGTCACTTATTTTTCTCTGTACCCAGTGTTATAAAAATCCTCAGCAATAGAAATTTAAAACTCTGAAAGTCATTTCATCGAACAGCTCTATACTAAAAAAATCCCTTCAAAATAAATCAGAAAATGGGTTGGGGAAAAAGTGGACATCTACTTGACTGATACAAAGTCTTCTAATGCTTCCTCATGGCATGGAGGGGAATCTAATTTCCCAAAGGCTATGTCAACATGCTGTGAGTTCTAGCAGGTCTTGCCTTACTGGAAAGATTGTAATTTTGGCACCAAACTGTCTGCTTTCTGAGGCCAGAATGGCCAAGTACAGAGACGCTTATCAGTAGGCTGACCTTTTAGTAGAATACTTTGACCATCTTGAAACAAAGAAAAAATACAAAATTGCCCATGATCCTATGCTTCTCTTTGATTTTGGAATGATTCTGGCAGAACAGAAGAAAGGGGATCAGTATACCAAGAGACAAGCTGGTCTTAGACATACTATACAAATTAGCTAGACTGTTAGTTCCCTAGAGCAATGAACAAGTGGTTCAACTGGAACAACTGGGTCATATCAATGCTGAAATGCTTTCTATAAATGAAACCAAAGGAAAATTGAAGCTAAGTGGAAGTGTAATACAGCTGTTTCTTTATAGAAACAAATAAAGGATAACAAAGTTGGGGTTTTTGTGCATTCAAATGTAATAGATTCCTTTGGTCTATGCATTTAGGCTCTTCTCCACTCATCTTTCATGCTTGCAAAAAATAATTTTGCTAAATTGCAAAATTGATCTCCTCCCTCCTGCCCCCAAATTCCTGTTTGGCATTTATATTTCTTCATAACCTGGTCACTTCTAGGTTTATGGAAGGTGGAGGTATGCTTAAAGTTCTGTTTTTCATACATTCATAAATCCTCCAAAATTTGGCTTCTGCCTATGTTTTCATATTTTTTTCCTATTTCTCCCCTTGAGGTTGCTTTGATCCAACTGGCCATTGAAGTTCCTATCTCCTAGACTCATTAATCCATATCTTATCTCCATGCCTTTTTATCATTGATCCTGTTCCTGGTGTAAAGATGCCCTCCCTGTTCACTTATTCACCTTAACTTTTTCAACTGTCCAGCTTCCTTTTAAAATTTCATATCAAGTACCACCCTCTAGTGTAGGAACTAATCCCCAGGGATTAGTGTTTTCTTTCTTTCCTGAAATTGCCATATATTTATCTGGATACAAGTTGGAATGTAAGTATTTTAAGGACAGAATCATTTAATGAGATTTAAAGATGAGAAATCTTTTGGTTTTCCATCCCCTAATAGTGTTTTGTACATACTTAGTTTGATAAATGTTTGTTGAATTGATTTGCCTACTAATTTTTTTTTAGTTAATAGTATTTAAAAAATTTTTTAAATGCATAAAAATAGTTTTCAGCATTCACTTTTGCAAAATCTGATGTTCCAAATTATCCTGTCTCTCCCTCTGCACCCTCCAGAAAGAAAGCAATAGGTTAAACATGTGCAATTTTTATACATAAACTTCCATATTCATCATACTGTGCATGAAAAATCAGATCCAAAGGGGGAAAAACCAAACAAGTAAACATTACGATCAAAAAAGGTGAAATTAATATGCTTTGATCCACATTTGGTCCCCACAGTTCTCTCTGGATGCAGATGGCTGTTTCCATCACAAGTTTATTGGAATTACCTTGAATCATCTCATTGTTAAAAAAGAATCAAATTCATCCCAGTTGATCATCACATAATCTTGTTGCTATATACAATGTTCTCTTGGTTCTTCTCACTTAACTTAGCATCAGTTCGTGTTATAAGTCTTTCCAGGTTTTTCTGAAATCAGCTTGGTTATTTTTTATAAAACAATAATGTTTCATTATCTTAACATACTATAATTATTCAGCTGTTCCCCAACTGATGAACATCTACTCAATTTTCAGTTCCTTACCACTATAAGGACTGCTACAAACATTTTTTTTTGTACTTGTGGGTTCTTCTCCCTTTTTTTTATGATCTCTTTGCAGTACAGACCCAGTAAGACACTGCTGAATCAAAGGGTATGCACCATTTTATAATCTTTTGGGCATGGTTCCAAATTGCTCTCCAGAAGGAGTGTATCATTTCACAACTCCACCAACAATGTATTAGTGTCCCTGTTTTCCCACATTTCCTCCAACATTTATCATTGTCTTTTCCTGTCATCTTAAATCAATCTGAGGGATTTTGTGAAATGGTACCTCTGAGTTGTCTCAGTTTGCATTTTTCTCATCAGTAGTGGTTTAGAGCATTTCTTCATATGATTCTAAATGGCTTTAATTTTTGTTCATATCCTTTGAATGTTTATCAATTAGAGAATGCTTGCATGCTATTTTTAAGGCACTGTGACAGACCATGAATGTAATAAAATGAACACTATCCTTGCTTTCAAGGAACTTACCAATCTAGTGACTATGATAAGATATGTATGTCTTTAAGGATAATAGGAGATAAGATGTGTTGAGGGCAGAGAAGTATTGTGCTGTTACAGATTTTGAGGAGTTATTTTTATATACTTTCAGTTGTTGGGAATCAGGAAAAAAAGTCCCTGAGCCCCTGATCTTGGAATTATAACCCACTTTGAGGTAGGAGTACACCTCTATGGATGGATGAAGCAGATTGTAAAGAAGGAGGCTTTAGTATTATGCCAAAGGAAAAGAGAATAAAATAAATAAACCTGGAATGACAGGGCCAGTATAAAGTAACATTCATATATCCTTTTTGAGGATGTAATGTGCTCTATATCTCATCTTAGCCTTACAGTAATATTGATATGGATATTATTATCCTATTACAGATAAGAAAATTGATGCTCTTAGAGATTAAGTGACTTGCTCATGATCATACTGCTAGTAGTAGTGTAGCAGGATTGGAGTTCAGGATTTTGGGGCTCCACGTCTTAATTCTCTCCTATGCCATACTGCTTTTCTCAAATCATAGGGTTTTTGAGTTAAAATAGTTATCTATTCCAAGTCTCTCACTTGGCGGCTTTTTTCCTTTCACCCAGATGCTGACATGAGTAGCCATAGAAGCTTGAGGTGTAGATTCCATAGAGTTTTACTGAGGACATATTTTGGGAAAAGTGTATAAAATGGTTTAACATATAAATTAAGGCTCACTCATTTGACAAACAGTATATACCTATGGTGTACATTTCAGAACACTAGTCAGCACTGGAAAAGCTCAGTCACTGTGAGTCTTAGTAGCCTTTGCCCTTTTCCTTTCACTCTGTCCCTGTCGGTAGAAAAAAAGGAAGGACATCATTGCATAAAACTGAGGCTATTTTGTATTTTTTTTGTTGTTTCATGAGATACTGTGACCAAAAATTCATTGCCTAGTGACAAGCTTATTAATGTTGAGCCTCTCAATACTAAATTAAACTGGTTGTTGGAAAACAGTTAGTAGGGTCATACTTAGAAGCCTTTATTACATGATAAAACCTATCCTAGAGGAAAAAAGAATGATCATTTATTAAGTATGATGTAGGTGGAGAGTCTGGTTTGAACTTAAATGATCTCCAAAGTTCCTACCAACTTTGTGAGATTAATGGGAAATATTTAAGTAACAAACGATTGGGGTCAAGACTGGGTGTGGAAGCTAGAGGAAGAGATGGGTTAAGGAAAAGGGGAATGGCCTAAGGAACTCCCAAGTATCCTTTCCAGTTTTATGTCATGTGAAAATATGGTAAACATGCTCTTTATTCAGATAATTTATAAAACTGTTGATCAGGTCAGTGGCAAGAACAGATCCCTATGGCACTCCACAAAAGACCTCCTTTTAGGTTGATATTAAGGACCAGACTCTTTTGGTCCAGCTGTTCACCCAGTTCTAAATCTTGTACTGTCATCTAATCCACATCTCTTGCTTTTTCCACAGAGACTTTATATCAAATATATAGTTAAAATTTAGGGCAAGCATATATTGCATTCTTCTGAACTACTAGTTTGGAACACTGTCAAAAAATTATGTCTTCTAGATTTTTAGTCAACATCTCTAAATAATATGTGCTAGAATTTTTTTCAGGAATTGAAGTTGTCACTTTCATTAACTTAAGTTTACAGACTTTGTCTTCCCTTTGTTTATGAAAATTTGATTAGGTCCTGCCAGCTTACGTAATGTAGGAATAAGTAAGGCTTGTTCTGCAGGAATTGCACTATTAAAATAGGTTTGGTAATAGAACTCAAGTGAGTTTGAAAGAGAAGTGAATAAGTTTTAATTCATGAAAGACTTAAAGTGAAAATAATTTCCATAAGCCATAATAAATGGCTTGTAAGTTTCTAACCTATATCTTTTTTCTGTGTGGCTTTTCCATTTATTTTTCTTTCAAATAATTATACAGTAGTGCCCTTAAGAATGTGTAGAATTCTTTTTTTCTTTAATTTTTATTCATTTATTTAGTTAGTTAGTTTCTTTAGTTATACTTTTTATTGACAATATATGCATGGGTAATTTTTCAACATTGACCTTTGCAAAAACTTCTGTTCCCACTGTTCCCCCCCTTCTCTCCTTCCCCTCCTTCTCTCCACCCCCTCCCCTAGATGGCAGGTAGTTCCATACATGTTAAATAGTATATGTTAAATACAATATATGTATACATATTTATACAATTGTCTTGCTGTACAAGAAAAATCAGATTTAGAAAGAAAGTAAAAATAACCTGGGAAGAAAAACAAAAATGCAAGCAAACAATAACAGAGTGTAAATTCTATGTTGTGGTTCGCACTCATTTCCCAGTGTTCTTTTGCTGGGTGTAGCTGGTTCTATTCATTACTAATCAAATGGAACTGATTTGGATCCTCTCATTGTTGAAGATAGACACTTCCATCAGAATTGATCCTCATATAATATTTTTGTTGGAAGTGCATAATTTCCTGGTTTTGCTCATTTCACTTAACATCAGTTCATGTTAAGTCTCTTCAAACCTTCATCCTGCCGGTCATTTTTTATAGAACAGTAATATTCCATAACATTCATATGCCACAATTTTACTTAGCCATTCTCCAATTGATGGGCATCCATTCAATTTCCAGTTAGAATTCTTTCTTTTTTGCTGTCTTCATTGGGAGTAGGGGGAAACCATGGCAGAAACCATTAAGACAGTTCTTACCTATTTAAATTACTCAGAAATGCTAAAAGTGTTAATATTCCTAATAATTTTGGATAGAATCGTATTAGAAAGGACTGGCTAGGTGGTCAACAAAACTTGTTGAATTGAGCTTATGTGCAAGGTCCTGTGAGGGATACAAGTCCTATTAAGGGTATGAAAATGAATGAGAAGAGGAATTGCTCCAAATAATTTTTTAAATTCAGTCTTTCATATAGTGTTAATAGGTTGCATGCAATTCTTTTGAAGAACTAATTCAGATTTGTTTCTGTTTGTTGGGTATGGGGTTCCTCGTAATATTTCTGTCCTTTTTTTAAGCCTTTTTTATGATGTTTCAACTCTACTTCTCATTTGAGTTTCTTTTTCAAAAAATAATTTTCTTTAGTTTTAAATTTCTGGGGAGGTTTTTTTGTTTGTCTTTTTTGTTACCGTTTTTGAGTGGGCCGTTGATAGGCTAAGCTGGATGACAAACCTCTTGTGTCCATCTCTACGGAAGTCATCTACTGCTGTTATCTACATAGTTTTATGCTTGTTTGTCATATGCAGTGAGATAGAAGTGCACCAAAAGGAATGACAGATAAGAATTCCTATCTGAGAAAAATGAGAGGGCTTATTTGAAGTGATAATAGAACCTAGAAAACCGAGCTAAAAGAATAATAAACATAATTACTCTAGCAGTTTAAGTCCAGACAGTGTTAAGAGGCAACAAACACAGGCCCAGTAGGGCAGGCAGTGTGAAAAGGAGACTGTCACAGTCAGAGCACATAACCTTTTCCATTAATAACCATGAACCTACAAAAATGAAAGGGTGATGTTTCAGTGATAATTCTGCTTTTATTGGTTCTTAGACATTGTACTTTGTAGAGAAATTTGGTGTTAAGAAGACTGTCAAAACAGTATCAGTTTGGGAGGAAAAAAAACTTTCAGAAATGGTGAGGAACAAAAGAGCTTAAATTATACACACTATACTGACTGTTCAACCAGAGATTATGATAATTTTGGTTTTTTTTAAATTGATGACAAATTTTGTTTAGATTACTCATAAAAATCCCCAGAATACTCCCAATTGAAATCCCATATTATAAAATTCACCAAAATAGCTACATAGGCAACATTAGTGATTGTAGGTATTTAAAGTACATGTTTTCATTTGTTTAAATTTTTAAAAAATACACACTTTACAAGTTAGAAGAAAAACTAGACAGTGGAAACTGAATGTTGTAGTCATTTAAAGTTGTCACCATACCAGCCCTGAAGTCAGGAGGATCTGAGTTCAAATCTGGTTTCAAACACTTAACACTTCTAGCTTTGTGACCCTAAGCAAGTCACTTAACCTCAATTGCCCCAGCAAAAAATAAGTACATAAATAACGTTGCTGCCATTGCATACATTTAACCTATATTAGATAGCTTGCTGTTTTGGGAAGGGGAAAGGTAAGGGAGAGAAGAAGAAAAAATGGAACACAGTTCTAATAAATGTTGAATGTTGAAAACGATCCTTATATGTATTTGGAAAAAATGTTTGCCAGCTTCATAGGATCTGGTGAGATTTCTGCTCTACAAAGATTCATATAATAATTCAAAAAGCAATAAGTGGCTGTTGTATATAAACATGTATATAAATTTGGAAACTTCAAATTTCCATGTCATTATAAGGCATCTGAAAAGGATTTTAGTTGAGAATATTTGATGTATAATAAGTAAAATATTATAAAACTGAAAAAAAGTTGTCTTTTTTTATAGTTTGGGGATGAATGTGTGTTCTATTTGATTCTGTCTTGGAACACACATTCATCCCCAACAACAGTAGATAATACATGGTCTACTATCTAAGTGACTTAGCTTATAAGTTTCAGTTTTCTTAACTGTAAAGTGAAGGAGTTGAACCAGAAATATCTCTCGAAGTCTCTTCCAGCTCTAGAGTTATGATGCTGTGATCCAATGTATATTTCTTTAACTTCCTTTTCCTTATTGCAATAGTTGGCATGAGCAATCTTGTTTCATGGTCTTACAAGTTAACATTTTTAAGTGTCTAAACTTCCTGTTTCTCCATTAAAAAGAATGTATACTTTTGAGCATATTAATGAAAAAAATTCTGTAACACATTTAACAAGAGTCCCTATGCTACAAAATTTTCCAGAAGTAGAGAAAGAAAACAAGTCTGTGAAACACAATACTAATTTCCAAATTAGGAAAAGGTAAAGCAGAAAAAGCATATTATAAATCCAAATCACTAGTGAACTTTTGAGGCAAAAAATAAAATGAAATATCAGAAAAAAGATTGCGGCACAATATTTTTGAAAATTTTTTCATATGAGCTTTTATGTTCAGACCATGTATTATCTACTGTTGTTGGTATATAGTATAAAATGTTGGTCTAAATCTAATTATTGTCCAACTGCTTTCTTGTTCTGGTAAATTTTTTTGTCATCAGAAAATCCTTAGCCCAGAAGTTGGTATCTTTGGGCTCATGAAACACTAGACTACTGTGTGACTAACCTAGTTTCTCCTAATTAGCAGCTTTCATGTTTTTTAACAAATACCAAATAGTTTTGTTTGCTGCCTTATTATAGCATAGCTTGAGATCAGGCTAATAATACTACATATCTTTCATTTTTCCGTTTCCCTTAAGATTCTTCACTTTTTGCCTCCAGATAAATTTTGTCATTTTAAGCGTGGCCCTTTCATGAACAATGAAAAGCTTTCTAATTTTTAAAGTAGGAGAGACTAAGGTTCACAAATCTCTTGAGCTTGGCAATTAAGAGCTTCATTTGGCTGTGCCCATCAGTTGTTCACACCAAATCTCTTCAATTAAACTTGTTTGGGAATTATCAATGTTTTCCATTTTTAAAAATTTTTTTTTTTTTTGGTTCAGCATTTGACTTAGTCTTTATTTAGGGTATTTTAGATCTTCATTTTTTGTTCATATTTCCTCTAATTATAATTTTTAATGTTTTGTGGTCTGTGATTCTTTATTTTGTTCCATGGAAGCCTGCAAAGGAATTTTCTTTAAGAATCTCATCAAATCCATTTTTCTAATTATGTGTTCACCTTGATATTTATCTTTCAAATAGTTAATGAATGAATGAGTACTATTAATCACTTATGTCCCAAGTGTACTGTAGTATTTAGTACAGTGTAGTAAGTAAATAGAAGTGGGAAGTTATAAAAATAGAAGTTAGATCCCCCCCTTTTGGCCCTAAAAAAAACCTGACTGAGTCCCAAGCACCCTGTAGTAAATACTGAGGGTGCAAAAACAAAAAAAGTCCTGGACTCAAGTTTACATTCTAATAAGGTAGACAATTATACCTAGGACAGTAGTTGCCAGGAAGGGATATTTTGGTTTGGCAAGTTAAAACAGTGGTGAGTCAAATCTATGTGAGAGCTGATTGCCATTTTAGTAAAGATGATAGTGTTGACTGTTATTACAATTCAGATCTGGAAAGTGAGATGAAGGCAAGAATACAGCAGGCAGGGAAGATGACACGGTCTAGTGTCCAGAGTACAGCAGCAGGCAGGGCAGATAACAAGAAAATAACCAGGGCAGAAAATGCAGCATGGCTAGGACCAGCTAGATATAACTGGCCTATGACACACCTGTGAGGATTTTAAGGGATGGGATTTGTCAAGTTGACAGGGGACTTTATAATCACATAAAATTAGTGTCTTGATGTCTGAATTTGTCAACTTTTTCTTTACTCCCTTATCAGTAAAGCAATTGTTTCCTGTCCTTTGGAGATATAATCAGGTTTTATTTTGTTTTGTTTTGTTTTGTTTTCCTTTTGGGGGGAGAAAGTCAGAAAGAGAGACAGAGAAAGACAGGAGATATTACTCAATGTTCATTGTGATTCTGTGCTGAGCACCTTCCCACTCTTAACAGAAAAAGTATTTGTTATCTAAGTATGTCCCCTCTTATCTGTAAATCTCATCCACATGCCTATATTTGCATTTAAGTCACTGAGTTTCAAAGTATGTTCATTTCTATTTAAATAGGGAAGTGAGCCATTAGGAGTGTGTAATATTGTCTACACTGTCAGATACAGTTGCTTTGCTGAGTGGTTTTGCTTAACTGTTACTTTTTGTAACAAGAGGATTCATTGTCTGAAGGGTGGCTTGTATATGGGGAAGTGACTGAGCTATAAAAGGAAAAATCAACAAAACAAATGTTTAAGTATACTTGGAAGATCTTGGTTCATAGAATTTCTCTACCTCCTCATTCTGTACAACTGTACATAAACGTCATTTTTTCATCATTTATAAGCTTTATTTTCCCCCCCTTTGGTTTCTTTACAAATGTTTTTCATGAATAACTGCAATGATCCACATCAAATGAAATGGTGTTCCTTGTTGCTTTTGTACACATAACATGTGTACAAAGGCTGACTGAGGAAGAACAGTGAGCCATCAATCCATTTAGTTGCAACATCCTTCTGGTTGCATTTGTAGTAAGTGTCAATATTGATGTGAATCAATTTAGAAGTAGAATCTCACTCTTAAAACATCTAAGTTAACATTTGTAGATAGGCAGTTCTTAGTGATCTCAAACCCTTTTCTCCAAAGAGACTGCCCAGGGCCACAGTTACCTCTTATTTTTGTTTCATGCATTATTATGCTCAAATTGGAATTCATCACCTACTGAGATATTAACCTAATGATAAGTTGTTCCACACCCATCCAAGCCAGCTCTTAGAAAATAGACACAGCCTGTTGCTGTGACCATATTTGAAACCTTTCCAGCCTGGACAGACCGTACCAGCGTAACCTTTGAGAAGCCAGTGCCACAATGAGTCAATAAGTAGGATTTTGTATAAAGCTAGAAGTCCTTAAGGAGTCTATGAAATAGCTGCTGAAAGTTCCTATAATCTTACCTTTGCTTACCCTATTGAGTATGCCTGTTATTTGACCCAGATAAGTCTAACTTCATGTATATCCACTTGGGTATTGAGGTTTCATTTTTACTAAGTTTTTCTCCCAAATGGTAGAATGAGACAGAACTTCCAAAGATGTACCACAAATTTTGTTCTTTATAATTTTACTTATGTACACACATGTATATATTTAATATTGCAGTGGCAATAATAGCAATAAATTCTCTTGCATTATTACACCCTATGCTGTATCTTATGATGTAAGCATCCTTCCCAATCAGTGTGCCTAAGCTGGTCTGCACTGTTACTTTTCTGGATTTGTCCAAATTTACCTACTCTTTTATTCACCAAAACGACCTTAGGCTTTGCTTGGCAGGGGTGCTCTGATGGTGTCTATATTATAGAATTGGTGGTCATTTATCCTGCTTTCACTTTACTACCCCTACATTTATCTAATCGCTTGTGATTTACCATAGATGCAATACTCCCATATTTGGCTGCCCAGGCTTTGGGTGAGATCACTGATAACTTCCATGGATTATCCAAGTGTTTGTAGTACTTAGGACCAGGATCTTTGATAATTCCACTTAAATGCTCACTCCTAAAACAAACTCGACTTCTACCTGCTATCTCTAGAGGACAGATGTATCCTGGTCATAGAAATGAGTGTTACAACTGCGTTGCAATTGGCTCCATATGCCCTGACCTTCACATTTTAATATGCCTGTAGGTAATACAGGTTACTCATCTAGTTAGTAAATAGTAAGCAATGACGTATGTTCTACACACTTAAGTGCTGGGAATGTGAAGAAAGACAAAAGACATTACCTCACCCAAGATGCTCACAATATAATATCAGAAACTACATATAAAAAACTGGAAAGTAGGGAGGGGAGGTGCGTAATGAAGTTGGATGGAAAATGATTAGATGAATGCCCTGGGAACCCTCCTGAAGAATTTGGGAGGAGCAGTCTCCATGTCCACTCTCTCCGTGATCTCAGGGGAAGTGTATTAATAAATTTGACTTTCAGACTTTCAATATTTGCAATATTGTAGGATTATAAGCTTCTAGAGACCATGATGAAGTCCAGTAATGCAGCTGGGTGGGAAATAGTTTGTTCTTTAAAATAACAATAAAGGGGCAGCTAGTTGGTATAGTGGATAGAACACCAGCTCTAAAGTCAGGAGGACCTCGATTCAAATGTGACTTCAAATGCTTAACACTTCCTAGCTATGTGACCCTGGGCAAGTTGCCTGGGGGGCAGGGGGAGGGGAGGAATGTTTTGCTTATAGGGTTTTTTTTTCCTCACACATATAACTAATTTGACTCATACTACCATGATACTTGAAACACTGACTGAAGCAGGGTGTTTAGGATTAAAGTTATGATACATATTTGGGAATTATACCATTTAGAAAAAAATTTTATAGAAACAGCTTTGATACTCAAGTGGATCTACATGAAATTTTTCTCAAGGTCTAAGTTGATAACACTCTGAAATTGAATAGTTCCTGGATAGTTGGGATAGTAATCTTTTTATCTCTTCTTCTTTCCAGGATACCCCTTTGCCTTGTTTTATCGACAATTCCTTTTCTACAAGGATTGCTACCTCATCCATCTCTTCCACATTGTTACAGGCCTCTCAATTGCCTATTTTAACTTCGGTAAGTAATCTGAGAGAACTAAGATAGTGTCCTCATTTGTAAAATATTACCTTATAAAAAGAATTTAGGGAATGAAAGAGAAATATAAACACAGTCACTTTAAGGAGGCTTTAGTGGATAAAGAAGTATTCTCATTTATTCGATATTTTATTTTTTCCAGTTACATATAAAATAAATTTTTTAAACATTTGATTTTAAAACTTGAATTCCAGATTCTCTTTTTCTCTCTTCCCCCATCCACCCCCATTGAGAAGGCACATGTGAAGTTATGCAAAACAGTAAAGAATTATCTTGACAAACCCAGTGTTTGTGTAGAAGAGAGTATGGATTCCTCCTTTTGCTTCAAAATGGCTAGTCATCCCTTTTTTTTTTCCCCCTCTACTGTTTGCCAAAATAGAAACCTGAATGTTTCCTTCAGCTTTACCTCATCAACAGAAATAGAAGTTAGATTCCCCCTTTGGCCCTAAAGAAATCTTGACTGTGAATCAGTGGCATTCAGAGAGGTCAACTTTCAGTTTTTCCCTCAACTGAAGCCAAAGATCATTCCATCTGTATGAGCAGGGACTTAAATAGGATTTGATTCCAAACCATTTAGTGGCAGAACTAACATCTGAAAACAGCAATACAAGCTTAGCAAGTTATACCCTACTGTGCTTCAGTTGGTTGATCTATTTGCCCAGCATCTTAAATTGTGGTTCCCCAACCCCATGAAGGGTCTCATAACTGAGTGTGGAGATTGTGAAATTGATTTATTATCAACAAATGCTTACATATGCTTGTATACTTATTTTCTATACCTATATGCCTGCAATCATGTAAAAGTTTTTCAGATTAAAAAGTAGAAACACTTTAATAGGCCCTGCTGGACAGAACAGATTCTCATACTTCAACTAGCTATCAGTCTTTAAATAACATTCTATTCAACCTAAATTCCTCATGGCCAATGGGAAACCAAAAATAATGTTCTACAACAATCCAGTATCAGAATGATGTACCCCAATGACTTCTCAGATTCAGAATTTCAGGATGGATGTGAACCCTGCAGATTCATTCTAGAATTCCTATTCTTTCACCTCCTTTTAGGAAACCAGCTCTACCACTCTCTGACATGTGTGGTGCTACAGTTCCTCATTCTTCGGCTGATGGGCCGCACTATAACTGCTGTCTTGACCACCTTCTTCTTGCAGATGGTAAGTTTCATTCCACAGTTCTCATTTAATGTTCTCATGGGAAGAAGGTGGTGCTGGGATATTGCACTGGGAAGGAGACCTGGGTTTCTTTTTCTGTCTATATTAGCTGCGTGGTATTCAGATGTAAAGGGCAATCAATAATCATCGCCCTTTCCTGAAGGCAGGGAGCTAGATCTGGAGTCCCCTTGAAACTGCACATTCTAAAATTCTGTAACTAGATATGCCCTGGGAAAGAAACACATTTTTGCTCTTGCTCTGAGAGTAGGGGAAAATGAAAAGCAGAAGCTAAAATCGTCACAAACATCCTGGGTGACCCAGAGCAAGTAAGATAAAGATAAAAGAACAGATAAATCCAAGATGATAGTTAAACGAATTACTGTTGCCTCTGGCAGGTCTACCTTCTTGCTGGTTACTATTACACAGCCACAGACAATTATGACATCAAGTGGACAATGCCACATTGCGTCTTGACCTTGAAATTGATCGGTAAGTGATAATGGCTTTAATTTTTTTTTTTGTCCATTTCCTATACCTATATTAGGCTCCTCCCTTGTCAACCAACTAGAGACTGTTTTCTCCCCTACCTTCTTGGGATTGTGCACTTCCCACCCACATTCAGTCCTTGAGCTACACATTCAGTGCTTCCCCCTCCCCCTCCGCTTTACCCCACCTTCTCTCTCCGCCCAGGTCTGGCTGTTGACTACTATGATGGAGGGAGAGATTGGGTAAGTAAATACACATTCCACAGGGAGACTGAGGAAATAACCAGCGGGAGGGGAAAAGGCTAATATTACCAAAACTTGTACCCCAAATCCCAGGAGCAGGAAAAACTCCACAGCCAGGGTTATCACTCTGATCCAGATAGCACCTGAGAAAGGATCAGCAGATCTTATTTGCCAAGGTTCGAGCTCTTGACAAAAGTCCAGAGATCACTGACAACAGGGCAACTGGGAGGAAAAGAAAAAAAGAACTGCTCAGCTCCCCCAAACATGGTTACACACATACAAAGGGATATCTCCCTGCTGAAGTGAATGCTTTGGAACCAGAGAAATAGGGCTCAGAGTGGAGATCAAGCTGTGTTGTGGGGAATCTCACAAGGCTATTCCTGAAACACTCATTCTCTTTCCTTTGGTACAGAATTCGTTGTCTGTTGAGCAGCAAAAATATGCCATTTTGAGAGTCCCTTCCTTGCTGGAAATTGCTGGTTTCTCCTACTTTTATGGGGGCTTTTTGGTGGGACCCCAGTTCTCCATGAACAATTACATGAAGCTGGTGCAAGGACAGATGACTAATGTACCAGGGAAGAAACCCAACAGGTAATCTTATCCCCAGAGATCTTGGCTAACAAGTCTATCTTAGCATTCTAGGATTGCAGTCCCTTCTCATACAGGGATCTTCCTAATGGCAAGCCTAACAAGTGCTGGAAAATATGGGCCTTTATCACCCAACCCCCAGACTGTTAAAATAGGCTATTAGTAAAGATGTGCCAGGATGTTTGTGTAGGTCCAGTGAATCAAATGCAAATGTTTTTCACACATCTTATACAAACTATTGTACTTCTCAGGAAGATCCACACCTCATGCTTCCCCCTACCCTCCAAGTTTTTCTTTAAACAAACATTCCTTGAACTAGCAGATTGAGTATAATTAGAACTATCCATTTGCTGATAGCTTGGATAATTAAGCCAACATTTGCAGCTTTACACTCAAGTGGGGAATGTTATGGTTAACTACTTAATGTTAATGAGTGCCTTCAGTATGTTCTTAAAGCTGTATCCTATTTTGTTGAAATCAGTAGCATCCCTGAAGTAAGAAAAATCAATCAGGAAGATGTAATTTATTAGGAGCCAAGCCAAGGCTTTTGCTAGATCTTTAACAAAGACTCTGCTCTTTCTAATGCCTGTAGATTAGCACAGGACCTCTTATGTCCATTCAAATCTTTTATGGAAAATGTCTTTCCTCACAGTTGAGCCCTTGGGGAAAACCTCTTACCCATTCCAATTGATGGTTAAAGTTCTCCATATTTTAAATTAGAAGGGTGAAGATACATATAGTGACTTCATTTCTCCCCTGCAGCATACTACCTGCTCTCAAGTGTCTGAGTTTGGGCCTCTTCTACCTGGTGGGCTACACACTGACATATAGTGACTTCATTTCTCCCCTGCAGCATACTACCTGCTCTCAAGCGTCTCAGTTTGGGCCTCTTCTACCTGGTGGGCTACACACTGCTCAGTCCTTACATCACAGAAGACTATCTGCTCACTCAGGAGTACGAAGTGAGTAATTACCCTGAAGAAGACCACTTGTTCTCTCAACATGGGATTTCATTGCTGTGTGACTGCTAGCCAGACCTCATTTTCTCAGCCAAAGACCAAACGGGTACATTGTACTTTCGAAGATAACTCTGCCACTGCCTTGGTGCCTCTCACCTCAGTACCCAGGGCAAACTGCTTAGAACTTTGGCTATTTCAGTTCGTGGTTATGCTAAGCTTCTGTGGAGGTCTGAAGGCATAGGGAAAGACAAGTCCCAATTTTTGCTCTCCATCTAACCAACAGAAAACTTGACCCGTATTCAGACACACACAGGGAAACAGTGGAAGAAGGGGAAGAGTTGTGGTCCACTTTCCTGTTAACGAGGAAATAAAGCTATCTTGAACCATTAGAGATTAGCAAAAACAAACAAAACCAAAAAAATTACCAAACGGGGCAGGTCAGTCCAGAGGACAAGCACTAAGGGGTTTGTTGAGTGGCATCTTTAACTCGTGTTTTCCCTCTCTCCCAAAGAACAGCCCATTCTGGTTCCGATGCCTCTACATGCTAGTTTGGGGCAAGTTTGTGCTCTACAAGTATGTCACCTGTTGGCTGGTCACGGTGAGTGGGAGAGGGCCAGGGAAGGAAGCCTTGAGCTGGGAGGGACTAGAAATTTAATCTTTTACTTGTGACACAATTCTTCCTTCAGGAAGGTGTGTGCATCCTGACCGGGCTGGGCTTCAATGGCTGGGACGAGAAGGGACACCCCCTGTGGGACGCTTGTGCCAACATGAAAGTGTGGCTGTTTGAGACCACACCGCGATTCACCGGCACCATCGCCTCTTTCAACATCAACACCAATGCCTGGGTGGCTCGGTAAGCAACCACATGTGCACTGCAAGGGTATCATTACACCATCTTGCATCTTTCTTGCCTGAAAACTGAGCGACAAATGCAGTATGTTTTTGTGCCCCTGGAGGGTGAAATCGGAGGCATCATGACTTCCTCCAGTGGGTACCAAGCTGGCTTCATCCTCTGCTCTGGCACAGGGTAACAATGTGAGCCTTGCAAATCATTTTACCTTCTTATTCCCCCACTCCCATTCCTTCTGCCTCTACCTGCCAGCATCAATGGGAAGCACAAAAGAGCTAGCAACTAGCCCAATTCTTGGACATGAGAGAGGGAACAGAGGTTTGCAGAAAGTCCTGGTTTGCCTGGAACTCATGTTTTCCCTTTTGTTTCCAGCTACTTTTTCAAGAGACTCAAGTTCCTTGGGAACAAAGTGGTATCCCAGGGCCTGTCCCTCCTTTTCTTGGCCCTGTGGCATGGGCTGCATTCCGGCTACCTGATCTGCTTCCAGATGGAATTCCTCATCGTTATTGTGGAGAGACAGGTGGGACACATACACTACACTGGAAAAGTGAGTAGCAGTGAGGGCCAGGTGTTGACTTTGCATTCCTGTCTGTCTCTTCCAGGTTGCCACCTTAATTACAGAGAGCCCAGTCTTGAACAAGCTGGCATCCATCACTGCCCTCAAGCCCATCTTCTACCTAGTGCAGCAGACCATTCACTGGCTTTTCATGGGTTATTCTATGACTGCCTTTTGCCTTTTTACCTGGGACAAATGGTTCAGAGTAAGTTGAGAGGGGGGACTGCCTGTCAGGATGGAGAACTAAAAACCAGGACTTGAAATTTTAAAGATTATATCATAACCTCAGTCTCAATGATTTGCATCTCTCTACAGGTCTACAAGTCTATCTACTTTCTTGGCCATGTTTTCTTCCTGAGCCTCCTATTCATATTGCCTTATGTTCGCAAAATAATGGTGCCAAGAAAAGAAAAATTAAAGAAAGCAGAGTAATCTGCCTCCCTGGTAAGTGCGCCCGAGACATTCAGCAGAGATTACTAAATGAGAACTTTGGTTGGTAGGGATTGTTGGATTGTTCTAACGAGGCTTTTCTCTTGCAGATGGCCTAAAATGGGACTGGTACAGGAACTACTGCCTCCCTTTTCATAGGACTCCTTTGCCCTGAGAACATGCAGAAGACAAAACCAGGGACTGGGAAGGAAGGCATGGCAGCTGCCAGCAGGTCTCTTCTGCCAGCTAAGGGGAAAGAAACCTTAGGGGAGTGTGGAGGGACCCATTGCCTTATCTCTCCCCTTCCAGCCGGGAATCTTTTCTGCTGATTTACTATGATTCTACACGTGCGGATACCACAGGCACTTCCTGGTGAAAGGGAAGGGACACAGGTTCTACCTGCTTCATTTTTCTACCTTGGAATTGTACCAGATAAAACCACTTCTGTTTGTTGTTCAGTTTTTCATCTAGTGCCCCTGGGTGCCTTTTTTCCCTGCAGTCCTTTCCTTATTGTTGGATAATCAGTCTTTAAGTATCCCACAGATTCATTCTCTTTTTAAATAGGGAACAAAAATTGGGAATTCCACTCATTCTCTATTTGTAAAAAAAAAAATTTTTATGAAGTGTCTATAGGATCCCGTAAGCAGGACTGTCCAGCAGTCAATTCCATGGCTTTCAAGGTGATAAACAGTCTTAGGCAAGGCAATCTGCTGTTAAATGATACCCCATGCTTCTTCAAAGGCTGTCGTGAGTTTGGCACAGGTAAGAGCAGCAGAAAGGGGATAGTTGCTGATGGATACCATCTTTTCTGTGTAGTCCACATTGACCTAGGGAGAGGTGAAAAAAAAAAACCAAAAAAACATGAAGCCACATTGACCAAAAAAACATGAAGAACAATGTAGCTATACAAAAAAACGATTTTCTACCAGGAAGGGAATAACCAGAGTTAGTTACTCTAGCTTCTGTTGCTGACTTTACTAAACAATTCTAACATGGCTGCCAAAAAAAGTACTATATTCCCAAGAAGCCATTTTATGCCAGTCCCAGAACCATCTCTTACCGATCCATGCGCAAAGGCCCCAACAACAAAGACAATAGGGTCACCACCAGCAGCCAGCTCTTTAATATCACTGACAACAGGGGCAGAAAAGGAAGTGCCAATCTTCATACATCCTGCAGGAAAATGGTCTGACACTGGATTCTTGATCACCTAAGGAGAAGAGTTAAGTCTAAGAAAACAAGATGGATGCCCCAGACATTCTCTTCTCCCTCTATACCACTAATGATCAAGTTCTTACCTTCAATAGCTTCTGGGGGCCATCAGCTGCTCGAACACTGAGTTTGTGCAGGAGCTGAACTATTAGAAAACAGGAGAGTTCAAAGCCATCCCGCATCCTCATAATTCCAATTAGTTCCAAAGCAGACCTCCCACCCTTTTCTTGGTAAGAAAGAGTGCCACACATTTCTGCAGTCAGATTCTGAAAGGCTCTGCTCCCATCTATTATCTGATCAAATCTGTAACTATCCTAGAAGAGCCTAGAAGGGAAACTACTTTTGTTTCTACTCACATGGAATTAGCCATCCTGCTAGGTTCCACTCCATCTCTTCTCTTACCACTAAGTTGCTCTTGAATTGTGTCAAAGAGAAAATCAACTTGACTCACCCATAAGGCCACAGAAGCGGTCAAAGGTCCGAGGAATACGAGTCTGGGGGTTCACCTCAATCAGAACATTTTTTTGAGTATGGATATAAACCTGAAGCAAGCCAGCACGGTTCAGGGGACTGTCCATCAGCATCAACAAACTCTGGGAGAAACAGGAATCAGGAATCAGAAGCACAGACAGTAGTAGCACTTAACATGTAAAGTCTTGAGTATTCTATACAACCTGTCCCTGAGGTTACCTGGTGAGCTATGTCAGGTCTCACTTCTCCAGGGTCCCGTCCATTTTTCAAAAGTATAGATTTGTGTTTATCACAGTTGAGCAGCTCATAAGTTTTTCCTACCTGGGAAGGGAAAGAAGTCTGCTTCATCCTTTTTGAAAAATTAAATGCAAAGATAAAGATATCTTTTAAAATATCTAAAATATTTAAATTTGGCCCCATGTGCATTTAGATTAAGGTGCATTTCTTAACTGCAACTGTCAAGTGTTATCTGAGACAACAAAAGCAAAAGCTGCCAAAGTACAGCAAAATTGCCGTTTTCAGTGTGATGAGGTTTTGAGGAGTGAAGATGAACATGTATTTTAAAGTCTACTGAGTAGATAAGGGGAGAAAAGTAGAAAAAGTGAAAGCCCCTGGCCATAAAATAGCTACCTGCTAAATGTGGCAGATGCAAGAAACTAGGTGGAAGTTTCTGTAATCTAGGAAAGTAGTCTGATACAATGGGAAATCCCAGTTCAACATATATCAACACATAAATGACCTTGGGCTTGTTAATCCCATCTCTCTATGGGAACTCATTCTTCCTTTTAACAAAGTTTAATCTAGGCAATCTCTGAAAATCATTAAGTATTAAAACACCTATGGCAAATAGGATATATTCCCTTCAGTATTCAGAAAAATAAGGGAAGTGTCGGACACTTTCCAAAAGAGGGAAAAAAAAAGGATCTATTAATAGCACTAAGTAGTGTTAAAATAAGTTGGAGAGGATCTGAACTAAAGAACGCAAGTCTGAATTTATGATTAAAAACAATCTAAAGACGAGTCACACTTGACTGTCAGATCTGTCCTCCTTCAGTGAAGGAGAGCTGATTGTTTTTTAGGTGATTTATAATGGTCAATAGCTTTTTTTCTCCTATTACCTCAAACTAATACAATGTAGGACTGTTGAGTGTCCACAATAAGGAAAGTCACTGAAGGTTTTAGAAATTGAGGGTACCAACAAAAAAGAAGTCTTGGATGCTCCATCTACCAGATGATCACAACTGTGGTCTTCTAGAGATACTATGGCTGATTGCCTGGACATATTTTAGCAAATAGATCCCGAAAGCTCACTGTCCTTTCGATGCAATAATAAAAGCTATGTATTTATTATGTATTTATGGTTAAATCAGAAAACAGAAAACACATTCAAGTCCTGTAAAGACCACCAAAACAACATCACTATGTGAGTTACAAATGTGCTTAACTGGCTGGTGAGACCCAATACACACTGGAAATGCACTGCCACAAACAGGACACAAATTAATTAATAATTGTGCATCTCATGTTCCTTCTCCACTAATTCAATTCTGCTTTGCTAATAGAGCACATCACCTTCTCTGATGGGGCACACCATGTTGGGTGACTACCCATGGACATGGAAGACAGTGGTACAGGACTACCCAACATGGTGTGCCCCGTCTTCCATGTCACACAATTCTAAAGAGACTTTGTATTGCTTTTTCTGGCCACCTTGTGAGCACTTGCCATGTGACATAAAAGAACCTCTGGCATTCAAACACTGGCCAGTCCAACGGAGTTGTGTTCTCTGCAGCAAGAGTTGAAATGCTTAGCAATTTAGTTTGAAAAAGGACCTCAGAACCTGGCATCTTGTCCTGCCAAATGATCTTCCCAAGACAATTCAAATGGAAGCAATTCATTAAGACTTGGGTGCTAGGCACTAGTTATTGCAGAGAACTCGCTGAGAATCTGAAGGACCCAAGTTTACACCTACACTTTGGGACCCCAGGCAAATAACAATCCCAATTGCCTCACCAAAAAGACTTGAGCAACAGCAACCTAATCAGATCTGCAGACAGAAAAATCCTACTACATAGTCATAAAATTTAATAGGAAAAAGCATAAAGTCCCTTATTTGGGTTGAAATATCATGTACTAAGCAAAGACGTGATTTAAAATATATAGGACAGTGATTTGGATCACGAATCTCAGATACTGAAAAGAATGCTGATGAGAAGTGAGCTTAGGAAGAAAGCTAAACATGTATTTGTATAAATATACTGAATTTCACATGTCTTTGGGAACATCCTATTTAAATTACTGGGCCATATTCAATGGCTCAGAAAAGGGCAGTGTATATGTGAATTAAATAGCTCACTTTTCCTATGTCCAGTCTTCCTACAAATCGTGTTTAAAAAGTCATTAAAAATATTCTGATTCATTGTGGCATGGAGAGGACAGTGGGCTTTCTTAAACTGTACTAACAAATTGCAAAGTCTTAAGAGCGTGTCAGTATGTTTCAGAGAATAATTTCCCTTCTTAGTCTGAAGCCTATAGTTGTGATCAGTTATACAAATAAATTTAAGGGAGGTTGACAAGAAAAAGGGAACCCAGTGCGAATTTACCCTAAGAGTAATTCAATAGTATTGAATGAAGCTGATAGATTTGAAAATTGAGAAAAGACACCAGATATTGTTATTTAAGGAGATTGGGGCAGAGAACTTGAGTCTTAGAAAAGTGGTACAAACGATGGATAAGTAGACTAAGGGGATTACAAATGACACTTTTTTACATATTATTTGCAGTGTTCAAGACTTGCATCATCTCATTTAATCTTTGCCCAAGGTCATAAACTTGAATCTATAAAAGGATCTCTGTAGTAATATTGATGGAAAAAACCGGATGGGGACCCCCCCCCAAAAAAAAATGAATGACTTGCCAGAAATCTAGCCCTGTTTCTCCAAAACCAATTACCTGGCCCAAAGTTCTTTTCGCTAAAACCATTTGTTCAAAGTAATAGTTGGAAGGTGATGCACAAGAATCCAAATTAACTTTTAAACTGAAGAAAACTACCAAGTGTTTACAATTAAAAGGCAGCAAGAGGTTAGGAAATTATGGGGAAAATTTAGAGATTTAAAAAGGACATAGTACCCTCTTCGCCCGTCATCTCCATCAACACAGACATTAGATATGAGGAGAAAAGACGGTTGAGCAGATTTCCAGTTTTAGGAATACAAATCGGAGGAAGGTTTTCATTTCTCTACGCCACTGCGACTTTTGGGGGCGAAGTTTCGTGGTCTAAAGAAGTTCCCCCGGCGCTTAGAAACCTGGGGCCCCTCAGCCACCTTTCAATGCCCGTGGCGGGGAAAGTTCCCGCGACATTTCCCACGGTCACAAAGCCTTGTTTTCGGGGCAGGACTAGAATGAGGTCTTTCTAACTTTGTGGGAAAGAAGAGGGAGAGGCAGAAATTGTCCTAATGGCTTAAATCCCAGAGAAAGTCCCGGCAACTTTCCATGACAATGTGACCCGGACTCGGGTCTTATGCTGGCGGAGGACGGGGAAATGAACCTCTACGACGCTACCCCTCCCCAATGCGAGGGGAGCAGATGAGAAAAATAGGGAAAGCTCCCAGGGAAAGAGCATAAAGAGCCACACAAGCTCCTCCATCGGAGGATCTCCCGCTACAGAAAACAGTCCCTACTCTCCCCTCGCCCGGGATCCGCTCCCCTTCTTTCCACTCTCATACGACACCTTGACGGTCTCCAGGCTGGCCCCTTCCAGCACCACTACGAGTCGCCGGCCTCCGCTTTTGCTCCCCGCTCCGAGACGGGGCCGTTTGGGTTCTGCTGCCTCCCAGTCTCGCTCCGTCTCCCGAATGCGCCGTTCACGTGCCTGGAAACCATCACTGGGCGCCGCCATCTTGCAACCGGGCACAGAATAGGAAGTGACGTAAACGTTACCCAGGATACTTCTCCAGAACCGGGCGCGGGAACGAGACGACTTCCGCCCGGACTCTGTGACTTCCTGTTAACCATCTTTGAAGAGGGCACGCGAACCGAGAGAACGATGTCATAGCCGAGGTGCGCTCCCCGGAAGACTGGGCCAGGGAAGGAGGTGGGGCAACTTCCGATCACGCGGAGGCGGTGCCCGAAGTTCGTGTCCTCTCCGGAAATAGGGGGACACTTTAGGGGAGAGCGCTCTTCCGGTGCCCTTTCTCCTGGGAGGAGCGAGCAGGGAGCGGATCCTCGTGTGAGGGGGTGCGGATCCCGCTAGAAGGAGCACCAGCCGGGGCCGGGGCCGGGGACTGCGGAAGGGCAGGGGAGAAGCGGGTGGCATCCCCGGCCTAGTTCCCCGCGGCGGCGCCAGGAAGCAAACATGGCCCAGAACCTGAAGGACTTCGCGGGACGGCTGCCCGCCGGGCCCCGAGGCATGGGCACTGCGCTGAAGCTGCTGCTCGGGGCCGGGGCTGTGGCCTACGGAGTCCGGGAGTCGGTGTTCACTGGTGAGAAGGGCGAGGAGGAGCCCCACGTGGACGCTGCCCCGCCCCCTCCGCCCCGAGAACTTGACCCGTCCTTGAGCCCCCGGCGCCCCCCGCCCCGCCCTTGCGCTTCCTCCTGCGGGGGGCCCCCTCCCGCCGGCCCCCAGCCCGCCTGCCGCTGCCCAGCTCCGCCCCGTCCCCCTCCCCTCCGTCCCCGCCGATGGCCGCCGCTCTTGGCTTTCTTTGTTGACCCCTTTCAACCTTCTCCTCCCCCTTGTAGTGGAAGGTGGGCAAAGAGCCATTTTCTTTAACCGCATTGGGGGTGTGCAGCAGGACACTATCCTCGCGGAAGGACTGCACTTCAGGTAAATGGCGGGACAGCCGCACGGAACGCAGGGCTCCGCGCCCGCCTCCCACCGCCCCCCGAAAAGGGCCGCACGAGGCCGGTGTGCAGGGTCTCCTCGGCCTTGTCTCGTAGCTGGAGGGGATTGCCGGGATTCAGGCGGCCAGGAGGGGTGCGGGGTGACGGGCCCTCTGCGGGCTGCCCGTGACCCAGCTTCTCCCCGTCCCTCCTCACCCCCAGGATCCCCTGGTTCCAGTACCCCATCATCTATGACATTCGTGCCCGGCCCCGCAAGATCTCTTCTCCCACAGGCTCCAAAGGTGGGTCTAAGCACCCGGAGGCAGGGCGGGGAAGGAGGTGGGACCCCAAGAGATTGTGGAGGTGAAGGTGGGAGAGGCTGGCACCACATGGAAACCAGGCAGCACCTTCTCTAACGCTCCTCATCTGCCCGAGCCACACTTGTCGCCAATCACCAGCCTCGGGGTCTTCCTGTCCTTTCAGGACATCTACGCCTCTCAGCTGGGTTGTTATTTTCCAAACGTTAATTTGGAGCTAGCCTTCCCTGCTTCTGGTGCCCTCTCCTCCTCCAGAAGGCACTGACCGTGTTAATTCTCTTTTCAGAAACTCATTGACTCCTAGCTATCCACAGAATAAACTTTATACTCCCAAACCTGAGCTGGGTGGGTCTCACCAATGTCGGGCTCCGGTGAGCCCTGCACTAGTGAGATTGTAAAGGACCTTAGAGATTTATCTAGTGCAGGCCTTCATTACACAGAGACAGGGGTTGTGACATTTGCCCTGAGGTCTTCTGATAACCAGGCCAGGACTTCACTCTGTCATATGCTCTTCCCCTTTCCTTCATGTTCTCTGAGCTTTAGAGAAAGTTCAAACTAACCAGGTTTCCTCTTCAGATCAAATTAATTATCAAACTAAATTGCAGGAGATCTCTTGCTTCTCTTCTGTTCTTATTCCATAGTAGTTAGAAGTCTTCTAAACTAGGCTTGCCTGGACTGATGGCCTTCACACAAGCCTTCCTGCCTTCACATTTCTTCTCAAAGAGAGAAACTCTGGGCTTCTACTAGAGTACCTTCCACTGATACAGATCATTCTTTTCTCAAAGATTTCAAATGCCTCCTGAGAAAGTAACTAGGCACCATGAAAACATTATTGAACTTGGATAGAGTGAAGTAGGAATGGTACCTCATTTAATTATCTGAATGACCTTGGGTCATTTAGTTACCCCTCTGAACCTCAGTTTCCTCATAAAATTAAGGTAACAATAATCCTTCCTTCACAAACAACCTTGTGTTTTAACCTTGAGGTTAAAACGTGAAAGTGCTTTTCAAATCTTAAAGCATAAAAAAAAAAAAAAAAAAAAAAAAAAAAAAAAAAAAACAAATCTTAAAGCATAATATAAATATGAGCTTTTATCGCTGAATAATAATAAGTTCCATTTAATACCAGGCTGGCACCTTTGAATCTGCCTACCCCTTTTTCAGCCCCATGTATTCTCAGCACACCCTGGCATTTCTCTCCTGTCTCTGCTTCCATGTCAGCGATGATTCCTCCTATCCCTTTTCCATTTAAATTTTTCATTTCACACTGTGCAGTACTTTAAGGTCTGCAAAGCACTTCCCTGCACAAGGAAATACAAGGGATAAGTTCCTAAAGTGAACTTTAGGACCTGCTTGAGGCCAAATCTGACTACTCTTCCTTGTGGCTGCTCTCTCTTTCCTCCTGTGCTCTTGACTGAAACTCCACCAGCTTTCTGTGCAGAGTAGGGGCTCGCTGCTTACATCGTCTCCAGTGACTTAGTTTAATCCAGTCAGTGTCAGCCCTACAGCCTTGGGCTTGGAGGGACTTCGCCAGTGTCTGCTGGGATCTTTCACAATGCTATCTATACAGCAATGGTACATGTTGAGCATGACTTGCATTTGTGTACCCATCTTATTTCCTGCCCAAGTCCTGAGAGTTATAAAAGACCTGGCATCGGGTGCTAAGTTAATGTCTTGGAATGAATACATTTGTACCTTCTCCCTTGCCTTCCTTCCAAACTTGGCTCAGAGTTCATTGCACTAAAGGTGCGCTCCCTGGCCAATGGCAGCTCATTCTCATGGACCTTGTCTGGGTAAGGAAGGAGGGAGTCTTTCTCCTCTCTTGACCAGGGAGCTATGAAGTCTGGTCCAGCGGGCAGTTGTATTGTGTGGAGCTGAGAGCCGAGGGATTGCCTACTTGGTGTCCCTGGCACATTAGGCAGGGAGCAGAAGAGCGGCTCCTGCGGCAGGGTCTGAGCCGGCCCTGGCTGATGGTTTTTCTTGTTCCTGCCAAGACCTTCAGATGGTGAACATTTCCCTGCGCGTGTTGTCCCGACCCAATGCCCTGGAGCTGCCCAGCATGTACCAGCGCCTGGGCTTGGACTATGAGGAGCGGGTGCTGCCCTCTATCGTGAATGAGGTGCTCAAGAGCGTGGTGGCCAAGTTCAACGCCTCCCAGCTCATCACCCAGCGGGCCCAGGTCTGACCTCTCCCTCCACCTGCCCAGGGCCACCTGCTAGGGAAGCGTAGCTAGGTCCTCCACTTGTAAACAGAGGCTTCTTGGAAACTGGTGAATCCTTTGGGCAAGTGGGAAGGAACAGGAGAGCGGGGACTAGGGACATAAGCCCCAAAAAGCTTAGGCCTCCCCAAACTGGAGGCTTCCATACAAGCTTAGCACCCGTATGACAGGACACTCAGGAGCCAGATGTGGATGGGGGGAGAGGGGAGGGTTCTTAATCCCTCTCTGGTATGGCTTGTGAGGCAGTAGCCTCTCCTCAGTGTCCCTCCTTTAGCATCCCCGCCTTCCCACCCCCAGGTGTCCTTGTTGATTCGGCGGGAGCTGACCGAGCGGGCCAAGGACTTCAGCCTCATTCTGGACGACGTGGCCATCACAGAGCTGAGCTTCAGCAGGGAGTATACGGCTGCAGTGGAGGCCAAGCAAGTGGGTGAGTCCCACGGGGAGAAGAGGCCAGTCGGGAGGAGCCGCCCAGGATGGGGGAAGGCCGGCCCATGATGCCTCTTGTTTGTGTGTCTCCACCACAGCCCAGCAGGAGGCCCAGAGGGCTCAGTTTCTGGTAGAAAAGGCAAAGCAGGAGCAGAGGCAAAAGATCGTACAAGCCGAGGGTGAAGCTGAGGCTGCCAAGATGATATCCCCACGTGTTAGAAGTCGGTCCCTGACGGTTAGAGACTCCTCCTCCCTGGCTGGCTGGGTGATGACTCCAAGGCGAATGCGACCTCCGTGCCATCTGACTCCTGACTCCCAGGGGGGAGGGGGGAGGCTAGAGGAATTGTGATAATGGGGGTCTGAAATATTGGTGGGGGTGCCAGAGGCGTGGACTCCTGCTAAAAGGCAGATCAACATCATGCTCGGCCCCCTTGGTTCCTAGTGGCTGCCTTCAGCCCCTGGCAGCTATACCAAGCAGGGGCCCACAGGTGGGGTCAGGGCCAAAGCAGAGGCACTGGCTGCGTTTGAGCGCAAACCCCTAGATCTGACAGCCCCAGAGAGGGAGGAAGGAGAAGCAGGATAGGGTGGTGAGGTCGGGCCTGGCTGTTTCTGTGTCTCCTTAACCACCTGCTCACCTTGGGGAAGCTCTGAGCAAGAACCCTGGCTACATAAAATTGCGTAAAATCCGAGCTGCCCAGAACATCTCCAAGACGGTGAGTGGGGAGAGCCTGGAGGGCCCGTGGGGAGACAGGGCACAGGGATGAGCTTGGGGCCAGTGGCTCATGGCTTTCCCTTGGCTCCAGATCGCCACATCTCAGAACCGAATCTATCTCACTGCTGACAACCTCGTGCTGAACTTGCAGGACGAAAGCTTCACCCGGTGAGAAGTGCCCCCCTCATGCACAAGGGCCCCATCCAAGAGCCCTGGCCACTCACTTAGTGGGGAACTGCTGGAAGCCTTGGGCTGGGGGGGGAGCTTCCTTAGGATATTAGCTCATCTTTGCCCCAGTGAAGATTTGGATGGATCACTGACTTGGGGAGGCAGGGGTAGGAGAGGTAACAAGTTGGGGAGTTTTAGTTTCAGGGTCAAGCCCTAGTCTCATCACTCATCAGGTGTCCTTAGTTTTGTCAGGGGAGAGCTGCTGGGTGTGGGGTGGAAGAGAAGTATTGTGTGAGCCCAAAGGACCTTAAATCATGTCTTTTTCTCCATATGTCTGTCACCTTCCTCCACGCTTCCTACAGAGGAAGGTAAGTTGTGGCTGGGAGTGGGCGTCAGGGGTGATGGGGGGCTGGGGGCTAAGACCCTGGCTTGGGAATAACTCCTGAGGCTGGCCCCCCTCCCACTAGACCAACCACACTCTCTTGTCCACAGTGACAGCCTCATCAAAGGCAAGAAGTAGAGACTTCCTGACCTCCAGAGCAAGCTGATCTCTTCCTCCCTGAGTTAGTCTTGGACGGGCTGCAGACGGGTCCACCTCCCTCACCCACCATCATGTGACTTTCCTTCACTGCCCCTCCTCCCCCCCCATACTCGTTGGATAAATGAAGACTGACAGATGTTCCTTTCCCTAATCCCCCTCCCCATATTTTGCTGGGGGCCTGGGGTATAAGGACTGTGTGATTTCTCAGTGATTTCCTCTCTCGCTGGTTTCCCTCCAAGCCGGGAGGAGAGAGCAGCTATCCCAGGAATTCTCAATAAATTTTTATTACTTCAGTGGGACCCTCTGCAGCTTGCGATCTTATTGGTCTCCTCCCCAATGAGGACTGGGTGCGGGGCTGACCCAGATGCGCTGCTTCGCTTCACCAGCAGGGGGGGGGGGGCGCAGAGTCCGGCCTGGGCTGGGGGCCGGAGGAAGGGATCTCAGTAAGGGGGGCACAAGTCAGCCCAGGCCTAAAAGAGCGATCCAGGAAGGGGAGGCCTGGGCCCCGATGCTCCTTAACTCAGATCCTGGTTTTGGGGCTGGAACCACCCTCGGCTGCTCGACTTCTTTCTCGTGCATGAATAGCAGCAACGTGGCCAGCAATGGCCAGTGGTGAGCTGCCCCATGTTATTGGCCAGATACCTTAAAACCTATACCACCCACCGGGGAGAAGGCCTGGCAGCCTCACCATCAGACAGGATTATTGGAAACAAAAGAAGGGGATTTTGGTCACAAATTGTAATTTTTTTCTGAGCCCACTTCCAAATCTGAAATCTGGAAATAAAATTTGTTGGCTTCATCAGAATTATCACAATTCTCTGCACAGCCCACCTAAGGTACAATAGTCTCCAACCTCCTTGGCAAAGAAAAATTAGCAAATATTTTCAACACAGCCCCACAGAATACATAGAAATATTTTCATTTGGTGGCTAAAGAAGTGGGCTCAGTGCCTAGCAACAGTGCAGAAGCTCAGTGCAGACTTGCTTTTTTGAGAGGGGTAAAGTTGCAGATAATAAAATTAAAGTGGGGCATCAATATCAAAGACCAGGTCACCTGCCTGAACCTGAGGTTCTAGCACACCTTGTGGTCAATTTGAATGAAGGAACCTTGAAGGCCAACGATTTATTTGTCCATGTTCTCTTAGGAATGTTTCGCTGTTTGAGAGAATGACTTTGCTTGGTTACACAGTTTAAAGTTCTTTCCCCAGGAAAATGAGATTTCATATTCAGAAGGGATGTATATCATTCCTCCATCCCTCCTCAAGTGTCATTCAAGCCTAGATCTGTCCTCAATTATTTAAGTATTGATGTTCGTTGGCCTGGTCCAGTACCCAGTCCACGCCTCCAGGAAATGTAACAGCTCATCTTGGCAACAGTCTTAGAACATTTTAACTACCAGTTTCCATTCACTAGCTAACCTGACCTCATCTCTGCCAACTGAAGATCTTTGAATTGGCGGGAATGTTCTCCCCTACAACCGGAACGCTGATGTTTATCAAATCTGAGTTTCCACTTCAAGGACCGGTACCTGTATTTCTTGAGAAAAAATACTCGCAAAAATAAAGTTAGATACCCTTACAGAAACTAGAATTAGCACTCTCTAGAGGACCCCCAGCCTGCTGCCCCAACCCCACTAAGGTTCTTTTTAAAAAGTTCCTTTACCACAACAAAGAGCTAAGGGGATCCTTTGAAAGAGGAGGTAAATACAGGGGAGGATTCCAGCTGAAGATGGAGGCAAAGTCCTGCCCCACCCCGGAGTGGCCATCTTGTCTTTCCAAGGATGGTTCCAGCAGCCCCACAGCTGAGATCTTGAGCACACCCCAATCCCTATCTCCCAACACTAAAAGATGAAGGTCAGAGAAGATGAATAGGGATCTTTCAGTGGATTCCTAGAGATCACCAGGTCAAACGTCACCGAAGGGAGAACCAACCCGGGGGGCATCTTTACCAGACAGTGTTAGAAGCTTCACGATTACACGATCCAACACTGCACTGGAAGATGGCCCCAGAGCTGGGCACGGCCAGGGCCAGAGCTGGCCAATCACAGTAAGCATCTCTATCCCCTTCGCTCGTTGGGATTCTCCAGGAAGAACTAAAGCAAAGCCCAAGCACTCGGCCTGGAGAGTTCCTGGTCGGTAGCGGCTTGTAGATCCACGGCTCAACCAACCACAGGCCTCGGAGGGGGCCCTGACCAATCCCAGGAGGGCAGCAGGAGAGTGGGGGTCTCACAGCCGCTCTGGAAGGGGGCCAACAAGAGGAAAGGCCTGGACCCCGGTGGGGCAGGAAAAGAGGCTGTTGGCAATCCTATTGCTAGGTGCCAGTGGGCATAGGAGGCGTCACAAGGAAAGGAGCTCCATCGTTACCCGGCAGTATTAGAGACGTCCAAGCAGCACCCAAACACTGCTGGGTAAGATGGGGCACCCGTCCCACCTGCCCGAGGCCGGGCCAGGAGAGCCCGAGGGAGGCAGGCCCGGGGCAGCCCATCCGAACGCCCCTCGGTGGGAAGGCAGGGAGGCGCCGGCCCTCGCCATCAGCACGCTCGGCGGGGGGCTTTCTCTGAGGCTCTCCCCCAACCCCACTCGGCGCCTTCCCGAGACATCATAAAACACCGAAACGCAGAGCCCGCCGTCCAGGAACCCGAGGCCTTGTCTCCCTCCCGAGGCCTGAGGCCTGTTCTCCACTCTCCTCGCCCACCACTTCTGAGCCCCCTCAGCCTGCACTCTCTCCGGCCAGTCGGGCCTGCCCGCTCGCCCTGCCCTCCTCACCTACCTGCCTCTGGACCCCACAGTGCCCTCACTTCCGGGGTCAGGAGGGGACGACAGAGAACCTGCAGCCCTCTGTCCATAGGCCTAGCATCAGGGCCTCTGCTAGCCGCCTCCCTCCAGCTGCCTAGCTCACCTGGGCCACGCCCGCAAAGGGCCGCCACACAGGTGTGTCCTCCTGCCATAGGCTGGCTCTCCCCACCCCCACTCCACTCCCTTAACCCTTTCCCTTCCCAGGTTCCTGCTCGCCCTCCCCTTTCATCCTCCTCCTCACCTCCTACCTCCCTTCCTGCCACAGCTCACTTCCCTAAGACTTTAAAGACAAAAGCCTGGTTTTCCTTCATTCCCTGCGCTTTCCGCCAGGACCACGACTAAGCAGGTAGATCTGGTCCGGTGGGACCGACGGAAGCGCTTAGTCTGTATTTCTGTTCCCTCAAAACCTCTCTCGTGGCTGATGCTGAGTGAGGGAAGCAGAACCAAGGGAACATTGTACACAGCAACAAGGTTAGGTGATGGTCGGCTCTGACCGACGTGGCTCTTTGCAACAATTCAGACCAATTCCAATAGACTTGGGATGGAGAGAGCCGTCTGCATCCAGGGCCTGAATGTGGATCCCAACGCAGGATTTTCACCTTTTCTGCTGGGGGCTGTTCTCTCGCTTACTTTTTCTTATTTTTTCCCTCTTTTGATCTGATTTTTCTTATGCAGCGTGATAAAAGTGGAAACATGTTTAACCTATGCTGGGTTACATGCTGTCTCGGGGAGAAGGGGAGGGAGGGTGAAAAATTTGGAACACAAGGTTTTGCAAGGGTGAATGCTGAAAACTATCTTTGCATGTATTTTTAAAAATAAAAAGCTATTATTATTTTAAAACAAAAACAAAAACTTCTCTTATATGGCTCCTTCTCTCTACTCACCTGCCACCCTTTGGGCCCTCATCATCCCATAACTGTATTATAATTGCATTAGCCCTCCGGTGGCTGAGCCTGACTATAAGTCTCTACATTCATCACCCACCAAAGTGACGTTCCTAAAACACTGGTCACGTCAACCCGTGCCATCCATCACATCATTAGATTCCAATGGTTGCCTATTATCTCCAAGACAAATATAAAATCAGATATATACATATATATATATATAATATAAAATTAGATATAAAAAATAAAATTTCAAGTCTTTCCACAAATTCATAAGTCCCATCTCCTCCCTACCTTCCTGTTTTCTTAATCTTTGTATTAGAAAATGGACTTACTCTTCTTCACACAGGACAGGACGACATCTGACTCCATGATTTTCAGTGGCAGTTCCCCATTGTGGGTGGGCAGATCCCTCTTTGTCTCTGCCTCCTGACTTCCTTCAACATTCAGCTCCAATCCCTCCTTCTACACAAAGTCTTTCCCAGCTTCCTCTGCCCAACCCCTCCACCTTCCCTTGTATAGATTTTGCAAGTAGGCAATTGCTTGTAGATTGTTTTCCTTATTAGAATATAAACCCTTTCTTGTCCCTGGCACATAGAGCTTAGTATCTGTTTAGTGACCGACTATATTATCCATCATAATATTCATTCCAAGGTTGTTGAATGACTAAGGGAACTGGCTGAGGTCAGGTCAGTGTTGCTGGCAAGCATCAGGGTCATGCTGTTGGGTTTAACACTATTTGCAGACGGTCAGCATGGGGCTGGCTGCTTGGGATGCAGAAATAGAGGCTCCATGTGCCCATGGAAGTCTACAGATGTGTGTTTCCCCTGGTTTTTCCTTAGTCTGTCTGGAAGTATCCATATCCAAAAGTCCTTCCTCTCATCCCCCAAATACACACTCAGTTTCAGCCAGTTCTGAGTTAAAAACAAAAGCCTAGCTGGTCCCTTCTTGCTTTTGTTCTTTGGGGAAGAAAAGGGGGAAAAAGGCAAATTGGGGGGGCCAGAGGGAGGTTCCATTCAATCATTAAACATTTAAGTATGTGTCTACTAAATACTAACTACTCGTTAGTAACTAGCCAAGCTAACTATTGAGGGATACAAAAAGAGACCAAAAAAAATCCCTCCTGCCTTTAAGGAGCTTACAATCTAAATGTATGCAAAGTGAGCTGTTTATAGAATCAATAGGAAGTATTAACCAAGGGAAAGCATTAGAATTTTGAGAGATTGGGGAAAAAGTGAAAATCAGGGATTTAATTGAATCTTAAAGGAGGCTAGTAGGCAAAGTATTTAGTTATTGCATTTTTGAAGGGAGAAGTCTATGAGGAAATCCCTTTACAAACACAATTACTCCTTCAACTTGGTCTTTTCTTCTCTGTGGGGATCCTGAGGCCCTGGAGGATTCTTTGATGTAAGATAGAACAGGATAATTTATGAGCTACCCCAAGCAAGGCCTTTCTCTCCCATTGCCCTTTCTCCCTCAGAGAAAGGACAGCAGATACTGTCCTCCTGCAAGTGCCCACAGGGACCTGAAGCAATATGATAAATGAAGGGGGACAAGACCTACACACTGACAATAGAGATGACTTCTATTCTTTCTTCAATTGAAGAAAGTTAGTTGGTTTGGGACCCCCAAGCTTTCATAAGGAAGAGGATGACGATGATCAGATTAGGCATGAATGACTAGTTAGTAAGACCAGCATTATGGATGAGAATTTATTATTATTATTTTTGAGATGAGCTCTCCCAATTTCTCACTTTGCTGAAAGTACAGCCATTCTTCGGAAACCTAATCTCAATGCAGATTAGCACAGATGCTTTGATCCTTTCCAATTTTGACCTGGGAAGTTTTGTCCCTCATTAAGTAACTTTCATGGTCCCTCCTCCTGGGAACTCCTTATATTTTACCAGATTTAGGGACAACACTCTCTTAACTTTTAGCCCTACCCCAGCTCAAAACTTCAAGCAAAATCAAGCCCAAACAATCCACCAGCCTCAGAGACCTATCCATTAGGATTATGAATATTCATCTTCAACCAGAGAAAGAACTAAGAAGATTGAATGTAAATCAAGATATGCTCTGTTCACCTCTTTTTTCTGTTTTGTTTTGTTTTTTTATCTCTCCCATGGTTTTTCCCGTTTGTTCTGATTTTTCTCTCCCAACATAATTCATAAAATGATGTTATTAAAAACAAGCTAAAAATATATATATTTTTAAAGAAGGATATTAAACTGAAAAAAAAAGAATTATAGGCATGTGACCATGGTTGAGGTAATAGGGTGCAGTCAGACTATTCTCATACCAGGTCACCAAAATTATGGGGTGTAGCCACCAAATGATGAGGTATAGGGTAATACCCCAAAAGCATACTGGGGCTATGCACCGGTGTCACAAAGAAATTAGAAAGAATTTGTAGGCTTAGACATCTTCTAAATCAAGGGGCAAAGGTTTTATTATGCTGCTAAATGTGTAGTGAATTTCAAGAGAAGTTAGCTGTATGAGCAGATTTTTTTATAAAGGAAAGGGATTTAACATCATAACTTAGCTTTCTGATTGGATACAATAAAGGTATCCAGAGATCTCCACCAGGTATGAGACTATAATCCAGAGTCCACTGTAACAAAAGACTTACTTAAAAACAAAAGATCCACTGAAGACTGAGGTGATCAGGCTGTCAGGTTAATGCCCTAGTAGCTATCCAGGACCTCATCACCACCACACTTAGCTGTGGATGAGATTCTGATCCTGGAGCAGGGATAGAGAAAGGAGCCATGAGGAAGAAACACAATCATAAATTGCTAAGACATTATGAATCCTATTAGAAAGAAAAGGGGAGAAACCAATTTCCATTACCGTATTTTCTGCTTATTTATTTATAATAAATATTTATTTTTTATTTATCTCAAATCTTGAAGTAAGGAGTATATATACTCTCTTCCCTTCTCTTACTCCTTTCCATGAGCAGTGAGTATATTCATGAACTGATTGGGAACCCTTCCCAAACATATTCAAAGATCTAGGAGGTCATGCTGAAGCAAGTTAGGAGATGATTGTAGGGAGATGTGTCCATAGAAGAATTCTTGATGGATTTTCTTTCTTTTTTTTAATTTTAAAAAATTTTTATTTTCAAAACATATGCACGGATAATTTGACAACATTGACCCTTGCATAGCCTTGTGTTTCAGATTTTCTTGGATTTTCTTTTACATTATATCACTATAACCAAGTGAGCCTTGAACCAGGAAAACATCAATTAATGTCATTTTCTACTGCCCAGTATGGTTGGGACTTCCCTTGCACTTCTCTCTAAGGTGTGGTTTTTTCCTTTCAAACTCTGATTGCTTTTTCTTCCAATGGAAGGGGGAAAAAAGTCTACCACTTTAATTCACTTGTTCCTGAATCTATAAGGCTTCTATTTACCAGAACTATTTTCCTAGGGATAGGAGCAAGAGTACCTTTCTTTCTCTTGTGGCATTCATTAGAATCATCTAATATGCTTGTCTTTGTTGAATATATAGTCTTGAACCTCCAAGGTCAGTTCCATTATACCTGAACCAAAATCTTGTCTTTAAAATAAGAGATGAGATTCTCTTTTCTTCATCTATGTGTATAACCTTAAATAATAACAAGTTTGGGTTTATAATGATCAATATTGGATCAAAAGCTAACATTTCCATATTCCAAAGGAAAGCAAGAAATCTAAACACATTTAGTTCTCTCCTTAGAGAAAGGAAAAAGATGTTGAGAGTGAGAGTGAAGGGATGGAAGGAAATGTCCCATAATCTCTCTTTAGCCACATTCCATCAACAATGTAGATTTTACTTTGGATGGAGTTTACACTTAGTTTTCTCTGTCCCAGATAAGGAATGGTAATTGTACTGACCCAGTTTCTACTGTGTTTCCATGACTTTCTTTCATATTCACTTGCTTGTGATGGTGTCTTGCTTCCCCCACTTATATTAACTTCTCTTTCTTAGTCCAATCAGACTCCTAGATCTCAAGCTTAGGGTCACAGGGTGACCACAGAACTTAGGACAATGGATAAGACCAACCTATCTAGCATATCAAGTCTTTATCTTCCCACTGCTTTATGGTTAAACTTCTGTGGGCAAAATCTAGAACTGGGTTACATTATATACAATAAATTAATTACTAGCTATTAATTTTTATGACAGTATACTGTATTTAAATCTAGGGATGTGGGGAGTGATCATGAATTAAGAGAGGAGATCCCAAAGGGAAGGAATTCATTAGCTCACTATAGACCGTATATATTTTAATATTTTTAGTAAATCCTATTTTATTCCTTAAATTTGCTCCAAATCCAGTCAGATAAGATTGAACTAAACAGCAGCTGCATGACTGGCAATGAAAATAGAAATCTAGGTGTCTGCAGACTGACTTCAGTCAGACAATGAGGATTCTGCTGTCTTTTAGAAAGGAACCACAATAAGTCCAAGAGATAAGTGCTCCTTGACTAGAAACTTAGTTATTCTAATCCTTTGCTATATAATTAATACAGTGACATACTATTATCTACAGACAAGTGTCACTCAGGGATAGAGAAGGAAAGCTTTAAAGTGAGGGATAAACAATTTGTAACCTGAGAGAGGGAATTGAAATTCTAGTTAAAGTCTGTCCCAACCCCAGGAGATATTAAAGGAGAGGTGGAAAAGAATGCTTTGGAGTTAAAGTGAGGCTAGAGGAGAATTCCTTGTTACTACTACCATCAAGGAAAGATTCAAAGGAAATAAATCATACAGTCTTCATTTCACTGTTTTAACAGTGCTGATATTATGATTTTCCCACTCTAAAAACTACCTAGGACTACAAATTCTCCTTATACCACATCTGTCCAAAAAACTAATTTTTTAACACTAAGGTATCAATGATTTAAAATGACAGGATTTGCCAACCTTTATGAGGTCTTTAAATTTTTACTGGGATCATTACTTAACCCAAAGGAAGAATTCTAATACTGGTACAATATTACATGTCAGGAACCTAGATGGTGCAGTGGATAGAGCACCAGACCTGAAGCAGGAGGACCTGAGTTCAAATCTGATCCAGTCACTTAATACTTCCTGGCTGTGTGACCCTGGGCAAGTTACTTAACCCCAATTGCCTCGGGAGAAAAAAAAAAAAAGAGAAAGAGGGGAAAAAAGAATATCACATATCTAAGATGGGGAAGAATGGGAACTTTTTTATAAAGAGGCAACATGGTCTAGTGGATAATGCCGGACTTGAAGTCTAAAAGAACGGGGTTTGAAGACCATCTCAAATACTTATTATGTGACTCTAGGCAAATCATTTAACTCAACACAAATAGGTATGATAACATTTACCTCAAAAGATTGTTGTGAAAAACAAATGAGATCCATGGAAACTACTTTGCAAACTTTAGTGCTACATCAGTGTAAGATATTTCTATGATTTCTGGTCCCTTGAAATCATAATATAGCCTATTACAAATGTATATATATATATATATATATATAGAGAGAGAGAGAGAGAGAGAGAGAGAGAGAGAGAGAGAGAGAGAGAGATCCTTATTTAAGGGAAGCTAGAGGTTGTAGCGGATAGAGCTCTGAGTTTGGATCCAGAAAGACTCATCTTGAATTCAAATCCAGCCTCAGACACTTACACTCTGTGTGATCCTGTTTGCCTCAGTTGCCTCATCTGTAAAATGAGCTGGAGAAGGACATGGAAAACTGCCCCATTATCTTTGCCCAAACACGTTCAGGAAAAGCCAGACTTGACTGGGCAACCATGCTCTTGTTTCACAAATAAATAAAGGAAAAACCAGTCACAAACTGGGACTAAGTACAGTAGCTGGGTATATAACACAAATACTTCATATTTATATTTCATTTTAAAGTCAACACAAAATTATGAGCATTTCATTTGCTCTTCACAACTTTGTGAAACATGCAATCCTAATGTTGTTATTCTGTGACAGATGGGGAAACTGAGGCCCAGGGGATATAATGTGGCTTTTTCAGAGGCATTTAAGCAGTGAAATGAATTTCGTGCTGGGCAGAGAGTCAAGTTCAAATCTCAGCTCAGGCAATTACTAGTTATGAGACCCCGGCCAAGACATTTAAACTTTGTTTGCCTCAGTTTCCTAAACTGTAAAATGATGATAATAACAGTAACTATTTCCTTGGGCTGCTGTGAGGATTAAATGAGTTGCTATTTGCAAAGTACATAGCTCTTAGTTACTAAGTACTATAAGTACTTAACACAGTTCCATAGTAGGTGCTTAATATAATTTTACAACATAAGTATCAACTACAACAATGTAAATGGAAAGAATAGTGCACAAAAAACCAAAATTATAACGATTACACAAGATTCAAATGAAGAGAAAAGAAACGACATCTCCAACTTTCCCCCTCAAGGCTGTGGGAGGTCCCAGATGTTACATGTTTTTGTACTTTGTCAGTGTACCCATTAGTTGTGCTGACTTTTTTTTCCTCTCTGGGAAAATACTATGAGTCATATGAGATGACTGGGAGGGGGAAAGGAAGGGATATATAGAATATTATGGTAATGTAAGAAAAACAGAAACTATCAACAAACGCTTGTTCTTTAAAAAAGAACATTTCTTAAGTCCTCCTTTCCTTCCTTCCTTCATTTCTTCCTTCCAAGATTACACAAACTAATGGAGGGATCCACATGCCTGACTCCAAGTGTAATGTTCTCTTCACCACCCCACACTGTCCCTCTCAAGCAAAGATCAAAGCCGAGTGGCCTGAGGCTGTATTAGTAAAAGGATGGCATCTAGAACAAATGAATTTAGAGTTATCAAGTGGAACATATCTGGAGTATTGTGTTCAGCTTCGGCCCCCCCAGGACATAGAGTATCTCTATCTCAATCTCATCTCTAACTTTAAAACCCCCAAGGGGAAAGGGCATTTGGGGAGAGTTGGAAGGAATCCCAAAGACCAACGTCCCACACGTTTCCCTCACCTCCACCTTCTGCTTGAAGCAGGGGGAACTGTCCATCTCCCAACACAGCCCATTTTACTGCTAGGATGGACCCTAATTATTAGAAAGTTTATCCTGACACCATGTCTCTGTCTTGCTTCTAGTTCTGGTTCTTCCCTCCAAGACCAAAAAGAAAGAATACATCTATGCAAGGGTTCCTGGATGGAGGTCTCCCCATTTCTCTCCTAAGCTTGTGTCATACCTGCCACTGACTGCTTGAAATTTCCAGTGTGCCATACACATTTTTACTCAGAACTCCTCCATCCTTTCCTGCCCCTAACTTCCCTCTTTCTGTTCAGGGTATTACCATTCTTCCAGTCATCCAGATTCACAGCCTGGGAGCCAATCTTGGCTCTTGACTCTCACTTGCACTACCAGTTTCCAACTACAACCATTCTAGTTTAGATTCAGCCTCCCTGCCTCCAGTCTCACCTTTCCCAAGCCATCCTCCCCTTAACCACCAGACTAATATTCCTAACCACCCACAGTGGCCGGCTAAGCCCACAATCCTTCTCATCCTCCTTACCTCCATTTCTTGGAGACCCCAAAGCTTAGCTGAAGTGATGCTCCCTTCGAGACTTGCTTGATTCCCTAGTTATCAGTGCTTCTTCCCCTAATCATTTCTGTATTTGCCACATATGTGTGTATGTATGCACACACACACCTTCTATATGTACTCATCTGTGAATATATTAATTATTCCCTTAGGATTTTAAAAGGTCTTTATGATCAGACACTATCTCACTTTTGTATTTATATCTCCAATGCCTGGTATATAGTAGGAACTTAATAAATGCTTGTTGATTGATTGACTACTTCCTATTCCCTTTACAAAGACTTGAGGTGAGGTCACATGTCACCCCAGGATCTTCTTGGTGCAAGTCATCCTAATGTCCTGTAAGTCTGTGTCAAGTGCCCCCTTCTGCCTGAGCCCTTTTCTGCTCTCCCCCCAATGTCTTCCTCCCTAATGGTATCTAGTATTGGTTGGGATCAGTGGTTTCTCTTTTAAACTAAATAAATTCCCTGAAGGCAAGAATTGTTTCAGGTTTATGATTGACGGGTGCTTTTTTTTCTCCTGGTATCCCACATCTTAAAGGCACAGTCCTAGGCACACAGTTGGCACTTAATTTTCATTGATTAAGCTTTTATATTTATCCTTATTGAATGTCATCTTATGGTGAGTTCCCTGAGAACAAGGACTTTCTTGTGCATGTTAGCATAGCATTAGTCATAGAGTAGACTCTCAATAAATGCTTGCTGATTTATCAGCTTTCAAAAAGAAAAGAAAAGAAAGAAAAAAAAATAATGTTGTCTTATTAGATTCATCCAGGAGCAGCTAGGTAGCACAGTGGACAAAAGAACAGCTTTGGAGTAAGAGGACCTGAGTTCTAATCCAACCTCAGATATTTACTAGTTGTATGAACTTGGCTAAGTCCCTTAACCCTCATTGTCTCTTCAAGAAAAAAAAATTAGCCCAATGCTCCAGCCTCTCAGAACAGCGTGTTAATTATCCTTCCCTGATTTTTGTCGTTTGCAAAGTTGGTAGAAATCTATATTTTCTTGCAAGTTATTTATTGATAAAAATACTAAGCAGTAAGTGCAAGTGCATCTCAGGGATTAAAGTCTACTGTTTGAGTTCAGCAGTCCCAGTCTCTCATGAGTCTTCCTTTTCATTTCTAGTCTCAGTTGGTTCTGTCTGTCACCCTTTCTGGATGTCTAATCACAAGGATGTTTCCTTTGTGGGCCGGGGGCCCCCCACATCCCCACCCCCTTTCCACGACATCCCTTCCACACACACCTCACAGGAACACACAGACTGAAGAAGTGGGGGCTTTATTTACAAGAATGGGGGATAGCTGGGGTCCCCTTGGCTTCCATGGGCTATGTACAGTGGCCAGCGTAGGCAAGGGGAGTAGGAGGAGGGGTGGAGGTAAAGGTATTAAATTAGAAAAGGGGCGACTGAAAGGGAGGGAGGGGGAAGCCAAAGGACAAATACCCGGATGGAAGGAGGGGAGAAGAGGCTGTGTCCTAAGTAAGTCACTAGAAGCAGACATCCTCTGTCGTGTGGGACCAGCCTGCAGAGAAAGAAGGAAAGTGGGAGTGAGGGGGACGTAGAAAGGAGCCTGCAAAGGGGAGGGAAGTTCCTGGGCAGGGAAAGGTCTGGGTGGGGGTAGAGGAAGTTGTGAGCCTCAGGGGGTCCATTTGAGAAAACAGGGGCAAAGGGAGAGGGCGGGGGTAGAAGTCCCAGAGGACGGAGGGGTTGGTAATCACAGCACTATGGGAAGAGTTACCCTGGAATCCCCAAGCGGTCACTTCTTCTTCAAGGAGCCTTTAGTCTTCTCCTTTTCAGCTGACCGCTGTTTCTTCATCTTTTCTTCCTTCTTACCTTTGCTCTGCAGATTCTCGTACACATCCTCCCGGTGTCTGCAGGGGCAAGGGGGTGCAGAGAGTCATGCAGGGAGAGGAACAGGGGGAAGGGAGGGTGGAGTCGGATGGAGGCCGGGGGTGATGGAGCTGCTGCTTCTCCTAGGGTGGGCGCACTGTTTGCCCCCAGAAAAACCCTGGGAACCGATGTGCACTTTAGCCCCCTCATTTTCTGAGTCTAATCTTCCATTTGGGAAAGGGGAGGAGTGAGGACCAGGAAGGGAGAGGTCTTTCTAGCCCCCCTAACTTAACCGGGGCAGGGGACTAGACAAGCTATAACCCAGAAAACCCTTAGGTACCAGCTCTGACACTTCCTAGCAAAATATGACTTGAGTTTCATACTCTATAAAAGGGAAGGGACTGGTCTAAGTGATCTCTAGGGCCCCTTTCCAGTTTAAAAAAAAAAATTTACATGACTAAGTAACTGCAATAATGTAAATGGAAAAATAATTTTTTTAAGTAGTGGGGTGGGGGAAATTGATAGTGGCCAAGTTTGGTCCTCGACCAAAGTTGAAAAAAAGGTACTTGCCTCCCTTCTTTGCAAAGGAGGATGCAGTGTGAGGGGCTGTGGGTATAGGAAGCTACATATATTGTCAGACATGACTGATACATCAATTGCTTCTCCCTCCTCCCCTTTCTTTTTTAATCTTTTAATTTTTTAATAAGGGATGATTTTTTTTTTATAGAAAAAGGGAAGGACAACATTCAAAAATAAAGATTTTTTTAAAACTTATGTGACCTATGTCTACTTTTCTTCCCTTAGACAATATTTAACTTTAGTCTTTGGAGAAAAAGGAAGCTGAGTTGGCGTCCAGAGGCCCCTAAAGGTCACGGTTAGAAGGCAGGGGAGTCACTCACTTGGAGGAGGTCCGGGTGGCCTTAGCGTGGGCATTCTTCATGGCCATAGGGTACCCGAGGTTCCCATACTCCGACTCCCCCTGGCCTTTCTGGGAACGGGAGAATGAGTGTCATAGCCCGGCCAATTTCCGCCCTTTTCTTTGCCCCCAGACAAGCCAGCTTCTGCTTGGGCCATTGTCCTGCCTCCCAGTTCTTACCTGCATGATATCTAGTTTCCTCTTGGTGGTCTCAATGAACTGCGCAATAGCCATGTAGATGAACTTGTACTGGGCCTCCGTCTGCACCATCCCTGAGCGCTGGGCCCGGACCATCTGGATGGTTTTCTGGATATCGATGTCGCAGTCCAGACCTGGGAGGTGGAAGGATAACTGATGAGTGATCGGGGACCCGGACATCCTCCCTTCCTGTTAGCATGAACTGCATGAACAGGATCTGGTATTCTCATCACAGACAGGAGCTATCTATCAGATTCAAGTAGGGCTGAAGAGGGGCAGGGAAAGGGAAAGCGAGTCATGAGAAGAACGATATTCCCTCTTCTCCCCCCTAGTCCCAAGGTACTGGAGAAAGCCATTCCTCCTACCTCCCACCCCTCACCTTTTGTGGAAATGGCCTCCATGATCATGTCGATGACAATGATGGTCCCAGTCCGTCCAATGCCAGCGCTGGAGAGAAGGGGAAAAGTGGGGAAATCAGGGATGGGGGTCAGCTGGCTTGGGGGTATGCTGATGGGGTCCCTACTGCCCACCGATGCTGATTAGGAAAAGACAAGAGGTTCGAGGGGCAGAGAGACAGCAGCCACTATTAAGAATGCAAAGGTAGGGACTCCTACCAATAGCTCCTTCGCCCTTCCCCAAGTTCTCTGAAGGTTTGCCCTTTACCCTGTTCTCATTTAGTCTCAATTCCCCAGTCCCTTTACAATCATTTCTCTCTTTCTAAGGACAATCTAAGTCATAGGTTCAGAAGAAAGAACGTGGAAAGGTTGACGGTATAATTTTTACATTTCACTCTTCTTGTTTCTTCTTTATTTCATTTAAGCCTGATTTTAGTGAGACCTGCATTCTGATTTCATTTAAAAAAAAAAAAAAAGACATGGAGATTTGAAGAGACTTTAGAGGTTGCCAAGTCCTTTAATTTTTTTCGATACCAGATTTGTGATTTCATCTCATTGGTATGAAAGACTTTTTACTGTGGAAACCCTCTCTACTAATGAAGGTGAACTATAACTTTAAAAATCTTTTTTTTTTTTTTTTTGGGGGGGGGAGGTATGAGTGACTTGCCATGGTCACATTTGAACTCAGATCCTCCTGACTTCAGTGCCGATGCTCCATCCGCTGTACCACCTAAAGTCTTAAAAAGCTCCCTGGGAGCAGTTGGTGAAGAGTTTACCCCTTGATATGGGGCAAGGGAAGGATATACATGGATCCTGACTGTGTCAGTACACAATGCCATGTCCCTACTACCAAGAACAGAGGTTCATGCCCTTCTCTGATGAAATCTCAATCAATAAACATTAAGTGCCAATTATACCTGCTACAGGCCAGGCACTGTGCTAGGGAGGCAAAAAGAGGCAACAGACAGTCCCTGCCCTTAGGAAGCTTACAATCTAAAGAGCGAGATGTACAGACAAGCTATTCCAGGACAAATAGGAAATAATTAGCAGAGGAAAGGCACTGGAGTTAAGAGGGGAGAGGGAAGACTTCCCGTAGCAGGTGGGATTTTAATTGGGACTTAGAAGAAGCCAGGAAGATCAATAGTCAGAGCAGAGGAGGGATCGTGTTCCAGGAAGGGGGGACAGTCATAGAAAATGCCCTCAGCCAAGGCTTGGAGTGTCATGTGCAGGTGAACAGTCGTGTTCTTAGAACAGTCAATGTCAATCCTCTAGAGCCTAATTCACATGTGACTCTCTCCATGAAGTTTTCACTAAACTCAAAACTTCACACACAACATAGATTTCATAACTTGAAATTTTGTTTTACAATATTTTATAATATTACAACAAAAATATTTGAATATTTTACACTATTTACAATATGTATTTTGTAACATAATATTTTATTATGTATACCACACAATCTGTGTCTCTGTCTTATGCTAATGTTTTTCAATCGTGTCTGATTCTTCATGACCCCATTTGGGGTTTTCCTGGCAAAGATACTGAACTGTTTCCATTTCCTCTTCCAGATCATTTTGCAGAAGAGGAAACTGAGACAAGCAAGATTAAGTCAGTTCCCCAGAGCTACACAGCGAGTAAGTGTCCAAGACCGAATTTGAACTCAGTTTCTTCTAATTCCAGACACGGCATTCTGCCCACTTTGCCATCTAGCTGCCCCAACTCATAAATTTATTTCAACTATGTATTTCCTTTACTACCTGGCACTGAATATGGTCAACACATTTGTTTTATTAATAACAACAGTAACCTAAAGAATCACTTTTAAAAATTTATAAATGGCTATATATGTATATACATAAATATATTTATGTACACAGATATAGATAGATACATAGGTAGATGGATGGATAGATTGAATTTCAGTTTCTCCATAATTAAGATAAATATTTATCTTAATTATGGAGAAACTGAAATTCAGAGCTACATAGCCTATAACAGTTCTTCCTGACTCCAGTCCAACAGTCTATCTACTTACATCCACCAACTCTCTTTAATTTAAAGATGAAATCACTTCTGTTAACAGATAAAGAAACTGAATCCATACCCTGCTCTCTCCTAGTTCCTCCAGCCCTATCCCTTCAGTTCCCAAGTTTTCCCTCTTGGTATTAGAATCTCCCTAGGCTACTTTTCCCCCTCCCAAGGTCTCCTCACCAGCCTTCCATCCTACCTTATTTCACCCCATGGTTCCGTGGCCCTTCCCTCTCTAGAGTGTCTTTCTGTTCTGCCTTTGGGAATTCCTCCTTTAAAAATCTCATTTTCACAATAAATAAAAATAAAAGAAAATCTAATTTTCCCTTTTACCCCAAACTCTCATGAGAAGGCTGCTCTCTGCAGGCCGTATGGGACATGGGACAGAAGGCAGCACTGGGTACCCAGAAGCTGGGCTCTCTGGAGTAGATCCTCCAGTCTAACTACGGGGAAGATATCCCTCCCCAGGAGTGTTAGAACTCAGGTGTTTAGGCTCCCAGTCCCCCGCCCACATCATAGTAGGTCTGTCAGTCTGGTGGCCTGAGTCACACTAATTTCAAACCCAACTTGTCAAAAATAGATTCACCCACTTCCTTCCTGTAACGTCTAAATAAAGGCCATGGGGATTTTGAGAAGTTTGGTCCAGGGAGCCGGCGGGGAATGGTGCTTCCGGGGAGGCTGCTTCTCTCTCTGCCCAAGATGCCCCAAGATGATGAGGGTGGGACCTGGAGCTCGTGTCCGCACACCAATCTCAGTTCTGATGAGACCAGTTCTGCCGTTTTCTTTCCCCCTTTCTTCCTATGACCAGCATCTTTTCATCCCCACCCCCCACTTATAGGAAGTGAAAACAGAGAAATCATGTAATCCTCATAGACATGATGTGGGGGTCAGCCCTGACAAAAGGAGCTTGGGCAAAATACAGTCCAGTTCTTCCCCATCTAACTTAGATCTCAAACTGATTTCTTGGAACCATCTTAGAGATCCAAATCTCTCATTTTACACATGGAGAATACTGGAGCCCAATTCAACTCAAATGAATTCCACAGGCATTTATTAAATGCCTTCTAAATGCAAGGTACAGGGGATGCAAAAACAAAAATAGAAACAAAAAAAAAAAAATTCCTCCCCCCAAAGAGTTTACATTCTACTGGCAGAGATGTACTGTGATTTGCTTAAGATGGCACAGTTAAAAAGTGGCCAAGCTGGGATCAAGAACTCCTGAGTCTCAGACCAACCAATGCTGATCCCCCCCACCCCAACTAATGTCTCTCTTTCAAGCCCTAATCCCAGGGATAGAGCACATGGCTGGAGGTCCCTAGTGTTGTCCAATTCCTATTCAACCCAGAATGGCATTTCATCAAGATGAAAACAGTAAGCAGGAGGGCTCCTAGGGAAATCAGTTAACCCATTTCTCCTACTGAGCAATAGTACCTTTCTGCCTTCAGTCCTATATTCCTAATAGATCAGTGATAATTTGACTCTTGTAGGAAACACTTCTCCCTTTTCCCTACATTGTCCAGATTGGGAAGCCTTAGGGTATGTATGGGTAAGCAAAGCATTAACAGAAATTCCAAAAAGGCGGTGATGTGAGCCTACAGCTCTTAAAGTTTCAGAGAAAAAGGCTGGGATCAGGCAGGAGCCCTCCAAAGAACATTTTTCAGAAAAAAGGGAAGGTTCCTCTTGGAGGGGATAATGTTTAATTAAGTGGGTACCCAAGCTCTGGGTCATAAGATTTAGCACTAGAATGGCTCCTGGACACCAGCCAGAATGACTGCATCACTTTGCTTCTATTATTACCTCTAAAATTACCTCTATTACTTCTATTATCTATTACCTCTAAAATAAGAGCCAGCGAGGATTGTGGTCAGAAAGCTGGCCTATGACTCTCGATCTGAATTCTCACCCTGAATAATGTAAATTGTGTGATTCTGGGCTAGTCACTGAAGTCCCCTAGCTTTATAAAGAATCTGGTTTGGGTTCTCATCTGTATATGGAAATGGTTGTATTTATGGATGATTTTTTAGTTCACAATAAAAATGGTTTTTAATTAAAAATTCAAATCTCATATTCTGGGTGGCTCTTTAAGACTAAGAGCAGCAAGGCAGCTGCTTGTCTGAAAAGGTAAAAGGAGTTTCCTTACTGAGTTTCCTATATATAGATGAAAACCAATCCACCTCCACTCCATCCTCACCCCCCCCCCCAAAAAAAAAAAAAAAAACAGGGCTGGAGTTCTGAATCTGTGGCCTACAGACTCCTAGAAGGTCTGTGGATAAGTTTTAGAGGGTCTGTGAACTTGAATGCTCTGGGAGTCAATACAAAGTCCTCTGTTTGACATTGACAGCCCTTTACAACAGGCTCCAAACTCCCTTTGCTACTTTACTAAATAGAGCCCTTCTTCCCAATTCCACCACTCCAGAAAAACTGGTTTTCTTGCTGTTCCTCCATTTTCCAACCCTGTGCCTTCACAATGCCAGTCCCCCAAGGCTGGAACACACTCTTTCTAACCCTCTGCCTTGGAGAATCCCAGTTTCCCTCACAGACCAACTAAAGCATTTCCTCCTGGTCTCTTTTCCCTACCCCTCAAATTTCTTTTGCTTCTGCTCCCTGTTCTCCTTTTACCCCACCAGTCCTGTACTTTTCTCTGCACTTATAGGTGTGGAGGTGGGTGGGAAGAGGAAGGGTTACTCTTTGAGGGAGCAAAGAATGGAGCCTATCCCGACTCACCTGCAGTGCACTATGATGGGTCCTGCATGGGGCAGACTCTCCTGCTTCTGGTTGATCTGGTCCAGGAAGCTGAGGACACCTCCAGGTTCACTTGGCACCCCGTGGTCAGGCCAGCTAAGGTACTGGTAGTGCCAGATGTTCCTCACCAAGTCCCCCTGAGGCAAGGCATTGGGGGCATTAGTTAGCACCCCCGCCACTTGTACTCACCGTCTGCGAAGACACCATGATCTTTTCCCTCCTCTCTCCCTCTTGGGGAGGACCCGGGGAGGATGGGCAGGTACCCAAGCCCTCCTCCCCTCCTGACAGACAGAGACTCTGTGCTAGGGGAACTTACATTATCCAGGGGGGAGACCTGCAGGTTCCGGATCTTATACTCAGGGGTATCGTGCTCTTTGCAATTGGCAACAGCGTAGAGACCGTAAGACCGCTGGGTCCCAACTTCAGGCCAGTAAGGGACACATTTGTTCTGGGAAATGAAATAAGACAAAGAAGAAGTAAGAGAAGGGAAAGGAGATGGGGGGAGGAGGACTCAATGGAACTAACTAAACTTTTATCAAGTACCCACTATTACTACATGAAAGACTATGGAGAGCCTGGTCCTGAAGTCAGAAATTCAGGTGAAAGTTGAAAATAGACTATTTTCAAAGTCTCTTTCAGATCTAAATATTTTGGGGCAGCTAGATGGTGCAGTGGATAGAGCACCAGCCCTGAAGTCAGGACTGAGTTCAAATCTGGTCTCAGACACTTAACACTTCCTAGCTGTGTGACCCTGGGCAAGTCACTTAACCCCAATTGTCTAAATAAATAAATAATTTTTAAAAAATAGATCTAAATATTTTATGATTCTAGGAGCTGTGGAAAATACAAAAATGGAACAGCCCTTCTCCTCAACCTGGGATGTTGCTGTCTCACCCTTGTGAGATCACATGGTATATGATCAACTATAGGGGAAGACCTATTATAAGGAGGACTGAAGAGGAATTAAGTCCTGATTTTAATTGGATTAAAGGAATTGGGCTAAAGATATTGGATCTTCCTAAACGCCTTTCTGTCTTACTGGGCTGGCATGAATCACCCATTTTATACGTAAGATTCACAAGTTATCTTGACTTTTACTAATTAATTTGGACATCAATAAGCCTCAGTATCTACATCTATAAAATGAGAGAGTTGGGACTAAATTAGTGTTTCCCAAATCAGACTGAATCAAATTACATTTGGAATCTGTATACTTCCTAAATTCTTCCATTTGATGGAAGAGGAAAAGAAATACCAGGCAGAGGAGATATCCAGGAAACGCCACTGAGCAGAAGTTCTATTACAATATAAAAGTCAGTATGAAGGAATGGATTCAGGTAAAGCATTTAACTGGCAAAATGATTCCTAAGTCTTATGTTTACTTTAACTCTTACTCCAAATGGCATTTCTACATTGTATGCCTTCTAGGAACCAGTTACATAGTTATATTTTGTTAATAAAGGGTAATAAAATGCATAAAGGTCTTATTTCTCAAAAAAAAAAAATAATGAATGAATGCATTCTCTAACTTAGATCAATTTGTCTTCCATAATGCTACATATCTTAGGAGTTTGGACATTAAACATGGGAAGCAACAGGGTAGACTTGCAGACAAGCATGGTAAAAGAGGATGCAATGAGAAGATCCATTTTTTAAAGTCAATCCGTTTTATGAAATCAGGATTTGGGTAGTAAAAGTTTTATAGACCCATAAAATTTTAATTTGAGGGTGGCTACCTAATTTCAGCTATTGCAACCGTCTGGTTTTAGAAAATTCCTAGGATGCCTAGTAGGTCTGAGGTCCCTCGTTTTAGATCCCAGTTGGGAAATAAGCAGACTAAGTGAGGTGGAGAGGAGAGAAGAGGTCAGTAAGTAAGAAAAGAGAGCTGAGAGGAAGGGAAGAGAAGGAAGGAGGAGAGGAGGAGAAATGCACCACTGTTGGTGGGGAACATGTCTTACCCGTCCCTTCTCCACCTCCCGGGTAGTCATGACAATAACTTGGGAGTTCTCCTGCCACACCATCTGCCAAAAGTCATTAACGGTGGCATCCAAACAGCCTTGGCTGGCAATGTATACTTTGGCATTCTCGTCGGCACTCACCAGCTGGTTCTGAGATCAAGGGGAGACAAACCAATTCCTCCATTAGATTGTGAGCTCAACCACAGTAAGGATTGTCTTTTGCCTCTCTGTATCCCCAGTGCCCTGCACCTAGTAGGTAATTTATAAAAGCTTATGGACTGATGTATCTTCAGAGACAGAATCCCATCACTCTAACCTCACTCACCCCATCCCCTAACACATTAACTTTACTACAGCCCCATCTTCATCAGCGTTTTTGTTTGTCCCGGGCTCAAATCGGTGTAATGTTTATACATGCTGTCTCTTCCCATCAGTCCTTGAGAATAAAGACCCATATCTCTTCCTCCCCCTCTCTATATCCCCAGACATCAACTGGACCACTGACCTTGACATAATTAGCATTGATGTAATCAGACCCTGGGATATTGCTGTCTCGACCTTGCAGGATCACCCTGGTGTGATCAACTATAGAAAAAGACTTACTGTGAGGAAGTGAGACGACAAGAAGGGTTAAACCCTATCTCCACTGGATTATAGGAATTGAGGTAGAAATATAGGATTGCCCTAAATTCCTCCTCTCTATCTTCCCCACTCAGATTTTATCTAGAAGAAAAGGGCTTCACAGAGGAGACTTGGAAACCTAAGAGAGGGGTCTGAGACCAAAGGCAGGAGGAGAACTGTAGGGATGAAGGGTAGGGCTTAGGGCTTTCAGGGTGAAGAGGGCACTAAAGGTTCCCTGGGGAGGTGGGCTCTCACAAGGGAGGATGTTCTTGTATCGGTTCTTGCTCTTATTCTCAGGTCTCTGTCCCTCATGCCGGTCATACAAGTTCTTCACTTCCTGCTTCTGAAGACTCTGGGAGAGGAGAAAAAAAAAGACTTTAGCCAGTGGGGTAGAAGGAAGGATGGGACAAGGAAACTGGGCTGCACTGAGGCAACCCAAATTGTAAAGAAATAGAGAAAGGGAGAATGAGGAAAAGGAAAAGAAAAAAGACAAAATATAGACAACCCTAGACTGGGGGATCCGAGTCAAGAGCCTGAATGAAGATACTAAATTTGCTGGACTAGTTGCTTAGGACATGGTGTGAATGAATGGATAAATGGAAGAGTAAGTATTTATTAAGTTCCTACCATAAGCCAGAAAATAAGCACTGTGATGTAGTGATAGAGATTTGATCTTTGAGTCAGTCCTTGATTCAGATCTTACCTCAGACACAGGTCAGCAGGGGGATCCTGAGAAATACTCAGTGTTCAGACTAAAGACTACATTTGAGAGCTAGCTGATCAATATTTTTTGTTGTTGTTCAGTCATTTTTCAGGCATGTCCAACTTTTCATGACCTCATTGGGGGTTTTCTTGGTAAAAATGCTAGAGTAGTTTGCCATTTCCTTCTCCAATTCATTTAACAGACGAGGAAACTGAGGTAAATAGGGTAAGTGACTTGCCCAGGATCACATAGATAGTATTTGAAGCCAAATTTGAACTCCAGACCTGGCACTCTGTCCACTGCACTATCTAGATGCCCTTGATCAATATAAGTTGAAAAAATTGCTCACTGGAAGATTCTTTCTTTGTAAAATAACAGGAAAGGTCAAAAAGCATGTGGTGGGGACAGGGTTAAGGTGGGAAATAAGGGAGGGTGGTCTTCAATCTACACACCTGTCAAAAGAATCTTCCTAAAGCACAGATCTAACTCTATCAGCTCTCCTGCTCAGAAAACACTCCCTGGCTTCCCATTGCCTCTAGATATTTGAACTCTTTCCTGATCTGCCTGTTACCTTCCCTACCTTATTTCATACTATCTCCCTTCATGAGATCTAAGTTCCAAGCTAACTGGACTTTCTGTCATTCCCCAAACACCTCCTCTCTGCCTCTTAGACTAGTTTCCTTTGAAGCTGAGTGTAGATGCCATCAAATTCCTCTGATTTTAATGCTTTCTCCCATTTCAATTATCCTTTAGTAGAATAAGCTCCTTCAAGGGATGTTTGAGGTATTTGGATATTTTGTTTTATTTTGTCTCTAAACAGGACTAAGGACCAAGTGCCAGGCTAGGGATGCAAAGACAAAGCTGAATCAATCCCTGCCCCAGAGGAGCTTACCATGGAGCTGGGGAAGAAAACACCTAACTCTATAGATAGATACAAAAATAGACACAGGATCATTTGGGGAGGAAAATACCAGTAGCTTAGGGCAGGAGACAGGAATCAGGAAGGGCTTCATTTATGAGAGGCTGAACTAGCTGTGTTGGAGGTGCCTTCCTCAATGCTACATTCGTGATGCCTTGAAAGATACAGGAGATTCTAAGATGTGAGGGTGAAGAGGAAGAGCATCCCAGGTATAGGAGCCAAAATAAAGGGATGCAGGCAGGTGATAGAGTATGGCATGTGCATGAGTAACCAACAAGGCCAGTGTGGCTGGACCACAATGTGAATGAAAGGGAGTAGAGGGATATTCTGGCAAAGTTTAACAACTGGCTCTCTGAAAAAAAAAAAAAAAAAAAAAAAAAAAACAACAACAATTTGGACACATTACATACTTTTAGGTCTAATCTGCAGTAAGAACATTTTTTTCATTGCTTTTTTTTTTTTTTTAAAGACTGAACAACAGACAAAGCAATATGGCAAGCCTTGATTTATAGCAATGCTTGTGCTGAAAATTTAACAATCAGCTCTCAGAACCAGTGATAGGAGCTGGCTCCAGGATACTTCTGTGAATAATGGGAAAGATAGAAAGGTAGATTAAGATTAGCCTTCGAGGAAAGGGACCTGTATGTGCAAGAATGTTTGTGGCAGCCCTCTTTGTAGTGGCTAGAAACTGGAAACTGAGTGGATGCCCATCAGCTGGAGAATGACTGAATAAATTGTGGTATATGAATGTTATGGAATATTATTGTTCTGTAAGAAATGACCAACAGGATGATTTCAGAAAGATCTGGAGAGACTTACACGAACTGACGCTGAATGAAACGAGCAGAGCCAGAAGATCATTATATACTTCAACAACAATACTATATGATGATCAATTCTGATGGACTTGGCCATCTTCAGCAATGAGATGAACCAAATCAGCTCCAATAGACAGTAATGAATTGAACCAGCTACACCCAGCAAAAGAACTCTGCGAGATGACTAAGAACCACTACATAGAATTTCCAATCCCTCTATTTTTGCCTGCTTGCATTTTTTATTTCCTTCACAGCCTAATTGTACACTACTTCAAAGTCCGATTCTTTTTGTACAGCAAAATAACTGTTAGGACATGTATGCTTATATTGTATTTAATTTATACTTTAACATACTTAACATGTATTGGTCAACCTACCATCGGGGGAGGGGATGGGGGGAAGGAGGGGAAAAATTGGAACAAAAGATTTGGCAATTGTCAATGCTGTAAAGTTACCCATACATATATCTTGTAAATAAAAAGCTATTAATAAAAATTTTTTAAAAAGGGAAAAAAAGATTAGCCTTTGAAGAGCTTCAAATGTCAAAATGAGGAGTTAATTTTGATCCCACAGGTAGTAGAATTTATGGTGCAGAAGAGTGATATGATTGGACCCCACTTTGACAGTAGTGTAGAGGATGGATTGGAGCAGAAAAACCAACTGAAGACTACTGAAATAGTGTAGGTGAGGGGTAATTAAGACCTGTACCAAGACCTAGAGAACTGGATTTGAAATCATAGAGACCTAAGTCACCAGCCCTGTGACTCCTGACAACAAAGGTCAGCCTCAATTTCCTCATCTGCCTACTTATTTACTTAAAGGGGATCCTAACTGTACATCTCTCACAGGGTCGTTTTTAAGGATCAAATGAGTTGATATATATATATATATATATATATATATATATATAGCACTTTGCAAACCTTAAAGTGTTTTATAAACAGTAGCTACTGTTATAAAATAGGATGGGAGACATATGAGTAGACAGAAGAAATAGATGCAAGAAATGTGGAGGTAGAAGCAATTGATTGCATGTGTGGACTGAAGAGAGCAAATCCTCTTTTCTCATTTTTCTAAATGTTCTTACATTTTACATACCATCTCCCTTCCCCAGGTATCTACTTCCTGACTTCCCTAGCTTCCTTCAAATCCCAGTGACCATGTCATCTTCTACAGAAAACCTTTTTTGATCCCACTTAATTATAGGATCTTTTCCCTGTTGTATTTTTGATTTATCCTAAGTCTGTAGCTTGTCTGTACATATCTACTGCCCCTATTAGAATGTGAGCTTCTTGGGGGTAGGAACTGGCTTTTTATCTTTCTTTGTACGTTCAATGCTCAGCAGAGTGCCTAACACAAAAGAGATGCTTAATAAATGTGTACTGACTATTGCCCATTGGTGACCCTGCTGTTACAAACCTTGGAGACGAGAACCATGAAGGTGCCCTCAACAATAACAGAAAAATTTGGAAGAGGGGAAGGTTTGGGGGAAAAGAGAGTAAGTTCCATTTGGGACATAGATGTTTCAAGTGCTGACATGACATCTATTTTGAAGAATCTATATAGGCAGTTGGTAATATATGCCTGGAACTAAAGCAAAAATCTGTGGCCAGTTATATAGATTTGGAGTCATCAGCGCAGAAATAATCATTAAACTCATGTGAGTTGGTGAGGGAAAGTACAGAGAAAGAAAAGAAGATGGGTTGAGAGAGAGTTTTGGGGAACATCCCTAGTTACAGAGCATAATGTGCCTTGCAAACAAAAGGCTTAATACATTAACACACTTAATAAATAATAGATAATAAATTTTGTCTAATTTGACAACCAAGACTCCAAGGACAGCCACTCACAGGGCACAGAATTTTCCAGCCTTGTCTGGGGCAAAGCTTCTTAAACTGTGGGTCTTGACCCCATATAGGATTGCATAAATGAATGTGGGGATTGAAAAATTATGATTTATTATCAGGAAATGTTTGATTTGTATGCCTATTTTGTATTCCTATTTAGCAAAGATCACGTAAAAATTTCTGGGGTAAAAAGGGGTTGCAAGGGGAAATAGTTTAAGAAGTTCTGCTCAAGAGCACAACCCTGTGCATCAGCCCTTTCTTGCACACTCACCTCAAACTCCTCCCAGAATCCAGCCTTGGATGTTTCCTCTGCCTGCAGTTTCTTATTCAACTCCAAGACCCGGTTCTCAATGTCGGCGGCATTCACTCGTGTGGCATAATAAGGCTGAGGAGTCAGGAGAAAAGTGGGAAAGGAGAGTGAATGTGAGTTGGGGGGTTTGGTGGTCTGGGGCACAGCCAGGGAGGCAGGAATGGGGGGGAGCAGACACAGGGGAGAACCCTCTGCTCACCTGGCGCAGATAGACAAAGGTACCTGAAGCCTCCTCAATCCCTGACTTCTTGAAATGTTCCACCAGGTCTGTGAGGCTGTCAAAGGTCTCAGAGCCACCCACTGTGTAACGGCCGGCCTGCAACCAAAATCAGAGGTGTGACAGTGGTGAAAGTGGAAGAGAAATCCCCTCCAAGCTCAGATGACAAGGGCAAACAAACCTCCTTCATGTCCTCCTCATCTCCCTGACCCTGAGAGCTAACCCTGGAACTCCAACCCCTCCTAACCCCGTTACCCTTTAAGCAGGGAGGCAGTGCCCTGGGAGTAAGATGCAGGCTTTTCTCACAGGTTTTTGGAGAAAATATCTCCATTCATAGTCTTTCCAGATGAGAGGCGGGGGCTGTCTGACCCCCTGGCACCCACAGCATCCTCTGTCTGCACAGACCCCAACTTTTGCCCCTGCTGCCACCATGTTCGTCTCACCTCACACATTACTTTGACATGAGTGACCCTGAGTGGGGAGCCGGGCCCAGCCTTGGGCTGGTCATTGAGGATGGACAGCACAAAGTCACCAGGCTGGCTCAGGCTCTCACGGACCAGAAACGTCCAGGGTTCGCCCTTGGCCTGAAGCAGCGTCTCGGCCTGGGCCCCAGACATGTGGCCATGGTACCACCTGAAGGGACAGAATAAGGGAGAAGGGCAGAGAGTTGGGGGGAGAAATGGGATCAGAGAAAGGGAGAAACTGGGACTCAGAAAGAGGGAAAGGGAGGAGAAGACAGAAGTTGGGAAAGTCCAAGAGAAGCTCAAAGACAGGAAACCTCTGATTAGGGAACAGAAATGAGGACATTCAGCCTGGGAGGAGATGGGAGACAGGCTAAGATGGAGAAAGGTGGAGATAGAAATAGATTCAACAGGTGACCATTTAATATTTCTATGTGCCAACTCAGAATAATCTCTGTCAAATAAACAGAGATTAGGAAAGACAGGAAGTCACATGAGGAAGAAAGTCCTGGAAGATAGCCCCAAGGGAGAGCATCCGGTGCCAGGCTTGGAGGGGATACCAAGGAAGACCCCCCCAGATCCTATCTCAATAGAGAGAGGGACAGGTTGGGGGCCACGGGGTAGAGAGGTCAGGACAGAAAGCAGAACTGGAACCTTCCCCCCACCCCCCAAACCTGTTCCCTAAAGGAAATAGTTAACCCAGGGCTGCCCAGCCCCACAGGAAAACACGTGATGGAAAAAGCAAAAAGCTCCCTCTGGGGAGAGAGTGAGAAGTGAGGTTTCCTCAGACTAGGGGGATGGGGGGGGGGGTAAAGATTTTCCAACCGCAGGGATGATGGGGAGGAGGGGGAGGGTAAGACAGACAGAAAAAGAAGTTAATTTTTTTCAATGCTAGTCTAGAGGAGGCCGGAGCTACAGTGACCACTGACCTAAGGACCCAAAGATTTTCTCTCCAGACCTCACCTCCCAATCCCACGACTAAGCCAAGAGGATTCTGCTCCAGAAATAGACCTGCCCCCTTCCCGTCCCCCCCCCTCATTGAAGAGCAAGGGGCTCTAAAGTCTGGTCCCCAACCTTCAAAACAGGATGAGGAAGTGTCCATGCAAATAATGACTAGCCCACAGGCTGGTAATCAAGTACAGAAGGAACAAATGCAAATTCCCAAGAGAAACCACTCAGAAGAGAAAGGAAAGAGAAAGGAAGAAAAGTACGATGGGGAACGTTGTTGGAGTATTCTCCCTTTTCTATCCAGAGTGTTTCTTGGGACAGCTTAGACATCCTGGTTGGGGAGAGGGGTGACCAACCATTGGTGGTCATCTCTTTGAAGCTCTCCCTTGGTCTGGTCTTTCTTAACATCCAATCCTTAGTTCTGCCCCAGCTTCTTTTAATTCCTTTTCTTGCACGCCTTGACCACAATGCATTTGCCACTGTTATCCCTATGGTTGATTCAAATTCTTCTTTGTTAAGTCCCTCCATAGCACCCACTGTTCCTATATTCTATATTCCTGTTCTAGGTTGGGATGAGAAGAAGAACTAAAAGAAGATGGTGGATGTGTAAAAAAACAAAAAGTCACAGAGAGGGAGCACGATGGAATTAATAAGGAAGGAGGGAAAAATTGAGATGGGGTATCAAGTCTGAAACTCCTTAAAAAATAGTGAATAATAGTCATATCCATTCTCCAGGACTCTATTCTTAGCCCTGTCCTGGTCAATATTTTAAATCAATGACTAGGAATAATGGTATAGAAAGCCTCCTTAACTAGTTGACACATAATGTATACATGACAAGAAGAGCTAATATACAAGAAGAGCTAATAACAGAAACAGGATTCAATATGTGCTCACCAACTGGTTGCACAAGAAAAGGACCAGCCAACATGACTTGGCAGAAGCTAATGTGAAAGACTGGGATATTTCAGTTGATTCCTAGTTTAGTTTCAGAATCATGAAATCTTAGATTTGGAAAGACACAAGAGGTTTTCTAGTCCAACAAAAACCTAAATACAAATGCTTTCTGCAACATAATCAACAAATGGTCATCTGGCCTTCCTCAAAGACTTCCATGGACCAAGAACACTGTAATACAGCTGTTTTTAAAAATCTAATGCAAAATTATAAAAGTATTGTCCAGATTAAGATAGGAAATGGTTCCCTGGAACTCTGATCAGGTCAAGTCTGGTATATGGCACTCAATTTTAGGCACATTTTACAAGGTAAAAATATATATGCTATATTGGTCTACAAATAATGTCAGAGGAGGAAAGATTAACATGACTGGGGATATCTAGGACAGAGAAGAGAAGACTGAGGGAGAATATGATATCACGTAGGAAAAGAAAGAAATATATTTCGTGTAGTCTCAGATCAAAGAATGAGCAGTAATCGATAGAAAATAACAAGGTGGATTTTAGTCCAAAAAAAAATGAAGTTTTTAGAAAGAACTAGAGCAGCTGATCAATGGAATGCTACCGTTTGGGGTAATTAAGTGTCCAATTGGAAAGCAGATAGCCATCTGACAGATATGCTGTAAAGGAATTCTTGCATTGGGTGGGGACAGATGGCTTCTGTGGTGGAGGGGTAGGATGGAACAGCTTTGCTGTTTTTACATTAGATTTGCCTTGCCTTACCAAGAGTCAAAGGTCAAGGCTACCCTCACCTTTCAGTGGGATTCAGAAGTTAGGGGTAATGTTGCCTTACCTCTCACTGGTGGGGTCAGAGCAGTTGAGGGGATACTTGAGGTGGATAATGGTGCCATCACGGTCCTGCAGGACGCCCTGTTGTTGAGTGTAATATTCCACCAGCTCTGTTAATGTAGCAAACTTCTCTCCTCCATAGAGATCATAGAAATCCCCTGAATTCTGGATGCGGATGTGGGTTACTTGATCTCCTACCCTGTGGGACACGAACCAGAATCAGTGAGAATGGGAGGAGAAATGGAAAGGGAAAGAAAGCAAAGGGATAGAACAAAACCAGAGGATCAGGCAGGGAGCGGCTTGGAAGCCCAAGGCCCAAGGGAGCCCTAAGGAACATCACCCAGACATGGGGAGGTGACCTGGAAGTGGGGAGGCCAAGGGATGAAGGGCAGGAGCAGAGACGCCAGGGAAAAAGGAACAGGACACCAACCTGACTGAGAGGGAAAAGTCTCCCTGGTTCTTTCGGCTGGGCCGGGCCAAGAAACTCCCATGGACCCCGCGGCCCTTCAGCAGAGTCTCAGCATCCAGCCCACTGAGGTCTCGGTGGAACCACCTGTGGAAGGGAACCCACAGCTGGGGAGGGGGACCACGAGAGGCCTGGACAGGCCGTCCAGACCCCAGAACTGAGCCTCCCTTTTCTGGGCACAAAGGAGCACCTGCTCCCCTGGGCCACCCCCAGCATTCTGCCCCCAGGGTCCTTACCGCACCATCCTGGGCAGATTTCCTGCAGTGAAAGATGAGTGAGGAAGGAGGACAGAACAGATGGGGGGTCCAGCTTTCCCCAGTACCAGAGCTCCCAGCCCCTCCTTGCACTGGCCCCCAGCTCCCTGAGACACCACTAGTACAGGGCAGCTGGAGGGGGGGGAGGCGGGGACAGGAAGGGGCGAGGCCAGACCCCCAGAAGGAACTCACTTCTACTTCTCCTTTTGTGGACGAGCTGAGAAAGCAGAGCTTGGCGGTGGTGATAGTGCTGGAGCCCATCTCATACAAGCGTGTGATTTCTTAACACACATGCAGCATGTCACACATACACGCAAGTGCGTGGTGACAATATGAGCACAAAAACGCAGGCTCGAGCACACACCTGCTCACAAAGGTCCCACACGTGATTGCACACGGAAGAGCGTGTTCATGTGCATGGGAGACAAGTGCATCTAACAGAGGAACTGATGGCTTCTCACTTCTCTTCCCTCCTCCAAATCCCTCCTCCAACTTGACTGATGATCTCCAGGCAGGCTTGGGGCAGAGCTTGCTTGGGCTCCCCACTTATGGGACAGACTAGACAGCTCCACCAGAAGGGAGGGACAGAGAGTGCAGTAAGCAGCAAATGCAGAACCCTGCCTTCCCTGAAGTCAACTCTTAAGACTATGGGAAGGATATAATCAATCAGCAAAATGGTGAGGAAAACGTAATTCCCACACCAAGAAGGGACAGCATTCTGGGAGAGAAACTGACCCAGAGCATCCGGGCATTCTGGGAGAGAAACTGACCCAGAGCATCCCCAAACAGAGGGCTGGGCATTCTGGGAGAGAAATTGACCAGAGCATCCAGAACAGGGAGCCGGGAATTCTGGGAGAGAAACTGACCCAAAGTATCCCCAAACCAAGGGCTGGGCATTCTGGGAGAGAAACTGACCCAGAGCATCCCCAAACAGAGGGCTGGGCATTCTGGGAGAGAAATTGACCCAGAGCATCTCCAAACTGAGGGCCGGGCATTCTGGGAAAGAAATTGAGCAGGGCACCCAGAACAGGGAGATAGGCACTCTGGGAGAGAAACTGACCCAGAGCATCCTGGGAGGGAGCCAGGCAGGATGAGGACATTGGGACAGGACACCAAAGGCTATACTTTCTATTGCCTAAGGACAGAAAGGAAGGAAAGGGAAGTGTTGACTTTGAAGGAGATCCATCCCAGTGAGAACAGTCTGAGAGATTCCCACACAAGATCATATTCAAACTATATTACAGCATATCACTGTCTCCATTACCAAATATTTATTGAGCAACAACTAATATATATACTTGAACTAGGCCCTGATGCTAATTACTTCTCAGTTAGTTAATAAGCGCATATTATGCTTATTATAGGCCAAGCACAGAACAAAGAGCTGGCTATATGAAGAGGGGTGAAAGGACTGTCTGCTCATGGAGCTCATATTCTAGACCAGTGGTTCTCAAAGTATGGTTTAGAGAATCCTGGGGGTATCTGAAAACTACAAATTCAAAATTAGTTTTTATTTCTAATATTTATTTTTGTTATAATAATGTAAGGGGGAAACCTCTAGATACTTCCTTAAAATAAGGTATTTAAAGATAGAAAAATTACAAAGGAAATAAGAGTTATCAAAAATAATTTTTTTAAAGTTCAGGAATCTTAGATTAAAATCTTTAGTACTGGGAGTTAAATAAATGCTTATTGAATGATGATTCTGGAGTAAATTATTGTGTTAAAGATTTTTGAGGGGAGCATTAGAATATATACAAAAGCAATGCTTTCAGAAGGCTGATAAAGTAACACTGTATATATAAGAAGCTTAAAAGGAAAGGGATAAGAATTTCTCTAGTGCCTACTACATACTGGCATTTTACAAATATTATCTCATTTGATGCTCAAACAGCACAGGGAAGAAGATGCTGTTATTATTCCCATGTGAAACTAAGACAGGGGTAAGTGATCTTCGAAGGATCTCATTGACAGTAATTGCCTAAGATGGTCTTTCCTGTCTCTAGTTCTGAAGCTGTTATCTCCCATGCCGCCTAACTGACTCTAAAAAGAGAAAAAAGATCGAAAGCAGAGGAATTGTTTCAATACAAGCAGGGGAGAACAAGGGACTGAATTGCAGTAGTGAGAGAGAGTGTGAAGAATTTACAGACTTAGTGGCAGTCCTTTTAGGCCAAGTCCTTCTTGAAAAAAATCTCATTTTTTATAGACTCTTCCAGCACTTATAACAGTGTTATATGCTCAATAGGGGTTTAATAAATGTGTGTTGAAATTTAAGCAAAACAAAACACTGAAAGGAATTTATTACTATTCAAAGTCCAGGGGAGGAGGAATCAAAAGATGATTCTGAGATTCTGGGCCTAAGAGCCTGGAAGAATGACAGAAAGAAGTTGAGTTTGGGGGACAGTTTCAGGTGGAGATATCTGCCCAGGAAGCAGAGATGTCGGGAGATCATAGATTTGAGGAGTGCCCCCTCCCCTAGAAAAAAAAGAGGCAAAATCTACACAGGTAAGATGAATGAATGGGTGGATGGAACTAGAAAAATAAAACCAGGAATCTGAATGCTCCAGTCTTGAGAAACACTCACATTTGGGGAAAGAAAGAGGAAGTCAGACTGGCAAAAAGATGTCATAGAAGTTATCAAAGTTAAACTATGTATCTCCCCTCCCTCTTTTCTCCTAGCTTACACTGAAGTTTAGTAACCATTGTTTTGTAGGGAGGACAGGGCTTGGGGGGGAAACTGAGGTATATTGAGGCAAAGCCAGAGGGGATATGTGAATACAAATCTCTCAAGAGCAAAAATCCAACTTCCCCTTTCTTTTTTCTCAAATAAAGTATCCTAGTACAAAGCATACCAGCTAGTTAATGGCCAGTCTGTGTTGACTACCACCATCTAGAAAATTAAGACCTGCTCCCTCTCTACTCCCCCACTTCCTGAATTCCTCTTCCTCCAGGTGACAATACCTTTCCTCCCTAGCTTCATCGATTCTAACAGTACTCAGGTCCAAATAGTAGAAGCTGGAGGGCGCCAGGAACTGGGGGACTTACCCCGCGGACAGCATCTCCTACAAAAGCTGGGTCTGAGTGGGCAGCCAGAGCCGGGGCCAGGTGAGGTCACTGAGCTCAGTGACTAGTACAGCCCACACAGGCCTGCCAGTCCAGGTAAGGGAGAAAACTCTGGAAAACTGGAGATTTCCTAATCTATCCCAGGTCGGGGCAGTGGCAGCACAAAGACAGCCTACTAAGTTAATGATCCAGAGAGGGGACCCGTGTCCGGAGGCGGAGCAGGCACAGGGACCGCCCTACCTGGGCAGGTTTTCTCTGAATCACCTACAAATCCTGGCTTGTCTCCTTCCGCTTTTTCCTTCCCCTTGTTGAGCAGATCCACTGGGGATTGAGAAAGAACTTGGGGGAAAGCCAAGGTAATACCGGGAAGTCACCTTGAATTTTCATCCCTACCTAAGGGAACTAAGATAGGGGAGAGGGGAGGCGTGTTCAAAAAACAAAAACTAAGGGTCCATTTTAAGATTTAGAGCTGTAATTGAACTTCAGAAATCTTCTAACCCAATTTTCTTATAGTGCAGATGGAAACACTTGAGGCCCAGAATTGAGATGGCTTAAATTTGCAGTAAAATAGCAGTTAAGAGTCCAAACATAGATGCCAAATTAAGGTAGAACTTCATAAATCTATCCCTCCTTTAACTACAATTCTACATCTTCTACTTCATTCTCCGCTCTATCTGCAAGAGACCTTAGCCTAATGCTTTTTTCCACAAAGATTTCAATCTATTTTCCAGAATCAGGGTTTAATCAACGTATACCTAGGGGAATAATTAATTGATTGGATGGGATCCTGCTTCTTTTCCTAGGAGAACTCTGCTTTTCTCTGTACTGTGACTCACTAACATGTTCCTTAGTGGTCATTTTAATTACTTCCTATTTATCCTGTACTTTGTATATTGGTTTGCATTTGTCTTCTCCATTAGATTATAAACTCCTTGAAGGCAGCGACTGTTTCCCTTCCCCCCCTCCCCCTTTTAAAAATTCCCAGTGCTTACTTAGCATCGTGCCTGGCACTGGGCAAGTGCTTAATGTTTACTGAATTGAATCGAATATAAGTATCCGGGAGTTGGGGGTGGAGCAGGGAGAATGCCCGCTCACTTTGAAAGATTCTGCAAGTTTTTTGTTTGAATGTAGAAATCACTCAAGTGAGCAAGCCTAAGAAATTGTACAGTAACAACTGGCAAGACAGTGAGACCAAGAATTAGCGATGTTTATTATCCTCCAGGGACACCAGCGGTTCGGGGGTGACTGGCTTGCCTCCCCTCCAGACAAGTCACGTTGGGGCAGGTACTCCCTCAGGAGGCTGCCACGCTGCCCCCTAATCCAGGCCCATGGGGGGGCAGAGTCATAGGGGGCAGAAACAGGGCCTTCAACTTCCCAGACAAGCTGGCAATCTCAGGATCTTGAGCTTCATAGGACTTCACCAGCCTGGCAAACTTCAGGACACCTAAAAATGAGAGAAGTCAAGCCCATAATTTCTGTCCACACACCGGCTTCTCTTACTGACTGGAGGCAGCTATGTGAGAAGGCAAACCATCTCCTCTGGCTTTTCTCCAGTCACCTCAATGTCTCCAGAGCCAGGACGGACAAAGGATAGTAGCTGGCAGGGCCAAACCCCACAATGCACTACAAGCTTTCATCATCCCTTCCCCACCTCCAGCGGGGTGGAGATTAGACCAAGTCACTTCCTGTTCCATGTCCTGCATAACCCAGAAGTGAAGGGATCCCTAAACTCTGGAGGGAAGGAGGGAAGTGACTCCTTTTCCCTTAAAGGGAAAAAGTAACAACTGAAAGGGGCATCCTGTGCAGGAAGTATGAATGGAGCAGTGTCTCTGTAGGCACCGGAACGCGCACCCACCCCTCTATTCCACCTGCGTGTCCATCAGGGGACTTGGCGCGAAGGGGAAAGGCACACGGAGCTCCGGCCCTGGCTGCCCCCGCGTGTCCGAAGAAGGGACCACCCTTGCAAGCAGGCCCCCCGCTGCCGGGCCCCTCCTCTCTACCCCCACCCCACCATTAACTTGGGTGCGCCAGCCTCCGGAGAACCTGTTTTGCGCCTCCTTTTTACAAGCTCTAATCTAAGTAAAATATACCTATCGCTCTTCAAATAATTCTCGTTTAAGATTATTTTCAAAAGAATAAGGTAAACGAAAGGCAGCCGTAGAAGAGACAGGCCTGCGCATCCGAAAGCCCCGATTTCGTGTCCAACTTCAGGAACACTGCAGACGAGTCGGGCGACCCCGCGTGGGTCATTCCCGGGGTTTACTGCCCCCCCCCCCGGGAGGGGCTGCGGCCGAGCACCGTTAACTAAGTCAGCTTTCCGGGCCCCTCCCCCCGCACCGCACTGCGTTTCCCAGCCCGCCCCACCTTCCCCATCGCAGCTGAAGCCGTAGGCCTTGAGGACCTCCTGCTGGATCTGCGTAGCCACGGGGAGCACGAACTGCAGCATCTTGCCCATGTCATTGCAAGCATTGTCCCGAGCCTCTTCCATACGTACGGCGTTTTCCGGGGCTGCGAACGCCTGAATGACCTCAGCCAGGACCACTGCCCCGACCCAGGGGTATAGAAGGTGGGAGGGCGCGGAGGGGGATGGGGGGAGGATGCGCGGGGAGAGTAGGGCAGAGAGCAGCAAGGACCGTGAGAAGGAGGCAAACCCAACTACCCCTCCCCCCCACAACCACCCCCCCTTCCACAGCCGAGAGTCAATCCAAAGAGCTTCGAGAAACTCAAGAGACCGAGTCCCTACCACACCACCCCTCCCCCTCCCCGGCAGGGCCTTCATTGGGTAACCTCCGCAGGCTTTCCCTCCCTTCCCCCGCGCCTCCTTATCCCCTGCCGGCCAACGCTCACCCTTAGCCTGCTCGGCGCTCAAGGCCGCGGCTTGCGCGGGACCCGACGCCATGGCCCACGCACAAGGGCTGCACGCTAGAGCCTGGCTTCCGCGTCGGGAGAGGAAGCTGTTTTCCGATCCCGGAAGCTACGCATCAGCATCCGAGGCCTACACGCAGCGAATTTGTTACCAGCTACCGGGCTTGCAGGGCGGAAGCAGAAGTGAACGCAGCTCCTACCCACGAGCCCGGCTACCTAGCAACAAGCCGTTAGATGGCCTCGAATCCTCACAAAACGAGTCTTTTTTCGTAAACACAGATCGAGGGCTTCCCGGTGAATACCGGAAAACCTACTAGACAAATTCTAAAAGAGCTGTAACACTGCCGGAGTGAGCTCGGCAGGGAGTTGAGGGTATTAAGGGACTCCACTTTCGGTGAGGGTGAGGAGAGAAAGTCGTAATTTAAATCTTCTTCTTCCCTACGTTATGTGGAAATAAAGTAGACCCGCCTACTAGGACCTGTGATTTAAGGTAATATACCTACGTTTGCTTTCCAAAGTCATTAAAGTTTTGATAAAATTCTATGCAAATACTCTTGGTGTTGATTGGATAAAGAGCCCGGGCACACCCCCTCGAGTCAGAAGGCAAGCGCGTCACGGAAAGCCGGGGAGAAAGGCAGCCCGAGGAACCCTGGGGAGGCTGGCGGGCTCGCGAAACTCTCGCTTTGGGCTCACTGCTCGAGGTCGCTGCGTGGCCGGCTTCAGGAAAGCTAGTCCGTAGTTGTCTGGACACCGTCCTTCCAACAGCGCTTCCCAACCCTTTTTAATTAGGCGTTGGCCGGGAGAGCTTTGGCCGTGGGCCCTGGCGCGTGGGGGCCCTTCCCCCACCCGCCAGCCTTCGGTGGGGCAGGAGCCACAGCCTGCACCCCCGGCACTGTGGCGGCGCGCAATTGCAGCCACCGCCACCGCCACTGACCTTCCCAGGGCCCGTTTCCCGATCTATCAACTAGATTCTCTGTTTTTTGAGAAAAGCAAAAGGGAAAACTGATGGTCATCTGATAGACCTCCCGCCCCGGGCCTCTGCTGACCTAAACGTCCTCCCGAAAGCCCTCTCAAAGTGACTCTTTTTTGGTAGCCGAGGAAAGAGCCCTGCAGCGCTAGCCCATCCCCACCTCCAGCATCGTCCGACGGCCGGTCCTCTCCCACGTGACAGCCCGCACCCCACCCCCAGGCCCTCAAATAATCAGCCTTAGGCGTCCTGGGGGGTTGTGAGGATTTTTTTGTCGTTGTTTGGTTTTGGTTGGGGCCTTTTTTTTTAAAGAGTGGCATATAGATATTTATATATATATAAATTATTAATGTGGGGGAGGAATTGTGGGGGGTATACAATAGGGGAGGCGCGCTGCACACAGGTTGGGGAAGGGGCGGGGCAGCACACGATGCTACGCAAAACAGCCACGTCTAACAGATGAAATAATCACACCAAAGAAGGGGAGGAGGAGAGGAGGGGGCAACTGCTCCCCCCCAGAAAGCTGGGAGGGGCAGGAGAAACAAGGAAGGGGAATCCTGGCCCGTGCTGCTGTGCGCATTTCCTCCCCACCACCTCTCCCCCACCCCTACCCCTCCTCACCAAAGGCCACCCCAACTTCTTCTTCTCTCTAAACTCTTCATTTCAACCTCTGCCACTCCCTCTGCCAAACTCTCCTCCCCCCCCAATCCCATCCACAAAAGGATACACTGCTCTACAAACTTGTCATTTCCCTCTTCAAACCCAAAATAGTAAAAAAAAACAAAGCAAAAGAAACAAAAAAACAATCAACCCTCAAGTCTTGTGTGGAATAAAATCAAGACTCAGTTCCAGCTAAAAAAATAACCCCCTTTCCCTTAACAAATCCAAACATACTTGGAACAACTAACCCTGGGTTTCACCAAAACCCTTTGTTGGAACAAGGATAAAACACCCTCCCACTTTGAAAATATCTACAACCTCCCAAAGCAAACTACCCCCCTCCGTCCCCAGTAGTGTTCCAAAATTGGCCCTACCCTCCGCTCCCTCCCATCCCAACCCCCACCCTCCCCAAACCGGACAGCCACGCAGGCGCCAACCACCTGCTCCAAGCCACTTCCCGTGGCAAACCCACGTGGCGAGCACAAACTAAACTGCATGAAGGAAAAAGTGCAAACAATGAAAACCTCACTTGCTCCCCCACACCCCCCCCCACCCGCCCTCTCTTCCCCCCCACACCTGCGCCCTTTTACCACCCACGGACCCACACGCCTGGAGAAATGAATTCAGCCAAGCAAATCGCTGAGGAAAAGAGCCAAGCAAAAAAAAGCACAAAACAACCAACATCAAAAGAAAGCACCCAAAACACAAACAAGACATGCAAAGAAAAAAATCAAGGAACGCAAAAGGAAGAAAAAGCCCAGAATGAAACACGAAAACAAAATAAAAACTTAAGCAAACCCAAAACAACCTCCATCTTCCTCTAATACCCCAAAAATTCCCTCCCAAAGTAACTTCAAAAAGGAAAACTCCTAGGCATTTCCCCACACATTACCAAACTGAATAGGAAAAAAATTGGGATAAGCGTCTCATCCCGAGAAGAAGCTCAGGTACAGAAAGGAAAGGCAATTATTTTTTTTTACATATTATTGTTATAAGGTTCCGTTGGGAAGGCGAAAGGATTTGGAAGAGTTACCTTTTATCCCAAAATTAATTTAAAAGGGAAAGGATTTTCACCAAGGAAAGATATGGGATTAACACTCAACTCTCGGAGAGCCAGCCAAGAATAAGAGCGAGGCAGATGGGCCTGAATGGAAGGCGCCAAGGTGGAGAAACATGGAGGAGTTGGAAGGTCAAAACTTTACTAAGTTTAACAAAAGAGCAAAAAAGGACCAGTCCAGAGGCGCACCAGGCAAAGTAGAAGGAATTGATGGGCAGGTAAAATGCCCAAGCATTAAGCGAAAACCCTAAGAACCCTTTCCAACAAACTGTGGAAAGGAACCCGAAGACCAACTACCAAAGAACCAGGTAGAACAGGAAAACAAAACTTCAAGAACCCCAGTCCGAGAAAAAATCAAGGCAACCCCAATAAAACTCCAATTAGATTATCAAAGCCATTGAGCTCTCGGAAGGGTCACGCTCCCAGCTTCACTCCCGTTCCAGCAGCCGGTCGCTCTATGGAGCTGGGCTTTGCCCAAGAACCGTCCCACCCAGCCCAGGGGAATGAAGGTGGTTCCGGTTACCGGGAGACATACCATTCGTGGAGCGGCACAAGCTGGCCCGTCACGCCAGGGCCCTTCGGACCCAAAAGAAAACCGTCCAACACTGCCGGGCTCAAACCGTCCCGGAGCCCAGGGACGGAACACTTCCAACAGGGGCGCAGCCTCCATCAACTTTCCTTGCAGGAATGAGGAAGCAGTAAGGAGAGGGGACATGTCCGCAGGGCCCCCAAACTCCTCCCAGCTTCCCGGAAGCCCAGGAAGTGCCTCAGGCGCCACCCCAACTTAACCGCTCTCATTACACCCCGCAAATGAGAGACAACATCCCCCCCCACGCACCAGAACAAAAGTAGAACTTAAACTCCACACAACAAACCAGCCCAACCATCTCCCCAACACATGACATCCGCCAACCCATCTAAGCCAAAATGCCAAAGGAATTCCCCCCCAGCCAAAATTCCCTCCCCCCACCCGAGTAGCAGTGAACTCCCAGCACCCTCCTCCAATCACCCCCCACCACCCCAACCCCACAAAAACCAACTAACGAGCCGAACCACCACCAAAACCACCCGCAAAAACTCACCCCTTCTCACATTCCACTCCTCTCGACTCCCTCCCTCGCACTCCTCTCTCCGCGCCCTGCTCACCTCGCCCACACCTTCTCCACCAGGCCCACGCTCCCGCTTGCCCAAACCCCCGCCAGCACAATCCCACCCTTGCCGAAATGGCCACCAACCCAGTATTTGCAAACCCCACAGTAAAACCAACCACGCTCAAGAACACTACCAAACCCCCCCCACTCAAACACCCCCCCCCCACTTCCTTTCTCCCCACGCCAGAACCCAACCCTACTACCAAACCCGGCAGCACCCACTTGGCCAAACACCCTCCACCACCGCAAAATTCGAACTGCGTAAATTCGAAAACCTCATACTTTCGCTTGCCAACTCCCTGCCAATCTCGCCTCCTCCTAACCATGCGCCCCAACCCGAAAAGGCAACCAAACACACCAAACCAGCAGAAGTAAAACCCTTTCGCATCCCTAACCGAAATTCCACCACCTCACCCCCATTCGTAACCTGAACCCTAAAGAATGCCCACCGTAGGCTGGAGAAGAACCGCTTTGCCCGAAAACCACAATGGCAATAACCGTAAACGTACAAAGAACCAGCAAAAGCCACCCGCAAACCCTAGGAACAACATGCCACAAAACCCAAGCAAAGAAGAAAAAACAAAATGGCCAACACAGCACCCACCTCCACCCACCTCAAGAACCAGGCCCCACCAAGCGAAACACTGCCCCAGCGAAAACACAAAGGCAAGGCCAAGGAACAGCAAAAGAATTAGGAAACACCCCAACCGTACTGGCAAAACCAGGCAACGCAGGAATACTTATACCCTTTCTGTGAGAACGGGCCCTCTGCTCTGCTCTGGTGTGTGTCCATCCTAGGGGCCTGCCCATAAAAAGGGCCTTCCCGCTGGGGCAAGTCGCCGGAAAACACTGCCCCACGACCTAAACACCACTCTTTATGGGGCTCTGAACAACAACTTGGGCGGGGAAAAATGCAAAACTCACACCACGCCTCCCGAGAAAAATAAACATCAGGAACTGGGAATACCCTCCACGCTAGAAAACACAGAGAATTAAAAAGCCACTACCTTTCCAGGGCCGCAACATCCGCCATGCCCCCCCGCCCATGGGGAAGGAAATCCCCACCTGGCCCAAACCCAAATAAGCACGTATTACCAACGGGGAGGAACCACATGGGGAAACGGGGAAAGGTAATTACCCACCCCTCCAGGGTAAATGGTTTTAGGGTGGTCCACCTGATCCAGGGCCTGACAGTGAAATGGGGGTAGTGGGTGGGGGATGTTGCTTAGCTCCACTAGGAGGCCCCACAGGAGGGGCAGCCCCTCCCCCCTTGGGACCTAATGGGGGCCCAGACAAGATGCCCCCTCCAGATCCCCCAGAATAGAGCTGTGAATGAGGTGGGGGTCCAGATGGGGCCTGGAACATCCGAGGACCTGGGGACTCCATGGTAGAGTGGTAGTCAGTGGCCGGCACTGAGGAATGAGGTTCAAAGCCAGGCTCTGGAGGACGGGGGTTGCTATCTGGGGGTAGGGGAGAGGGTGGAAAGAGTGGGGGTGGATGATAAGGGTGGGCAGGACCCTGGGATAAACCAGAAGATGAGTCAGAATCATTTTCCACACTTCCAGGGCTGTAGATGCTAGGGGATGTGCTTCGGTTGTCCTGGTCAATGTCCCTTGGGTCACTGCTGGCATCATCATTCAAACTTCTCCCATCCAGGCTGTCTAGATCAGAGGGCGACTGTGGCCTTGGCAGCTCCGGCTGGGAGGGAAAGGAAGTGGTTACCCTCTATCAACTGTCCTTCAGTTGCCTGTTCCCCCAGCTGCTCCTTGTCTTTGTTAAATCATAGCCATTCTCTTTTATTTCTTTATGCATTTCAATCTTTCTCAATTCAGTATATTCCAGGTCCCTGAAATAGTTTTTCCTCATCTCTGATCCAATCATGTCACTGCCCTACTCAGTGCATTCCAGTATCTTCAAATTTCCTCTGGGACTAAACATGTTTAATTTTTAAAGCTTTTCACTACCTGACCCTGACCTCTCTTTTCCACCTCTTTGTCCATCACTCTTGCTCCTTCGGTCTTAGATCTAATAACCCAGCTGGCCTTTCTTCCTCCTTTATGTCATTTCACTTCCTGTCTCTGTGTCTTACCAAGAGAGAGTACTGGGCCTGGAATCAACTTGAATTTAAATCTGGCCTCAGATACTTGTTGTTCCATTCTGGGGAATTCACATCTGCCTCAAGTGTAAAGCAGTTATTCTTTAAGAATAAAATGAGATATTTGTAAAAGATGTTTTCAAAGTACCTGGCACATAATAGATTATATAAATGCTTATCCTCTTCCCTAATCCCCTTTCTCTTGCTCCTTCCTCAAAGAATCAAATGACTTACATGAAACTTTTCCCAACTCTGGGCCTACCCTTCAAAATTAGCTTTTATTAATGACTCCATTTTTATGTAATTTAGACTTGATATAAACCCCTTGAGATGTATTCCTAATGGGGAATACCTCTAACAAGATCTAACACAAGATACTTAATTTATGATCACCCCTTCAGTTTGTTATCCTAACACCATGCCCCTAAATTTGAAAGAGCACCTTTTAAATATTCTCTTATTTCTCATAGGAAAGCTTCCTAAAACCTTACACACACCCAAGGAAAGAATGAGGACCTGAAAAATAAGCCAGGCTCTGTTGGGTAAGGTTGCTATCTGGGTTCTCCTTTGTTCCCTGTCTTCCACCTCTGTATTCCTGGAATTTATCTGTTCATTTCTAACTCTGAAGAGGAGCATTTATCTATCCAGATACCCAGAGACTCAATTCTGGTGCTACCTCTCTCCTCACACCACCAGTTTGTGCTTTATCCCTCTCAATCTTCATTGTACAACTTCTTTTCCCTATGCAGCCTTTTCCTATGCTTTCCTTTCCCTATGCAGCCAAAAGGGCAGGGACTTTTGTTTTTGACTTTGTATCTCACAGACTGGGACTTTGAAGGATTTAATAAATATTTGTCCAATTAAATTTTGTTGACTGTTCCTCAGGAGAACAAAGAGGACTTAGGAGAGCAACCTAGCTAGTGAGGGTCAGATGAGGGCAAGTAGACTCCTACCTCGGTTTTGGTCTTCTTGGGTGCACTCGTCTCTTCGCTTTCACTCTCTGAGATCTCCTCATTACGACCCTGCTTGCTGGTCTTTGGGGTGGAGCACTCCTCTGCTCGGGCCTTCTGTTGAAGAGAGCCACTTCTCAGATCCCATAATTCCCTTTTTGTATCATACCTTACAAGTCCCAGGCTCTGACTCTTCCCCTTTGCAAGAAAGGAACACCTCCTCCTACCTTCTTCTCCCCCCCCCCCCCCCCACTAGAGGGCCCCAGGGACAGAATACCTTGGCAGTCTGCCTGGATTTCTCAGCTTTGCCATCACTGCTGGAGGTACTGACCCCACCAGGGGAGGCCCGGCCTCTCAATCTCAGCTCTTCCCTTGGCCCAGGGGCCTCTTTCTTCCGTCCACTCCTCATTGACATCTTAGGAAGAGAAGGGACCAGGTTAAATTCCTTCCCTCTCCCCCTCATTTATTCCCATAGTCCCAAACCTGCCTCCCTGACCCCTAAAACTCTCTTGCCTCCCTAGTTCCTTTACTTCCACACCCCCAGTTCAGCTGTCACTCACTGAATCTTTGTTCTGTCGAGTCTTCATTCTTCAGGCTGTGGAGACCCCATTCTCCTCTGCCTGGGCGGCTGAATACATAAATGGCTGTTTTACCCCCAACTTCCCCACAGTTTAGGCCTGAGCAGGAAGCAGGCCCTCCCAGGGTTCAAGTGTAGACACCTAAGGCTGAAGCCTCAGAATGAGAATACTCCTAGAATCTCTTCCAACAAGGCCTGTCAGAGGGGAAAAAAAAATCAAAACCACAAAAATGATACCTGGATCCTAAAAGGGAACTCAGCTGGCCTAACTGTGACAAAATCTTATTTGTCTGAAAAAAGACTGCTTGGGCTTCATACTAATGGTTAACTTTTAGGGTAAAGGATGAATTGGAACAAATATGCACGGTACTGTGCATATTCTTGCACTTCCTAAAGTTGTTGGGAACCTCTTGAAATGCCTTCTACTGAGGTGCTGAGCATCAAACAGTTGGGATTTACAAGATAGTAGGTGTCCTGTGCCATTTCATAGAGACCCTGATGGATGGACATGATGGAAATCACCCTTATCTGCTGTCAGATAAAAGGGCCATACCTATATGTGAGGAAGATGTACTAACAGTAATCTTCCCATCATCAAGGAAGCTACTTTGAAGCAGGAAGCCCTAGTCCATAGGACTAGCCTGGCTCACTCTTCACTCTCCCTAAAGGAATGTGAAGGAACTTCAGTGAGACCTGAAGGGATGATCCTGGCTGGTGGGGTAAGGGGTGGGGAGGGGGGAAGAAAAACAGAACCTGATGGGATCTGAAAAAGTTTCTAGAAACATTTTAACTCTGTTCCCAAAGCCAGAGAGGAAATAAACAGAATGAACTGCTATATTGGGGGGAGGGGAAGGAGAAATGGATGCATCTTTGGTGAACATACTCATGTTTGTAGACTCAGACCCTGGGGTGGGGAGGGGGGAAGAAAAACAGAACCTGATGGGATCTGAAAAAGTTTCTAGAAACATTTTAACTCTGTTCCCAAAGCCAGAGAGGAAATAAACAGAATGAACTGCTATATTGGGGGGAGGGGAAGGAGAAATGGATGCATCTTTGGTGAACATACTCATGTTTGTAGACTCAGACCCTGATCACAAGTCTCAGACCTTTTATCGCATTTTATCAACCCTTACACTTAGTCAAATATGACTATATTTGAGCTGAAATGAACCTGTTCCACAATGAGTTCCCCTCATAGCATTGGCCAATAGTACGCATTTGCAATTGAGCAACCAAAGGGTTAGAATAAGTCTGCATACCCATAAAAATTGTAGATCATACCTTTCCACCTGCTTCAGACACTTACTAGCTGTGTGACCATGGCAAGTCACTTAACCTCTGCCTGCCTCAGTTTCCTTATCTGTAAAAAGAGGAAGTTGATCTCAATGGACCCTATGGTCTCTTCCAGTTCTAAACCTCATAACCAGTAATAAAGCCTTCCAATAATCAAATATAATTTCATATTTTAAAATTAAATATTTTTTTCACTTAACTATTTTTAGATTTATATTCTCCCCTGAATGTAACATTTCTTCCATTAGCCTTGTCTTATGAGATCATGCCATCTTTTCCAGCATTCCAGTGCCATCAATTACTAGCTATGTAATAGCTCTCCCAGTCTCATTTTCATCTGTAAAATGGGCATCATACTTGTACCAACTGCTTCTAAAGCTTATAAGAATGTGCTTTGAAAGTTTAAGGTATATAAAAGTCAGTTATCCATCTGTCATTCAAATATGGGATTTTAGAATGGATAATCTAAGCAATTGACCTTCAGGCCCTTGCCTGAAGGAAATAAGAAGGAAGCCCTTTAGAATTTAAAGAAATTATTTTCCTTTCCATCTTGCTGGTCTCTATGAAAGGAGACAAAGTTCCCCACCCCCCTCAGGCAACATCTTTAAAATCCCATTGCATCATAGGCCAAAGGATAAGAGCACCTACTTATCAGATGTTGTTCTGCTTCACTCTACCCTTCTCAAACCAGGAAGAATGGATTGGATTCATCTCATTTTATAGACGGGGAAAATGGGCCTAGGAAAGAATACCAAGACTTGCCCAAAGTCACCTGATGCTATAAGCTGATGTTTAGCAGCTGGATTATATCTATCACCTTTGACCTGCCAATTAATGTTTAAGGGTTTTTTATTTTGGTTTTCAAAATACTAGACATAAACCTAGAAAATATAAATCAGATACTAGGTGGGACTAGGAAAATTTCAAACCCAAAACACAAAGAGGAATCTTTTTGCCAAATGTCATGTGCACTCTAAATAGTCCTATTTCTATTGGTATTTTTGGTTCTTGACTATCAGAACTTTTTCTAACCCCTTTTAAATAATGGTTTGGGTTTTATTTGGTTTTCAAAATAAAATAAATTAAAAAAACTAATGGCATTTAAACACACAAAAGGTTCTTTTTGGAAAAGTATTTCAAATAGCCTTTTCTTTAAAAATGTCCCTTTTCCTACCTTAATCACTCAAAAGGGAAGAATTTAGGGGGCCAAAATGGGGAAAAAAAAAAAAAAAATTGAAAAACAGGAAAAGAAGAATGAATTAAAGGTGGGAAGGGTCAATTAAACCTTTTGGGGAAAATTGCCTTTACCCTTTTTAACGGGAGGAAAGATAAAACATTTGGGGAACCAATGAAGGTATTTTGAAAGAAAAATTTGGGGTTTTGAAAAAAATAGAATTCTTTGGAAAGTTTCCCCCAAAAAATTTGAAAAAGGTGGGATAAGAGATTAAAGTTTTTTAAGAAAATTGTGGGTTTGGGAAAAAAAAAGGTTTGGCTAAAATTGAAATATGGGAAAAGGAAGGGGTTTTGGAAAAGGGTTTTGAGAAGGGAAAGGGGTGGGTTTTAAAAATCTGAAAATTTTGTTAAAGGGAAAATAAGTAATGAGAATTTTCCATTTTTAAAGGAGGGCCTAAAGGTTAGAAAAGATTGGAGTTCCTTTTCTGTGGGTTTTTAAAAAAAAGCCCAAATTTTAAACAAATTGGGCAAGGGAAGGTTGGGATTTAAAAAGGAAAAACCCAATGTTGGTAAAAAAGTCCCAAAAATTCCCCCAAAATTTAAAATTTGAAAAGTTGCCAAAACTCCCAATGGTCCCAGAGAAGGGGTTACTAGGATGGCGAATTCAGAGTTGTTAAAAAAGGCGGGCCCCCAACTCCCCTGTTAGGGAAGGGTTTGGCCTAAGGGGAGTTCATGGGTTTTAGAGACCAGGGTTTGAGGAGTTTTTATGGTGCTGAGTAAGGGACTTGAGGGAAGGGGTGGAAGATAGGGTTAGTGTTGAAGACCCGAACTACCAGGTTGATGAGTTCTTCACTGCTTGCCCCTTTTTCTACCCCCAGATTTTCTTTGTTGATTTATGATGAGTTTTGGGGAGATTGTTTCCCAAGTGCCCTTTTTTTGGGAATTTAATAGAAAAGTAGGGGTAAGATTATTTTAAATTGAAAAAGAAGATTAAAGAAGGTGGAAAAATGACCTGAAAAGGGAATGAGTTTTTTCAATTGATTTTTATTAAAAGGTTTTCCTTTTTTTTGATTTGTTTATTTTAATTTTATTTTCCCCCAACCCCTTTATTTGCACCCTATTACTGTTTTGAAAAATTTTCGGGGTTTCCTCAAACCCTTGTGAGTTTTATAAATGACCCCATTTAACCTTTCTTTCAGAAGGACTTCCCCTATTTCCCTTGTTTTCTTTTAATTTGTTTTTGACCCCACCCCTTCTGGATCCCTTTCCCTCCCCAAGATTTAAATTCCTTTCCGGAGGAATTTAAGTTTTTTTTACTTTTTTTTTTTCCCCCCCATTGTTGGACCCCGTTTTGGGACCCACCCTTTTCCCTTTCCCCCTCTTTTTCCCTTTTCCCCGTGGACAAGAGTTGGGGGAGGGAAGGGGGTTAAGGGGGGGTGGGGGGGAAAAATTAATAGGTAAAAGGAGAGGGGGAGGCGGGGTGGGGTGTGGGGAGAGGGGTGGGGTGGGGGGAGGGGTGAAAGGGGGGATGGGATTGGGGAGGTAGGAGTTTGGGTTGGTGGAGGAGGTTTGGATAAGGTGGGGGGGGGGTTTCCCGTTTTTCCCGCCCGGTTGTTGGGGGGGGGGGGGTTTTGGGGTGTTTCCCTTTTGGGGATTGAGTTTTGAAGTTTTGTTTTTTTTGTTGTTTGGGCGTTTTGTTTTCCTTTTGTTTTTTGTTTTGTTTTCGGTTTTTGCGAAATTTGCGGGTTTGTTTTGGGGGGGGGTTTTTTTTCTTTTGCGTTTTTGGGGGTTTTTCAGTTTTTCGGACGATTTTTTTTCAAGGGGGGAAAGGGGGGGGGGGTTGGGGGGCTGCGTTCGGGAGATTGAAAGGGAGGGAAGGGAGAGAGGGAAGGGGAGGGAAAAAGAGGGGAGGGAGAAGGGGGAGGGAAGGGAAGGAGGGAAAGAGAGAGGAGGGAAGGAGGAGAGAGGGAGGGGAATGAGGGGAGGGAAGGGAGGAGGGAGAGGGAGGGAAGGGGGGGGGGGAGAGGTGGGGGGAGAAAGGAAAAGGGGGGGTGGGGTTTGAAGGAGTTTAGGGGATGGAATGGGGAGGGGGAGGGAGGGGAGAATGGGAGGAGTTTGAGGGGATGTGGGGAGAAGGGGGAGGAGAAATTTGGGATGAGGTTTTTGGGGAAAAGAGAAGAGGAGTTTTGGTGGGGATAGGTGGGGAGGGGAGTGGGGGGGGGGAGTTTGGGACGGTGGGAAATTGGGGGTGGGAGGAGTTTGGGGGTGATGGGGGTAGTGAGGAAGAGATGAGAGACTGAGTTGGAACGGTGAGGAGATGGAGAAGTTTGGGCTGAATCAGCTATGTGGGAGAGGGATGGGATAAATTTGGGGAGCATCAGGGAAATGTATGGGAGAAATAGAGTGGCATGGGAAGAATGAAGGAGGTCAGAGAGGAAATAAAGAAAAGATAGGGCCAGATGGGAATCCTAGGGAGATGTTATGGGAAATAGAGAAGGGAAGAATTATAGAAATATGTTGGGGAGCTAGAGGGTCTATTAGAGGAGATGGGACATTAGGTAAAGATGGAAGTATAAAAATGATGGGAAAATATTGATGGAAAATGGAGGCAAGAAAATGAGAATAAAAGTTGGAGGAAACAGGAAAATAGGCCAAGAAAAAGGGAAAATGTGAGGTTTGGGGGAGAGAGATGGTGAAACTCAATGGAAAGGTGAGGTGGATGGGGGAAAGGTAGAATTTTAGGGGAGGTTGGGCCATTAAATGGATCTCTCCTGAAGTATGACTGCCCTCTCTTATCCGCTCCCTTTTCTCTGGCCTGCCTTACCCTGTCCATAGCAAAGGTCATTCAGGCCACGAAAAAGGACAGAAGCTGGGTGGGGGTGGGGAAGAAAAGTGGAGGATAAACATCACTTTGAACCAAACTCCCAAACCCATTTTCATGTCCCAGAAATGTCTCTAGCAACTTCCAGTCACTGTTCTGCCCCTCACACCACCACCCCTCCTTTTTACTGTCCTAGAAATAATCCCTTTTCATTCACCCAACACTCAACCCTTCCAAAATCCAACCTTCTGGTCTCCCTTCTCCTGTTGCCAGTCTGTTTGCCCCAGTCCCTCTCCCCTCTCCGGGCCCCCCCCCCCCCCCCCCCCCCAGGCCAACCGATCTGTCCCCATCGTGACCACAGCTCTCCTATTGCACCCCATCAGTCCCTCCCAACCATCTCCTCCAGATTCTTTCCTCCATCCCACACCCAGCTGTCCCATCTCCCAGTACAAAGGACCTAGAAACACTGGGTGATTTTTTGGCTGCAGAGACTGAGAAGGCCAGAGGGAAGTGGAGGGAAGGAGGAGGAGGTAGCTGGGAAGTAAGAAGAGCTGGACCTGGAGTTTCTGGATTTGGAGTTCACTCCTCCTCCTTGGATTAGGGGTGGGAAGGCAGGAGAAAAATCTGTGGGATCGGCCCAGGCAAAGGCCAAAAGTCAATTCCTGGCCATTAGGATCAGCTCTCCCTGCTAGGGTGGGGAGGATGCCCCCTCGGACCCCTGCCCCAGGCTCTTCTCTCCACTTTCCCTTGGCTTGTCTAAGGGCAAAGATGATGGTGCTAGCGGGACAAAAATTGCCAGGCAGCATTCCAAACGGCTGGGATGCACATACAGCTGAGGAAATGGTCCAAAATCTAGTAAGTTAATTGTATACTCTCACCCCCACACATTTTCTTTCTCAAATCTTATTCTTCCTCTTTCTTCTTCCTCTCCTTTGGGATATGATCATATTTCCTCTCTCCTATTCCCCTTCAGTCCTATGCCCTTGGGCAGAGCTTACTTCCTACCTTACATATTGAAGGGCTCCTCCCATTACATATACCCAACTTCCCTCCATCCCTAAAATATTCTGCATTTTTCTACTTAAACTGGGCTGGGTCTTTCCTATCCCACTTCCAGTCTCAGCTTCAAGCCCTCTCCCCAGTCTTATTTGCTCTATTGACCACAGAAGGGTAGTGCAGGGGGAGGATAGAATGATGGCTACTTCCAGGATAAGGATGGGAAACTAAGACATTTTGGGTGGTGGGTGTGTTGGGTGGGGATGGGGAACGATAGAGACCCATCTAAGATCCTAGAGCTTGAAGAGAAACATAGTAGCCAGCTGCACAAGCCCCCCATCCCTATCCTTCGCACCATTTTTCTCCACCCCCACCCCCACCCCCAGCCAGTGGTCACCAAGCAACCACACAAAGGGAAAGTTGAGAGAGGGGCCTGGGAGGCCCAGGCAGAGCAGAGTTAGTAACCCAATCCTCCCTTATACCTGGGAGGGAGAGGGAAGAGAAAGGCTTGTGGAAAAGGGATAGCTGCTGGAGGGATGGTCCTGGAGGAGCAAACAGGGGGAACTAAGAAATGGCTGAGGACAGACAGGACAGAGAGAAAATGTGGAGGAGCAAATGAGTCACAGGAAGGGGCAGCCATTTAAGACCAGGGCTGGGAGAAACGTGTGAAGCAAAAGACACAGAAAACTAAGAAACACAGAAGATAAGTCGGCAAAGTCCCCCACGTAGGGGCCATGGGTGGGTGTAAGCCCAGCTCGAGCAGGGGAGGAGCACCCAAGAAGGGGAAACCGAGCCTGCCCACCAGGAGCTAGAGCCCCTCTTTGTGCGGCAGGCTGAGAGAGGAAGGTGAGGGAAGGGGTGATCTTAGGCAGGAAAAGGAGAGATGAAAGGGGGAGACCAGTGTAGCCCATACAATAGCTCAGAATTCCCTGGAGCCCTCCAGGCCTTGGTCCCCAGAGCGGGTGTTTTGTGAACCCTGTCTCCCTCTAGTGGTCACTTGACCAGCCGTGGCTTAGGAAGCGCCCTCTTAAAACGGGCCCTCGATCTAAAAGGTTTCTCATTCTGGGACCCTCTTGTCCGGGGTATCCTCAAGGAATCCAGGAAGGAAAACTGGAAGTGGTCGAGGGACATGTTCCGATCCTCCTCAGGAATCCATCTCTCTTGTCTGTGAAGGGACCCAGACTTCGGCCCACCTCCCCCATATTCTGATTTATACAGACACCTCACTCCCCCACCCAGGCCTCAGGGAGCGAAAGGGGATGGGTTCTCCAAGGGACAGTTGGCTCTGGGACTTGCGCTGTCCTCCACACGTCCCCCCCGGGCCAGCTGTAGTCTTACTTGGATGGGAGCCCAGTGAGGGGGCAGTCCTGGCCAGTGTCTCTGAAGTAGGTATTATGATTGAGAAGGAAGAAGCATTTCAGGTGCAGCTCTCCGAGCTCATCTGGACCATCTTGATCATCCTCCCCGCCTTCACACGCATTCCTACCGGCACACATACTTGTCCACCCCCCAATTGTATTCAGGGATTCTCATCTCATCTCATTTTCCCAATCCTCAGCCCACTCCCTTCATGTGTGATAGTGGGGTACAGACTTCTCAGACACATAGGGGCTGTGATTCAGACTTTAATGACAGTGGTAATTGTGGGGAGCATGGAGATGGTGGTGACTTAGGTAGGTGGTGGCAATGAGGGGAAGGAGAGGCAAGGCTCGGCTACAGCTGGGGAAAAGATGGGGTTGTCTAGGGAAGAAGCTGAGGATTGAGGGCTCGGGAGGGATCTTCAGCTGAGGGAGGGGTCCCCACACAAGGAGGTAAAGCAGAGGATATTTCCTTTTACTCTTCCCATTCCTGCCATACCTCCTTACCCATGATCACTATGGCACAAAGCTGAATGAAACATGGAAAAAAAAAAAAAAGACATGCTCAGTCCCTAGAGTTCCAAGGAAATAATATGTAAACAAAATAAATATTACATAAATAACTTCAAATTAGGTCCGGCCCCATATGCCAACATAAGTAACATGCCAGACACCCACGACACACATCCAACAATCACAACACATAGAATGCACACATAACACTTCAGTTCATGGAACATACGCAAAATGGCTAGCACAGAACCAAAACATACCCACACAAGCAGAGAGCATGTGTAATTGCTAACCCAGCCCCTCTCCAATCATTTCACATAATGTCCCTGATCCCATCTCGGAGCCCGGTGCCCACACTAAGCCCCTTATAGAGGCTAACCCTCTTCTGCAATTTATATTCCCTCCCTCCAACTCTGAGAGCAAGTAAGAGGAGAAAGGGGCAGGGGGCTAAGAGTAGTATGACCCCAGGAAAATGTCTATTCAGGGAGTTGAAAGAGAAGGCCAAGCGAAGGGGAAAGGAATTGGAGAAGATGGAGAAGGAAGGCAGGAAGACAGGGAGAATCAGGACACATTCCAAGGGGCTTGAGGGTCCGGGGCACAGCTTGGGGAAGTGGGAACGGTCACAGTTCACAGAGTTGGAGGAGGAGGGAGGCACAGGAGAGAGAGTGGTCACAGCACGCTGGGGTTACGGAAATTGTGCCCAGCAAATCGAGCTTCATCTCCCAGCTCTTCCTCGATCCTGTAAGAGATGGTGTAAGAAAGGATTCCTATTCAAAAAAAAATCAAGATTTTGATATCATGAAAGATATCAAAACTCAAAAAGAAAATTGAGTAACTCCTGTTTTATATTCCTACATTCTCATTTTTATAAAATCTTTTCATGAGCATGATTTACTTGCTATTTGTTTTCTTTGTAAAAATAAAAAAGCATCTGTCCTTTCAAATGAATTTTACAGCAGAATACATTTATAGTTGCATTTTGATTGGAAAATCCAGAAATGAAAAGAAAACTTAAAAGAAACTTTATTAATTTGTAGCAAGCATTTGCCAACACCATCCCCACCACCATTACTACCACCACCACCACCAACTTATCCTCATGGTTTCTAGGATGGCCATAACCCTCCCTATCCCAAAATTCCTCCATTCCAAGGGCCCAGAGCACTGCCCTTAATTTTTCCTCACCTCATGAGTTGGTTGTACTTGGCCAGACGCTCAGAACGACATGGGGCACCTGTCTTGATCTGAAAAGTACCCAACCCAAGGAAAGATTCTATCACTATCTTCAGAGGCCCTCACTATACAATCCACCCCCTTAAATTTCCCTAATGTCTTTATATTCCTAGAGAAAAATACCTTGCTCCAGATCTTTCAACAAACTTCCCCTGTTCCTTCATGCCAATTCTCATCCAATGTGGCACTTCTAGGTCAGTCTCATGCTCACCCAACCTGTCATTTTCCTCCCCAGATTTCCAAAACAGCTCCCTTTGTATCATTTAAGGCTCAGCTCAAAGACCATTCCACCCATGAAGTCTTCCCAGAACTCTATCCCCAGTCAAAAAAATTTTTTTTTTTATTCTGTCTCTTCCATAACATTCTCATTACCCCAACAGTCACTTAGGAAGTGTTAAAGGTACATACCTGGCCTGTGCATAGCCCCACTACCAGATCAGCGATGAAGGTGTCTTCTGTCTCTCCAGAGCGATGGCTCACCATGACACCCCAGCCATTCTCCTGGGCCAGCTTACACCTGCCACACACACAGAGATCTATCACCAACTTCTAGGATCAGTACCTCTTCCCCTCAACCCTCGGTGGGTACTACTGATTCCCCTCGCCTCACAACAGGCCCCTTCTGAAGATCGTTGATTTAGGAGATCCAGGGACTGTATACAACTGAGAGGTAAAAGGAAGAGTTTCTCTCCCCTTCCTCTTCATGACAGAAGAGGGGACAGGAAGCACAGGGTCTTGAAGGTCATGGTCTGGGAAAGGCCAGGGGCTCACTCACGCTTGGATAGCCTCTGTGACAGAGCCGATCTGATTGACCTTGAGCAACAGGCAGTTGCAGGCTTTCTCTTCCACTGCTCGTTCAATTAGCTTTGGGTTTGTCACGGTCAGGTCATCACCCACAATTTGGATGCCCATGTTAGCTGTAAACTTGGACCAAGCAGCCCAGTCATCCTGATCAAATGGATCCTCAATGGAGACAACTAAGAGTTAAAGAGAACAATGACTCTCATTAGCCTCAGCCAAGATCTCTACTCCCAACTTTCCCAACAAGTCACAAACTTCTGAATTGGAAAAAATGCTCAGAAGTCAATATATCATTCTCATCATGAGGCAAATCTACCTTTCATTCATTCTTTCCTAATTCCAAGGAAGCTTCCTTTTATCCATTCTAGCATCTCATCCTTTTTAAGGCCACCTTTGCATCTAACCCAAATTGCCTCTCCTTATTTCTATGTCAATCTAATTTCTCCTGCTTATTCTTAGGGAACTCCGCCTATTTCTGGAATAAAAACTCTGGGTTCTCTATTTCATCATTCCTTACATTATGTTGCTCTATAGTTTTGGAGCCCAAAATGGGCCCCATGATTTATTTGATTCAAGATTTTTACTAAAATGAACAGGAGACTTGTGTTTAGTTTCTACAAGTACAACCTAGTTTCTACATATTGCATTCATTTCCTTATGCAGACCCACATACAATATCTTCACAATACATATAGCTACCTATAAGTAGGTGCAGCGCAGTAGGAAAAAATCACTGGACTCAGGAGTCAAAAGATTTGAATTCAAATACCTGGTCTACCACTTACTGGTTTTGTGAAATAGGCAAAAATCACTTAATCTCCCTGAGCCTCAGTGTATTTATTTGTAAAATGGACATAATATTTGCACTTTCTTTCTAGGCTACCTGGCAGAGTTGTGATGAGAGTGCTTTGTAAACTGTGGAATTCTATTTAAATGATTAGTCTAATATTATAGTAGTCTATACACTGGTTCTACACATTCTGTGCAGTCTCCTCACAATGTCCATGGTTCCCCCCTCACATCCACATGGCTCCTTTGTACTACATATCGGGCCTATGCTCTATGCATTATTTTTCTCTGTACACTGGCTTCCAGATTTATACCATGTTTCTATACATCACTGTTAGTCTCTATAAGAAAAACTTTTAAAACATTAACTATAGCTATGCTGGTGTTAGCTTTAGGCCCCATCCTCCTCCCTGAGTAAGCAGCACCTGGGTAGTCTCTGACGAAGCCCCGGTAGAGGGCACCCAGCTGGTCCCCAGAGATGTATCGAGAAGGGTCAGGAGGGGACTTGAAGTCTAGGTCATATTTGCCATCACGGTAAAATTCAGAGGCAGCCACATCCATGCCAATAACGATTTTTTCTGTGTAGCCGGCCTTGTCGATGGCTTCCTTCACCAACTCCAGGGCTGAGGAGATCGTGTAGGGGAGAGAAAAACAGAATTAGAAATAGAAGATACCAGGTGGGAAGGAAGTAGGGGAAGAGGAGGAGAAATGTATAAAATAACATTCTCACCCCTAAAGCTTTGGATGGGATCTCCTAATGTCTCTGATGGAGACATAGGTTGGGAATTTTAATTATTTGAAAAAGAAAAATCTAGAGAACAGCAATTCTGGTGGCAATTTTCTGGAGGTGGGATGGTGAAAAAGGGATTATGGAGATATGGAATTGGGGGAAAAGATGGTGTTTCTGGGCCTGAAGACATCAGATTCTTGTGTGTAGATTTTGTAAATCTAAGTCATTAAAATTTGACTAGTTTTATCAAACTAATGTGTCTCATGAGCCATGAGCCATTCATGTAGGATCTAGGAATCTTACAGATAGTAATCTGGGTGAATAAAAACAAGTTCTCCTTTAGCTAGATATGCATTTAGAGAACTTCCAAAAATCAGGTAAAAAATCAGGTTTTTTGGTGCTTCCCTTAGGATATAGTTTGAGAGATAGTGTGAATGGGTCTCCTTGATGGGGATATCGGTGGATCTCCATTCTGCATGGGTGGAAGATCTTACAGGATCATGAGAATGGCTCTCCACCACTACTAGTCTCACCCTCACTGTTCTCCAGGATATTGGGAGCAAAGCCACCTTCATCCCCCACGTTGGTAGCATCCTTGCCATACTTGTCCTTGATGACACCCTTGAGTGTATGGTAAACCTCAGCCCCAAGCCTCATGGCATCCCGGAAGCTCTCAGCCCCCACAGGAAGGATCATGAACTCCTGCATGGCTAGCTTATTTCCTGCATGGGAGCCACCATTGATCACATTGAAAGCCTGGGAAGTAAAGGGAAGAAAAGGGCGTCAAAAGATCCTATCCTATATTCCTGGATCCATATAGCCTCTGCTTGAGCACCCCTCCTCCTCAGCATTCAGCTGCCTACCTCAGTCATTTCCTGAAGTACATCTCTTTCATGGCTCCCCTCCCCAAAAGAAGCTATTCTTTTCTGCCCTTTTTTATCTCCTCACCTTCAATTCTGGAAAGTACAACTTACAGGTACAGGTAGGATGAGATCCGAGTTCCCAGCCAGTTGGGCAATGTGGCGATAGAGAGGCAATTCTCGTTCGGCTGCCCCAGCTTTGCATATGGCCAAAGACACACCCAGAATGGCATTGGCCCCAAATTTGGCTGCAAGATTTAGGAGATAGAGAGTTCAGGACAAAGGCACAGAAATATATACTCTTCTCTTTTCTTGCTTCCTCTTTTAAAAAAATATGAAATGTTTTATGAGAAAAACATTAAAAATCAAGGCAAACTTGTTTAGTAACTATTTATTGTTGCTGGCTTGTTTTTCAACCTGGTCCAACCTCTTCATGATCCTATTTGTGGTTTTCTTACTGAAATGGCTTGCCATTTCCTTCTCCAGCTCATTTTTTACTGTGGCAAACAGGGTTAAGTGACTTTCTTAGGGTCACACAGTACAGTCTAAAGTCAGATTTGAACTCGGAAAGCTAAATCTTCCAAATTCCAGTTCTGGTACTCCATTGCACCACCTAGATGCTCCTTAGTAACTATATTTAAATTAATCATTTTAAAGAAAGAAATTATAATATTTTCCTCCCTAGTCCCTCCTCCAAGACCCCTTCAGGAAACTTCATTCATTCTTGATTACTTTTCCTTATATAAAAATTAATGTATATTCTATTTTTTTAGTTCTTTTTTCACTCCCCCTAGTTAGATTGTGAAGACTTCCCAGGTCCTCGAGCAGAAATCTGTCCACTTATGATTGAAAGAACCTCAGTCTGTGCAAATGTAACAACAATACTACTATGCCATAATAAATACAAAAGGGATGTTTTGAAAGAACTCTTAGAAGATTTGTATTAACTAATGCAGAGTGAAGTGAACAGAACCAGGAGAACAATTTATAACAACAGCATTGTAATGACAAACAACCTTGAAAAACTGAAAAACTCATCAATGCAATGACCAACTATAATCCTAAGGGACCAATGAGGAAGCAAATTACTCGACCCAGAGAAATGCAGAATGAGACATATATTTTTGGACATGGCCAATTTGAGGATTTGTTTTGATTGACAATGCATATTTGTTTTTTAAAAAGGGTTTGTTTTTGTTTGTTTTTCAACAAGGAGAAGAAGAGGTGAAAGGGACAAAAGAAGAAAAAGCCTCAATCTACTGAAGGAGGAAAGTGAAAGAAGGATTAGAACAGATATGTTTATAATTAAATAAGTAGGGGTAGCTAGGTGGCTCAGTGGAGAGGACACCAGTCCTGAAGTCAGGAGGATCAACTCTGGTCTCAGACACTTAACGCTTCCTAACTGTGTGACCTTGGGCAAATCATTTAACCCCAATTGCCTCAGCAAAAAATAAAATAAAATATAATTAAATAAGTAAAAAGTAAAAATTGACCCTATTTCTAGACATTTAGGACACTAAATGAAAGAAAGTATTCTTTCCTACTATTATTGACATTTTATAGTACCTGACAGTTTACAAAGCATTTTATAAGCACTCCTTAACTTGATCCTCACAACAATCCTATATTATGGGTAATATTGAAATAGGTAAATCAAGTTAGTTTGTGCTGTGTTTAATGGTTAGATACATGAGAAACACTTTTATAAGAAAAAAATAAAATTACAAAAAATATTCAAACAGCTATTGCCCAAGACTTCTCTATCAATAAATGTCCCACCTTGACATAAAAATTCTCATGGAAAATTGAGAGGTCTCCTTAATTTCTGTTTAAGCCTTGTGTATTAATTAATTTTAATATAGCTATAAATTTGAAATCCTATGCCAGAATTATGTAGCAAACACAGAAATGACCTTGGATACATGTTGACTTGTGTGACTTAGCCAAGTCACTTAGTTGCTAGTGTTCTGGGAAACTCTCTAAGACTAAAAATTTCAAAAAAGGCACTTAAACTGCATTGGCAATTCTTCAGAGGGAAGTCCTTCAAGTCACTGGTTCAGTCCCTATTCCTATCCCCCTCTTACAGACAAGGAAACTAAGAGCCAAGCAAGGAGCACAATGGTTAAAGTGCTGGGTTGGTTGGCAAGAGATCTGCATGTCAGGTATTATATTGGGTGACCCTTGATAAATAACTTCTCTGTCTTCTACTTCTCTACTTCTGCTTCAGTTTTGCCATCTGCAAATAAAGTAGATTTAACTTGATAGCTTCTAAGGTTCCTTTCAGCTCCAAAGTTATGTTCCTATGACAATATGGTAACTTTTCAAGGTTACCCAGTTAAGTGTTAAGATTGGAGACTTTTCTAACTCTAAAACCACTATTTCTTTCTAGTACACTGCAGCTCCTTTGGTGCTATGCCCAGTCTTTCCATGTTTTATCCCTTTCTTCTTGGACCACTGGAAAATTCTTCATTTTGTCTACCTCATCCATGTAACTGATCACAGAAGATCCCTTATAACTAGTAGATCTGATGGATCATCACATTGAAAGGTCACTAGGATTATGAAGCTAAAACAAAAGGGGTGAAAGGGAAGGATGCTACAGGGATAGGGTCAATGAGAAAGGAAAGGACTTTTACCTATCTTCTACCTCCCTAGAATGAAGCTTTCACTTCTGCCCTAACTCTGCTACTTTTTGTACCTCCTACCTCCCTTGTCCAGGACCCCAACTTACATTTGTTCTCAGTCCCATCCAACTCTAACATCAGGTTGTCAAGCTTCTCCTGCTCCACCACAGAAATGCCCTATAGAGAGACAGTCATTATTATCCCCGGAGCTGAGACAGGGAGGGGAAAAACAGGCTTTCTTCCCAAGACCAAATTCTGATTCATCACACCCTGATTATCCCACTCCATTTGGTAACAATTTGTCATAGAGACTATTGGGGGACAATCTGGGCATCCTCTGGTGGAATTAGTGTGCCCCAACCAAATTTTAGCAGATCCTCCCCCAGGTCTCATCTCCAGAGTGTCCAGGAGACAGAATGGTCTCTTTTCTCTGAACTGAATGAAAGCCTTTGGTACATCCCTCTCTTCCCTCCCCATCCCCCAAGAAAGGAAAAAGCCTCACAGAACTGATCAATGCAGGAGCGATGGTATTATTGATGTGATCCACAGCTTTCTGTACACCTGAGAAGAGGGAAGGAAGCCAGGATTAGGATTGAAGAGTCAGGAGGAAGAAAGGGAATTCCAGACAAAGTAAAGACAGGTATGGTGAGACAGATAATACAAGAATATGGGATTCCCTGGGATAATAACAGGGTGAAGGTGCTAAAAGGAGAAAACCTGGAATGAAGGAATTAGTCGATATAAGGGAAGAAATAGGTAACAGGGCCTCACCTTTGCCCAAGTAACGAAGTTTGTCCCCATCCCTCAGCTCTAGTGCCTCATGAATGCCAGTGGATGCCCCACTAGGCACTGCTGCCCGGAAAAGACCTGAGAGGAAGAAAGGGAGTGACAGCATAGAACTAGGAGTAGAGAGAGGATAATATTTGGAAAGGGATCACTTCCTTTTGTCAGAATCTCAACACCCACTAGCATTTTCCAGCCAGCCTAGAATCTCTACTGCGCATAACATTTCCAAAACACTGAAACATAGGGAAACACAGATATACAAGCCTGGAAACAGCTCCTGACTTGGATGACCAGGGACAAAACTCATATCATTCCTAAATAACCAGGAAAAAATCCATCCATGGAGACATCCCAGGACCAGAGCAGACCATTCAGTTTACCCCAACAGTTAATCCTAAAGCTGTCTTCTGTTGGAGATTTTCAGGATTGGATTGGGAAACAGCTTTGATAGGTGATTCAATTCTTATTCATTACCTTTGGCTATGTGGAGATCCACCTCCACTGTAGGGTTACCACGGGAATCCAGGATCTCCCGGGCGTGGATGCGCTCAATTGACATGATGGCTAGGATCTACTACTGGAGAAAAAGAGGAGGAGAGGAGTTAGATGCTGAAGGGGTGGGGCTAGTGTGGGAGGGGCAGGGAAAGGGAGAGACTGGGAGGAGGTCACTGCAGTAAGGGAGGAAAAAGCTGGCTGCAGTGAGCAGAGGGAAGAAATGGAAATACCCCCAACCTGGGGAGTGGGAAGGAAGGAAGGTCCTGCATCACCACACATACACACACACACACACATACACGCAGAAAGATGGTGATGGTGGTGAAAACATGACTATAGGGGAGAGGGTCCTGCAGTGAGGGGAAAGATCTGGCTGCAGTGAGGAGAGGGGAAATAGCCTCTTGGGGCAGGTGAAAGGGAAGAAGGTCACTGCTTTAGCAGTTGAGACCCTGCAATGAGGAAAAGAGGCTTGGTGACAAAGCATTCCCTGGGAAATGTGGACCTCTCTCCCTGTCAATGGCACACTTAACAGCCAGCTGGGATTTCTCTAAGATGTACCTAGATTGGGAGTGGCCACCAAGCCAGCATCTCCTCTGTATGCTAAGAAAAATGATCTCCCCCAAGAAGATGCTAAAAGCCCCTGGTTTGAACATCTGTGACTCATATACTAAGACTGTAAGTTCCCCCACCCTTTTCCCCAGGAAAAAATTTCTCCTACTCCTCAAAGTAGAGCATGAGGGAAGAGGGGCAGGAGGGACATGGGAGATCTGGGAAATCAGATTCTAATCTAGTGGGGGCTGTACTATAGTTGAAAAGGGAGCAGAGTGCCAAGGTTGGATAAGACAGTACCCAGCTGCACATCCCCAGAAGACTGACAGTGATCATAGAACCCCCACCTATTACATTTCCTGCAGAGTCAAAAAAAAAAAAAAAATGGGAAGAGGGGAGTGGGGAGAGGGAAGTTGAAAATCAAGGAATGTGATAGACTGGAAAGGGGCATCCCCAAAATTCTCATAGGATACTTGCAGAATTATTATATTCTGCAATTATTTTACTGCAGGGAATTATTATATTGCTTGCAGAATTAAATAAAGGGGGGAATGGGGAAAGGGGAGTGGGAAAAGGGAAATTGAATCAGGGAGTTTGATAGATTGGAAAGGGGCATCCCCAAAATGCTCATAGGACCCCCGCCTGTTATATTCCCTGTACAGTCAAAAAAAAAAAAAAAAAAAAAAAAGGGAAAAATGGGGAGAGGGAAATTGAATTAGAGAGTGTGACAGACTGGAAAGGGGCATCCCCAAAATATTCATAGGACCCACCCATTACATTCCCTGCATAGTCAAAAAGAGAGAAAAAATTGGGGAGAGGGGAGTGGGGGAAAGGAGAGTTGAATCAGGGAGTGTGACAGACTGGAAAGGGGCATCTCTTTGCAGAACCAAGGGGTTGTGTCAAGATGGAAAGAAACAAAAATAGTGACATCAATAAAAATTTAGTTAAGTTAAAAGAGGCAGAAACGTAAGAGATTTATGACATGGGTTATGAAACAAGCATAGAGATTTTCAATCAGCGACAGCAATAGAAACACAGATGAAGCAAGCAAGCAGATAGAAAACAGGCAGACATTTCCACAGGGTCAGAGACACTATATTGGGTGGGTGGGTGGGTGGGAAAGGGCTGGGCTTTGCGAGGAAGATGATGGAGCAGGTGCGCGGCGCCAACCTAACCTGGAAAGATGATGCGGGGATGGATGACAGGGGATGAAGGACCGAGGGGAGATGGCGCAAGGGGGGCCGGGGTCTCACCTTCCTGCGGCAGAGCGGGTGGCAGCGCGGAGGGAACGGTCGCCAGGAGCGGGGCGTGGGCCGCTGCAGATCCCGGGCGGGCGGGCGGGCGGGCGGCCGGCGGAGAGCGGACCCGATAGGGCCTGCAAGATGCATGTGACCCGGAGCCCCGATGAGTCAGAAGGCGCCCGCTGAGCCGCACGTAGGAGCGAGCTCAGGTGGGGGAGTCGGGAGGCAGGACCGGGCTGCCGCTGAGGCGCGCGCGCGCACACCGCAAATACTGAGATTCAGGCAGGGTGGTCCATCTTTTCTGACCCTGCCTCACCCGGACCACCTAGAGTTTAAGCGGGGCTGACACCCTGGCAGAGAGACTGGCTAATTCGGTGATGTAGAACGATGGCATCCAGGCAGACCGCCGGGAAACCGGCAGACACTGACACACTCCCCCAGAAACGCAGGGTCACACGCTGACAACGACGTACAAAAGCCACAGAGATACCAGCCCCAAGAATTTCTTTATTGGAAAAAATTCGGTCCCCCCAGGTCACACTCCCGTGCACCATCCCCCCCCCCCCCAATTCCTATCACCTTGGCAAGATTCAGTATTTAAAGTCCCCGGGGTCTGTCCCTTCCCCCTTCAGGTTTGCCTGGATCCTGTTAAAACTACTGACTGTTCTATCCTCCATACCCCCACCACTTTTGCTGAGAAAAATAAAAATAAAAATAAATTTAAAGGAATTCCCTTTAGGTCTGCCTGCCTTCCTTTTTCTGCTTTCCTTATGTCACTCCTTTCACAAATGCTGAGCTGGAGGTGCTTCCAACTCCCGGGATCCAGGGGAGGAGGAATGAATGGGTCCTTTTCCTCCAAGGATGGACTAAGGACATGGTCTTTCCAAGAGAAAGAAAAAAGCGATGGGGAGACCAGTATAGCACCAGCACCTCAGAAGGCATTGTCATCAATGTCCTGTGGGGAAAAGGACAGAGGTTAAGATTTTCCTTGCTAGGCCTAGATAGCTAGGCCTATGTCCCTGTTTCTCTTCTTCTTGTTCCTGCTCCTCATCCCTATCTGCCTCCTTTCCTCTGTCTTCGGGATATTTTCTACCTCTCATCCATCATTCTCTTCTCTAACCTCTACTACTGATCCCTTCTTATTCTTTCTTCTTCTCTTCTCCCCCCCCCCCCCCCCCCTCCTTACATGTCTTTCTCCCTCTTCTCTCAGGGTTATTTTTAGTTTCAGATTGTTAGTCTTGTTTTTTCCCCCTCTCCTGTCTGCCTTCTTCACTAGGCCCAGCTGTGTTCTTTTCTATTCCCTACCACCTCACATCCTTTCTCCCATCTTGTCTTTTTTACTTACTCCTTGCGTGTTAATCTACATTTGCATAAGAATCCCCCAAAATTCACTTGGCTCTTCATTCTCATCTCCCAAAGAATCAGAACAAAATTATAGAATTAGGGATTATCTAGTCCAACTCTTTTCATTTTATAAATCAATTAACAGATCTATGCAAAGGTTAAGGGATATGCTCAAAGTCACAAGCAACAGAGCCAAGAAGCTCAGATTGCAGATGCCATGTTTAGGTAGTGGTATGTCGAGTTAAAAGTTGAAGAGAGGTGAGCCCGGGCACAGAAAGCTGGGCCTGAAGTCAAGAAGATCTGAGTTCAAATGTGACCTCAAACACTTCCTAACTGTGTGACCCTCGAGCAAGTCATTGTACATCTGTTTGCCTCAGTTTCCCCAAATGTAAATTGGGGATAACACTAGCATCTACCTGGCAGGTTGTTAAGAGGATGATCAAGTGAGATGATATTTGTAAATCACTTAGCTTTACAATTATAATGCCTGGTTCATGCTATATAAATGTTTAGTCCCTTCCCAGGACTCACCCTCACTTTATTCCAATACTAAACAGCTTTCTACTTTTCGTCTAGCATCATCCTCAAACAAACTTCCCAGAAATCTTCCCACCTCCCTCTCCCTTCAGGCTCTTTTATCTCTCAACTCCTACTTGTCCCTCATATAACCACTGAGGTTTCCTGTCCTCCCCCACCTTCATTTCCCCATTCTGAGACCCCAATCAAGTCCTTTAAGGGTTTCTTTGCCTAAAACCCTCTTCTCTTCCTTCCCCCCCCCCCCACCCTGTTCTTCCCAAGGAACCACCCCTTTCTAGCCCCATTTACTTTATTCCTTTCCCTTTGAAGAACCACTTCCCCTAGATTTCTTAGTTACTTCTACTATTCTCCCAGCCAGTCTTGCCCCCAGCCCTGTCCTTACGTCTGCCTCCTTATCTATGTAGGCATCCAGGTCTTGATCCACTTCCTGTTCTTGCTCTTCCTTTAACCTCTGTCTAATTTCATCAGCCTCTGCCCGTTCCTCTTCCTCATAGAATTCCTTGTCCAGCCGTTCCAGTTGGGGTAAATGTACCAGGGCTTCTTGTCTGTAGTCGGTTTCATCTGTGCATGGATTCTCCAACAGGATCAGGGCCCGAAGTTGAGGCAAATCTTTCAGTTTAATCAATTCTGACATATTTGTCACTAAGTTCCCTCTATAGAAGAGTTTAAAAGAAATTCCTTGGTTTTGGTCATGTAATTTTATTTATTTATTTTTTTTTTTGATACAGTTGCCAAATTTCTATAAGGGATTTTCTTTCTTTCTTTTGCAAAATTTTTATTTTATTTTTTTAATAGCTTTTTATTTACAAGTTATATGCATGGGTAATTTTACAGTATTGATAATTTTGCCAAACCTTTTGTTCTAATTTTTCCCCTCCTTCCTCCATCCCCTCCCCTAAATGGCAGGATGACCAATAGATGTTAAATATATTAAAGTATAAATTAAATACAAAATAAGTATACAGGTCATATTACTTCTGCAGAGAGTAGTTTTCCTATCATCTTATTCCCCTCCTTGAGAAACTCCAGTAACAAGCTTTTTTCAGAATCAAATACAAAATTTCTTTTTCTTTTATATATTTTCTTTTCTTTATATATTTGTATTTTTGCTTTTATATTTAAAGCCCTTTCCACCCAATTCCAATCTACCTTTCTAACCTTTTCATTCATGAACAAACATTACTACTTCAGCCAAACTAGTCTGTCTCTCAACTTGTCTCTCAATTCTATCTGCTATAGTCTCAGTTCCTTTGTAGAGACCTGGAATGTACTTCCTCCTGTATCTCATAGAAGTCATAGTTCAGCTCAAATGCCATATCCCACATGAAACTTTCCTTAATCCTTACCCCCACCTCTCCAGCTTAATGCTTTTCTCTAAAAATAACTTTAGTGGGTTTTTTTGGCTATACTTTTATACACACATGTTGTCTCTCCATGTAGAATATAAACTCCTTAAGGGCAAGAACTCTTTTATTTTTGTCTTTGTATCATCAGTATCGAACACAATGCCTGACTGGGAATAGGCATTTAATAAAGGCTTGTTGGTTAATTGTAGCAGAGAGTAAAGAGCCATTTGTGGGCTGGCCAGAAGGAAAAGTGATGAATGGTAGAAGCTGTACTGATCAGTGACTGGACATCCTGAAAATTTGCTGAACCTGCTGCACAGATGCAGTCTGACCCTCCTATACTGATTCCCACTTCTTTAGGACATGATGTCTTGTTTCTTTTAGCCCAACTAGCATTACCCCCATTGGAAGTTAAAGGGCTAGAGAGGTAAGATCTGAAGGAAGCAGAGGAAAAATTTGGAGAAAATCAACAAGGAAAAAGGCAGGAAATGCCCCCAAAATTTGGGACACAGAAGACAAGGAAGCAGGGTGGATAAAGCCAATATCATTGTTTGGCCTTCATTTTCAAAGAAGACCAATGACATCATGGGATGATGTCTTGACTTACTCATGAATTGGATTTAAGTGAGGCAGGGCTGTGTGAAGTTATCTACCTCATTCTCTCTTAGTCCACTGAGGACAAAAATGATGCTTCAGCAGCCTTCATGGTCATTGGAATAAATTATTCTCATCTGCCCATTCTACCGGGGTAGGGAGAGGTCTTCACCTGCTTGGGATAGACATCTCTCTAACTCACCAAGGGCTTTGAGGTCTGTTGGTTACCTTCTACTAGTTTAGTCTATCTTCCATTTTATAAGGGTATGACCACTGTACCAAAATAGGGAAAGAAGGGGAAGAAAGGAAGGAAAGAAGGAAAAAAGGTAGGGAGAGAAAAGAAGGAGGCAGGAAAGAAGGAAGGGAGGAAATAGGAAAAGCAGAAAGAAACAAGAAAAGGAAGAAGGAGGAAAGGAAAGGAAGGGAGGAAAAATGGGAAAGGAAAGAGGGAAGGAGGATGAAAGGTGTACTATTTGCTAGGCACTAGACAGTACTTTATAGATATTAACTCATTTGATCCTCACTACACCACTACTTCACAATTAGGGAAACTGAGGCAGGGGTTAAGTGATTTGCCCAGTCACACATACGTGTCTGACACCAGATTTAAACTAAGTTCTTCCTGACTTCAGGCTCAGTGCTTTATCCAAAGGGCCACTTAGCAGCTCATAGAAAGGATTATCTCTGGGGAAGTTGAAGGTTTGGAGGATGGGGAATTAGAGTTGAAGAAGGATTTTTAAAATCCCAAGCCAGGGAGGTTTTTAGCAATAAGATTGCATTTGGAGAAAGAAAACAGAAGCTCCAAAAGGTTAGGATTGAGAAGGAGAGGTACATAAAAGTATCATCAGATTGGATGAGAGTCTAGATAAGAATCAAGGTGAACAATCCAAATCTGGGCCAGTTCCTGAGAGAGACCAGAAGTCAGAGGTAGGAGGGAGGAAAACTTACCGAAGATTAAGGTACTGCAGCAGCTTCATTTCAGAAGAGAAGCCATCCAATTCACTGATTTTGTTGTCCCGAAGATGCAAAGTACTAAGTTGTTGTAGATTTTCGATTCCTTCTATTTTCTTCAGCTGGTTCTGGGCCTACACAGAATAGACTGGTTAAAGAGAGACAAACTGAAGGGAATTCGCGGACAGAAACATGCAAAGAAAGAAGAGAAACCACACAGAAAGACAGAGATAAAGAGAAAGAGGAGTAAAGACAGGAAAAGGTGGGCAAAGGAGATGAAGCAAGGATAAACACTCCCTAGAGAAAGCCAGTATCCTCTAGAGCTGGGTCACTAAGAAATTCTAATTTCTCTTTCTACTGTGCTCCTCCAAATTCTCTTACTTAGGGAGCCCTCTGACCAACACTCCTGCATTGGTGCTTGAGGAGGAGCTACCAGAATATCCTTTCTGTAGACCATGCACACATTATAGGCATAAAAAACTGAAATCTGGATACCTGGGTTCCCAGCTCTGTAACCAAGGGCTACTGCCCTGAATGATCAGGATCATTAATACCCTGGAAATACGTCTCCCAAATCCTCTCAGGACCTATGTAGTGCCATGCTAAGGACGAGGTCCACACAGAATAGTCCTAACAGAGGCTCAGATGGCCCTGCACCAATCCTCAACAATAATGTAAGTCATACAGTAAGATTCAGAGAGTAAGATTCTGTGATTTCTCCAAAGGAACACAAAAAGTTATTCAACACAGGTATTTGAGAACAATCTTTGTGCTTTCAGTATGCTTTCTACCCAACCCATGAAGGTTACCAAATAGAGACTCTTCAGCTTAGGAAGTTCAAGTCCCAGGGTACTCTCCAGCTGGTTCCCTCGCAGCTCTAATGTGTGCAGATTCGAGAGCTTTTGGGGGTCTAAGCCTGTTATTTTCTTGATGTTGTTCCCTGAAGAAGGCAAAAATCAAATGTCAAGGGGCACTTGAAATGGTCCTGTGACATATACCCTCCAACCCAGAATCACAGCAAAGGAAGGAGTCTAGACAAGCATACAAGACAATGTGGCGAATGAAAAGAGTCTTGGATTTTAAGTCAGAAGACTCTCTGAAATTTCTGTTACCTCTCTAAGTCTCAGTTCCATATGTAAAAGCAGGGAGCTAGTCTAAGATGACTCCTAAGGTTGCTTCCAGATCTAAAGCTATGATGCCATGACCTTGGACCTCAGTCTGTTAAATAAAGGGACTGACTCAAGACAATATTATACTTCTCCACTCAGAGAAACACCTTTGAGATCCAGGCTGGCCAATTTGGGATGAGTGATGCCTTCGGTGTCAATGATTTGATTGTAGGCAAAGCTGGCAATCTGCAAGTAGGGCAGCTCTACCATTCGGGCACTCTGTAACCGATTGTAGTCAAGCTTGAGCCAGAGGAGGTGAGTCAGGTTGTTGAGCGGTGACAGGTCTGACAGCCGGTTCTCAGACAGATCCACGTAACGCAGGTGGATATAGGAGGACAGTAGAGAAATGTCAGTCAGTTCCCTGGACAGTGGTGAAGGGAGGGAGGCCAGAGCTTCTGTTAGAATTAGGGACAAGGCATGATCGCTGGAGTGGGCAAAAGAGTAGTTGGATGACCAGGGAACTGGTTTGCAATGGGAAAAAAAAAAAAAAAAGCCAGAGGGAATGAGTTGGGGAGAACAATTCAATTCCATACAAAAGAATTAAAAAAAAAAAAAAACAAAAAACAAAAAAAAAAAACATACTATCAAATTCAAGGCAAGAGGCAGTCTAGCCTAGTGGATAAAGTGTAAGCTTGATACTAAAAAGACCTGGATTCAGGTTCTGCTTCTGACATATACTGTATGACCGAAAGCAAGTCACTTAATCTCTCAATGGTCTAGAATGAGAAAATGAAAAACTGAACTGGAGGAGCTCCCTCCATCAATGAAATTTTAAGTCCAGTTCATGTCCCTATGACTCTATACAAGGCACAATGCTAAATCTAGTACAACAAAAACAAAGAAATAATCCCTTCCCCCCAGTAATTGATATTCTACTGGAATGATAGAACTCCTAGAAAAGTCAATTCAAGGTATTTTGAGGAGAGAGCAAGCATTTTCAACTGAGAGCAATCAGAGAAGTCTTCTCTAAGAGGTGCTATCTAATCTGAGTCTTGAAAGGAGATATTTTCTGAGTCAGGGTGAAGGAGTTTATTCCAGGACAAAGAAGCTTGTGATATAATATTATAGTTGACTATATATAGACTAGTTGTCTAGTTTCAGGGGGGCACAGCATGCCTGAAGTGGAGGCTAGAAAGATAGGTGAGTGAAGTCTATATTTTATCATAAAGATGACTGAGTTGAAAGATAAAATAGATTCAATAGGAGGTAAGGGAAGGCTCAAAGAAGAGTAGAATGTGTTAGGGAAGGAGAAATCCCAGTCCTGTGACTCTCCCACCTCCTCATTCCTTCCAAAGCTTCATATCATCTAGTCTCCGTCCCAGGAGAATCTCCAGCTCAGGGAGAATGGTCTATGTTTAAGTGAGGTGAGTCCCGTTTTGCTGTTTGCCAGGTTTCCCATCTCCTCTCCAGTTTATAGAGGGGTGGAGGACAGTAACCAATGCCTGAGATGGAGAAAGCATGCTAGACCCCAACCCTTTGTTTATTCCAACACATTTCCAAGTCCTCATCATCAATATGGAGGAGTTTGGAATGAAGCAGAGTACAACGTGAATAAATGATGGAAAGCAATAAGTAAAGAGACAACAGGTGAAATGAGGTTGGGGATAAGGGCTGCATCATAGGCAAAGTTAGTCAAGTGAGAGAAGGGGCGATTCAATGAGGGAGTAGGCACTAAGAACCAGCATGAAGGATGGCTAGGAAATCAGCACAAAAGGAAACGGTCCCTACTCTTCCTTCCTTGCTTAGGAAAAGCTCTTAGTGACCAGCTCCACTATTCCCTTCCCAAAGGACTAGAACAAGAGGAGTATAACCCAAAGTCAGAGAAACCTGGGGCAGGAGGGTAAGAGTGAAGACTTCTGTATTAATTGCCACTTATACAACGCACTTCTGCTCCCCCTTTCCCCTTCAACACATACACACTCACTTATCCTTGGCCTCCAGCTTCACATAAGCATGAGAGAGTCCATTGCCTGTCTTGCAGAGCAAAGAGAGACCTTCCTTCATTATGTCCTCTGTAATGGGATTGGGGATGAACTGAAAGAGGACATAGGGTCAGGTGTACCTTTTTTTTCACTCTCTAGGAAGTTCTGCTCATCACCCTCCTATTACTTCTCTTTAGAGTCTCTCCCTGCCTATGCCTTTACCTCTTCAGCTTCTTCCCCTTCCTCTTTCTCTTCTTCATCTGTCTCTTTTTCATCTTTTTCTTCCTCTGGTTCCTCCTCCTCGGGGTCATATTCTTCCATGTCCTCATCATCAGACATCTTCCTTCCTGGGGCTGAGACTCCTTAAGGCAAAGGTTGGTCAAATCCTGGAAAGGAACCCCGATCCTGTGATTCCTGTATCTCCTCATCCCTTCCAAACTTTCATCCCATCTAGCTTCAGTCCCAGGAGAATCTCCAGTTCAGGTAGAATGGTCTATGTTTAAGCGAGAGAGTCCCATTTTGCTGTTTATGAAGCTTTCCATCTCCCCTTCAGTTTAAAGAGAGGTGGAAGGCAATAACCAGTGCCTGAAGTGGAGAAAGCATGCTAGACCCCAACTCTTTCCTTTAATCCAACACATTTCCCTATCAGAACTCCCCCTCAATCCCTTTTTTTTTTTCTCTGTTGGTGAATTTTCTGAAACTTTTTAGTACTTCACTCCAAAGACCCTTTTTCTTTTCATCATTTCCTCCCTGTAGCTACCCTCAACTCCCATATCTCCCTTTCCCCTTCAACCCTTTTCTCCTTGTTCCCCAGGAAACAAACACACACACAAACACACCAGATCTGACCCCCAGATCCCTTAAATACCCCTCTTCCACCCCCCAAAAAAGGAAGAACTTCAGAGTTGGAAGTAAGGATCTGAAGCAAAGAAAGGAAGGAGCAGTTGGGGGAGGTTCAGGTTGTTGCGAAGGGTCGGGTTGTTGCGAAAGTGGTGAGGATTTGTGTATTGTTACTTAGCAACGGGGATGGACCGTTGCTGAGACTGTTGCTAGTGGTAACAGGCCAAAAAAAAAAAAAAAAAAAAACGATGGGCAACATCCAGGGAGAATTGCACCACAGCCCAGAGCAGGTGGATTTTTGGTTGCCTTGGTTATTGGTTATACGCCGCCCCAATCCCGGGGATACGAGGAGAGGGCGGGAGGTAAATCATAACGTTGATTGGTCGAGGGGAAAGGCTTCAGGAGATTCCCATAGGATGCAGAGGCAGAGGGAGGAGCTTCGAGACTGGCCATTACGTCACCCTAGTCCCTTAAAGAAGTAAGCTTTCAAAATAAAGAGTACGAAATCAATTTAGGTACCAACCGGGAGGGAGGGAGTGGTGAAATGGATCTCAAGGTAAAGGGATTTTTAAGACTGACCCCTAAAATAGATTTCCTCTTATCAATCAATCGATAGATTTCCTCTTATCAATCAATCGATCATCTGTCAATTTCTAAATGAGGTTGGGTCCGATGGCTGACTGGAAAGATAATTTGCTTTAGTGAATAGAACATTGAAATTACCAGCTTTGTCATTGTGGGATTCTGGATAGTTCATAACCCTCTCTCAGCCTCAGGTTCTTCACCTAAAAGAAGGTTGGACTAAATGATCTTAATGATTAGATTCTAAGGAGCCCAGCTCCCCTCCTCCAAGAGTCAACATCCTACATATAGGTCTCATTCTTGATTTAAAAAACTGGGCCTGGCATCATTTGAAGGAACTCACTACCCAATGTCCCAATATCAGTTTCGAATCTTTGAGAGTATGAAGGATAAAGGGAAGATACTGAGAGGCAACCTATTTCTCATGTTATCCTTCTAACCATAGTACTATTGAATTGCAATATCTCACTGTTGGAAGGGACCTTAGTCCAACCCTGACTTGAAGAACAGTCCCTTTTCTACACCATTCCAGTCAAGTGGTGGTCATTTAGCTCCTGCTTGGATGCCTCCGGTGGTGAAGAGATCATTGGGAAAGCCCACTGTACTTTGGAATAGTTCTAATTGTTACAAAGTGCTCCCTTAAATATAGCACACAATCTCTAATTCTGCCCTCTCAAATCAAATAAGATAAATGTAATCCTCTTCTATTTATCTCTCAAATGTGTACTTTTCAAAGTTAAAATAATTTCATTTCCTTCAACTAATTTTAATATGGTAAGGTATCCAAGCTATCACCATCCTAATTGCCCTTTTCTGGTTCTGTTCTGATGTGTAGAATTGAATACAATAAAATGAAATCATAACATATGATCTGGCCGGGCATAGGACAGCAAGACTATCATGTTCCTTGTTTATGACACAATGATTTTTATTAATGTAACTTAAGACAGCATTTTTAAAAAATTACTGTGACACATTATTAGTGAGCTTGGAGGTCCACTACCAACACCCTTAAGTCTTTTTTCAAATGAACTGTTGTTCCCTTATCCTTTTTTATTTAATTTTTAAAAAAAAAAGTTTTATTGATAACTTTTGTTTTTACATCCTCTGTATTTCCTAATATGTCCCTCCAAGAAACATCTCTTTTTTTATTTTGATAAATAGCTTTTTATTTTCAAGATACATGCAAAAATAATTTTCAACATTCACCTTTGTGTTCCAAATTTTCCTCTTTTCCTTCTCTCCACCCCTCCCCTGGATAGCAAGTAATCCAATATAGGTTAAACATGTGCAAGTCTAAACATATTTCCATATTTATGCTGCACATCAAATCAGATCAAAAAGGAAAAAAATGATAAAGAAAAAAAAGCAAGCAAATAATAACAAAAATGGTGAAGATACTATATTGTGATCACATGGCTCTCTCCAGAGTAAGTCTATTGGAATTGTCTTGAATCACCTCATTGTTGAAAAGAGCCCTGTCCAACACAATTGATCATCACATAATCTTGTTGCCATGTTCTCTTGGTGCTCTTGGTTCTATTTACCTCGCTTAGCATCAGTTAATATAAGTCACTCCAGGCCTCTCTGAAATCATCCTGCTAATCGGTTCTTAGAGAACAATAATATTTTATTATATTCAAATACCATACCTTATTCAGCCATTCCCCAACTGTTGGATATTCACTGTTTCCATTTTCTTGCTACTACAAAAAGGGCTGCTATAAACATTTTTGCACATGTGGATCTTTTCCCCCCTCCTTTATGATCACTTTGAGATATAGACCCAGTAAAGACACTGCTGGATATTTACAGTTTAATAGCCTTTGGGGCAAAGTTCCAAATTGCTCTCCAGAATTAGATCAGTTCATAATTCCATCAACAATGTATTAGTATCAAAAAGTTAGGGGGAAATAGACCAAAAAGTAATTGGAAACTAAACAATCTCATCTTAAAGAATGATTGGGTGAAGCAGCAAATTATAGATATAATTAATAATTTCACTCAAGATAATGACAATGATGAGACATCATACCAAAATTTGTGGGATGCAGCCAAAGCGGTAATAAGAGGGAATTTTATATCCTTAGAGGCTTACTTGAATAAAACAGAGAAAGAAAAGATTAATGAATTGGGCTTGCAACTAAAAAAACTAAAAAAAGACCAAATTAAAAACCCCCAATCAAATACTAAATTGGAAATTCTAAAATTAAAAGGAGAAATTAAAAATATTGAAAGTAAAAAAACTATTGAACTAATTAATAAAACTAAGAGTTGGTTCTATGAAAAAGCCAATAAAATAGATAAGCCTTTGGTAAATCTGATTAGAAAAAGGAGGGAGGAAAATGAAATTAGTAGTCTTAAAAATGAAAAGGGAGAACTTTCCACCAATGAAGAGGAAATTAGAGAAACAATGTATTAGTATCTCAGTTTTCCCACATCCTCTCCAATAATATTTTATCATCATCTTTTCCTGTCATCTTAGCCAATCTCAGAGGTATATATATCTCAGAGGTATATACTGGTACCTCATTGAAGTCATCTCTTTCAAAAAAAGAGGAAAAAAAACCAGTTCAACAAAGCTAGCCAATAATCAACCACATACCTAGTCCCCCCACCTCTACAAAGAAAGAAGGAAGGTGTAAAGACTTTTTTGTTTTTCTTTGGGTCAAATTTGGTTATTATAATTTATTAGTATTCAGTTTCTCTTGTTCATTCCATTGACAATGTTGCAGTAATGGTGGATAGTTTTCCTGATTCATTCGCTTTGCACGAGTTCACATGTCTTTGCATATTTTCCTATATGCATATTATTTTTTATAGCCTAGTACATTCATGTATCACAATTTGTTTAACCATTCCCTAATCAATGGGCGTTTGCTTTGTTTCCAGTTATTCTACAAGGATATTGCTATGAATATTTTGGTACTTATAGGACCTCTCTTTTTGTCATTAATAGCAAGGGATCTACACAGAGAAAGGTATATCTAAGTAACAGAATAGGAACATTTTTAGTAATTTTCTTAGCATAATTTCTGTTTACTTGCCCCAATGGTTGGACATATTCACAGCTTCATATAATACATAATACAAGGGTATATTACATCTTAAAAGAAAATTTTTTATTCTTAACTTAAATACCAATAGAACATTTCTATACATACATACAAAAGAATCCCCCCCCCAAAAAAAGGCTTCTCTATGAAACCTTAATTGTCAATTTCATTTCTTGCTTTTTAAAAAGTCTATGAAATCAATGTTACTTTTAAAACTGTTCTGCTTATCTGAGCTTCTTTATGAACTTTCCATTGTGCATTTTAGAAAACTATTTCAATGGTCCTGCTTTTTTGGCATCATCATTGCTAGCTATTTTCCCCGCTCAATCTCCACCCCCCTCCAGCCTCGTTAAAAATAAATGAAGAAAAAAACTCCTGACTGATAAATGAGTCCGTACAATGGCTATGTCCAAAAATGAAGTAGCTAGGTAGCATAATAGTGCAGCTAGCTGGAACAATGGATTGGGAAGGATTAGAAGTCAGGAGGATCTAATTTCAAAAACTGCTTTAGATACTAGTTTTGTAACCCTGAACAAGTTACTTAACTCTGTCTCAGTTTCCTCATCTGTAAAATGAACTGGAGCAGGAAATGGCAAACCATTCCAGTAGAGTCAAGATAGAACTGAAATGATTGAACAATAAGAAAGGTAGAATTGTAGATAAGAATACTGGACTTGGAGTCAGGAAGACCTGATTTCAAATCCCCCTCAGATACTCAGAGGTCACTGTATGATCTTGGGCAAGTCACTTCATTTCTGTTTTTATCACTTTTTTCAACTGTAAAATGAAAATAACAATGGCATCTACCTCACAGGATTATTGTGAGGATCTAAAGAAATAACAATATGGAGTACTTTGCAAACTTTAAAATCCTATATAAATGTTAACTATTATTATTATAAATGTAAGTCTTTCTGCATCTTGTGCCCATTATCTCCCACTCAAGAGCTGGAAAAAATGCTTCATCATATGTCTTCTGCATACAAGACTGATCATTTCATTGAAACAAATTCTTAAGTGTTACAAAACTGTTTTTCTTTACAATGTTGCTATTATATACATTGTTCTCAGTTTGCTATGCATCTGTTCATATTATGCAGGATTTTCTAGAATCTCTTCTTTCATAATTTCTTTTGGTGTGATAATATTCCATTATCTTAATATACTATAATTTGTTCAGCCATCCCCCAAAATCTAAGAAGCAATTTAAGGGACTCCTTTTAATTCCAGTTCTTTTCTTCCCCCATCTCCATCTTTTGCTCTTGTCTTAACCATCAGGAAGTTTGTTTTTCTTGTATTTATTTCTTTCCTGGTATTATACTCCCCTAAATTTCTCGAAGCTTACTTTAGCTTAGCCTTAATCTAGCTTTACTTATTTAGCTAAGTAGGATGTGTTATCCTTGGTTATAAGTCTGTTCTTTTTGCCTTTTGGAAGATTGAATTACAAGATTTCTTTCATATATAGTAGATGCTACTAGGTTCTTGACTATGATTTCTTGGCACTTGAAATGCTTTAGAAAGAGCTATATATTTTCCTTATGACTTTCTTATAGAATTTCTTTCAGGAGGTGATCTCTAGATTCTTTTTATCTTCATGTTGTTCTCTGTGGATCTAGGAAATTTCCATTTATGATTTCTTGAAACATAATATCCATTTTTAAAAATTTATCATGGTTATCAATGATTCTTTAATTGTCTCTCTTTTACGAGTTTTCCAAGTGAGTTTTTTTCTTCTATTTTTTAATCATTTGGTTTTTGTACTAATATTTCTTGTTATCTAATTAAATCACTAATTTCCTTTTTACCTAATCTAGTTTTCAGGATAGTCTTAGGGAAAAGATAAGTTCAATTTTAGACACATTAAATTTAAGATATTTATGGAACAACCAGTTCAAGATGTCTAATAGACGACTGGAGATGTGAGACTGAAATTTAGGACTGGATAAAAAGAATTGAAAGTAGTCTTCATAGAAATGATAATTGAATTCATGAGAACTAGAGACCACTTAAAAGTGAAAAAAAGAAAACCCAAGTCCCTGAAATTCAAACACAAATAATGTGAAATAACATGAAATAATAATGATAAGGACATGAAAGATAATCCAATAAAAAAGACAGAGGAGTGGTCAGACAGGTAGGAAGAGAACCAAGATATAATAGTTCAGATATATATAAACACAGACAGACAGACACAGATACACACCAGAAAAGGGATATTACCTAGAAGAAGAGGGTAGTTAGTTAATAGTACAGTGTCAAATGCTGTATTAATATCAAATGCTACAAAGAGGTCAAGAAAAATGAAGACTGAGAAAAGGTTATTGTGTTTAACAGTTAAGAGATGTTTGCAACCTTAGAGAAGTTTTAATGGAGTAATGGGACTCCATGTGCCAGGAAAGACATGGTGGACATAACATTTTGCTGCATTAGATCAGTCCTCTTTGTTTTGGATAACTGGTGATAGAAAGCAATACCTTTATGATCCTTGGAGACTCTAACTTCTTTCCCCAAAGAGCATACAGCTATTAAGGGAATAGCAGAATTTGGAGCTCTACAATGGAGTACCAGATCAGATTGTAAATTTGCACTCAAGGTACCAGATTGTAAATGGTGTCACCTAAAACCTGCTCTTTGGTTCCCAAAACCCATTACCCTGGGGTTGTCGTTGGGTGTAGTACATTAGATTTTTAGGCAGAAATACCTCTCCTATTTCTGAGATTCAGTATGTGACCACAGGCAAGACACCCGATTTGTACCTCAGTTTGTAAAATGAAAAAGTTAGATTCAAGATCCTTTTCAGCTCTAAATTCCTGATCTTATTATTCTGTAAAACTGTAGTAAGTACCATAAGAAAAATAAAATCTATGCTTAAAGTGATCAAAGGAAAGTGTTATTCCAATTGTATATAAAATATAGATACCACATATCTTTCCATGTATGGAAAAATATGAATATGAACAATATCTTAATGGTGATGAATCACTTTCCATGACAGCCATACCAACCAGGAACCAGAGAGTTTCTAGAATTGTTAAGGTATTGTAGGAAAAGTATTTCTTGGTGTACAGTTTCCTTGAAAGAAATAATTTTCATCAAGATAATGTCTTTGAAACAATCTACTCAGGTAAGTATAAACTTTGTCCTGAAATCAAGAAATCTACAACTTATGTTGTGCTAAAAGCTATATTCTAAAATCCTGATTTAGGATTAAATTTGTCTTTCCTTATACCTATTGAAATGTTCTGGAGATTTAATTGACTGGAGCCACTAAGGCAATTGATGTTGTTTCCTAGTCTTCTGAAATTAAAAATAGCCAGGATACAAGGTTCAGAGCAATAGCAGCACAGAAAAAGTGTGTTTAGTTGAATTCTTTATGAATATCTTTCTAATTGTATAAATATATACGCATATATTGTATTTAACATATTTCTACCATGTTTAACATATATTGGATTACTTACCATCTAGGAGTGAGGGGAGGTAAAATTGAAATACAAGGTTAATGTTGCATAATTATCCATGCATATGTTTTGAAAATAAAAAGCTTTAATTTAAAAAAAGAAAAAAATAAGATAATAAACATCTAACAAAAACAAAGAAATAAATAAATGAATAATATCTTTCCCTTGTGCTTGTCATCCTATCTCTGGTGAAGTAGATAGAGCACTGGATTTGGAATCAAGAAGACTCATCTTCATAAGTTCAAATCTGGCTTCAAACACTTGACTAGGTGACCCTATGCAAGCCACTTAACCCTTTCTGCCTCAATTTCCTCCTCTGTAAAATGATCTGGAAAAGGAAATGGCAAAGCATTCTGGTAACTTTGCCAAGAAAAACTCAAAGGGGATCACAAAGACTTAGATACGACTGATCAACAAACCTCATTTTGTTAACTGATAAACAGACTAAAAGTGTCTCGTCTTATTCCATTATTAGATCTCAGCCACCAGAGCAGCCTGACCATCTCCGGACTGTTGACACACACCGAACCATCCCTGAAGAGATCCATAACTAGATCGTGACAGTTATATACTAATGAACACATGGCGATGCTGAGATGAGTAGCAGACTCAGTGGAATTAACATGTTTTCTTTTTCTTTCTTTTTTTTGCTGAGGCAGTTGGGGTTAAGTGACTTGCCCAGAGTCACACAGCTAGGACATATTAAGTGTCTGAGGCTGGATTTGAACTCAGGTCCTCCTAACTTCAGGGCTGGTGCTCTAGCCACTGTATGACCTAGTTGTCCAATATGTTTTAGTTCTACCAATGTATGTAATACTTCCAGGAATGATAAATGATACCACAGGGCTCTACCCCACACCTGCGCCTATTTGGGCAAGAGTAACAGTTCCCCACTTTAAGTGCTAAGTGGCTTTGTACCTCACTATTCTGTTCCTAATCAATAAGAAGCAGCAGGTTCAGGAAAAGGCCCCATTTTTTACCCATATGTACATATATATAGATAGATACACATATACACAAATATATTATTTAATTATTATAATGTATATATGAAATCTATATTATATATGTATATAATATATAGAAAATCTATCATATATTTTGCATATATATAAAATCTGTATTATATATGTATATGATACATATAATCTTTATTATATATGTATATATGTTTTATAGTATATGTATATGATATATAATCTATAGTATATATAAAATCTATATTATATGTATATGATATATATATAACCTACATTATATATGTATACATGTATATATGTATATATAAAATCTATAGGTGCATATGATATATATTCTATATTATATAGGTTTGTGATATATAATTTATTTTATAAATGTATATGATATATATTATATATGTATGTAATATAGTCGATATTCTATATGTATGATATATATAAAATCTATATAATATATATAAATATTACATGTGTGTATATGTGTGTGTCTTCTTACATTTTACTCCCTTTTCACATACTCTGAGATGCAGTGACACTTGGTTTCCTGCTCTTCTTGGCACAAAGACTTTCCATCTCACTCTCCCTTTTCACTGGTAGTTCTCCATGCTTGGAATACTCTCCCTTTTTATTTTCCCCCTCTTGACCTTCTTGAAAGCTCAGCTAAAATCTAGCCTGCTGCCAGAAACCTTCCTGGTTCCCCTTAATGCTAGAAAGCAATTTCTGAGTTTGTTCTTTTTAATTTTAAAAAATTTATTTATTTATTTTATTTTAAAATATTTATTTTTTTTATTATTATTAATTCATAAAGAATTATTTTTGGGGAGAAAAATCAGACCAAAAGGCAAAAAACATGAGAGAGATTAAAAAAAACAACAGGAAAAAGAAGTGAATATAGCATGTGTTGATTTACATGCAGGCTCCTTAGTTCTTTTTCTGAATGCAGATGGAATTTTCTGTCCAAAGTCTATTGGGATTACTTTGGATCATTGAACTATTGAGACTTTCATAACTGATCTGCCACACTCTTGCTGTTCCTGTATACAATATATTCTTGTTTCTGCTTGCTTCTTTCAGCATCAGTTTGTGTAAATCTTTGAAGGCCTTTCTAAAATCAGTTTATATATAACTTTTTATAGAACATTACGGAAGGGGACAAGTTATAAATGGCTTTGAAAGCCATGCAGAGGATTTTCTTTTTGATCCTGGAGATAACAAGGAGTCATTAGAGTTAATGAATAGGAAATAGGGAACTTTAAAAAGCTCACTTTTGGAATCTGAGTGAGTACATAGGTAGAGACATATCCAAATAGGTACTTCTGTGAGTTGTTTGCCTGTAGTCTCCCCATTAGAATACAAACTCCTTGAGTGCAAGAGTGTTTTTGTCTTGCTTTATATTGCCACCCTTTCACACAGAGCCTGGGACATAGTGTGTGGTTCAGACAGCATTTAATAAAAAAAGCTGAAGAGATCTCTAGAAGCAAAGCAAAGTTTATTATACGTAGAGAATCGGGTGTCCCATCAATCAAGCAGACAATCCAAGGGAGGAGGCACCGTAGGGGGCAGGGGCAACACTTTTTATCCCTAAAGCAAATGCCCCCTCCCACCACTGACCCTCATCCTTATTGGCTGAGGATCTTACATTCTAAACTTGGGAACTACCCAAGAATTTGAACTTGACCAATAAGTACATAGTTGCCCATATTTGACCTAAACAGAAAGACACTGATGTCATAGGAGGATAACAAGGGGACTTAAGTATGCCCTTAGGAAGATAGCAGGGAGGGGACTTAAGTATGCCCTTAGGAGGATAGCAAAAGAAGGGACTTAAGTATGCCCTTAGGAGGATAGCAGGTAGGGGACTTAAGTATGCCCTTAGGAGGATAGCAGGTAGGGGACTTAAGTATGCCCTTAGGAGGATAGCAAAAGAGGGGACTTAAGTATGCCCTTAGGAGGATAGCAGGTAGGGGACTTAAGTATGCCCTTGACTTAATGCTTAAAGTCCTTCAGACCTACTCAAACTCTGAAGTAGATGAAGCCTTACTCGATTTTTCACAACTGTCTTGAAAAGATCTCACCTCATCTCGTTTAATTGTAAGCCTTATATGCCAGACACTATCCTAGACACTGGAATTACAACCACAAAGAATGAAACATTCATTATCTTGAGCTTACTTTTCAACCAAGAAGACAGCATGTGTTTAAGTACCTTCAGAATAAATATAAGAAGAACAAATGCAAATAAAAAATACATGCTTTAGTTGCCTACCAGAAGTGACTGATCTGTTATCCTGAGACTGATGTTTCTAATCATGATGCTTTCCTTGTGAATTCAAGAACTTGGGGCCACGTTCTGCTTCCTCTGTGGGAAGTGATTCCCCACATCAATTTCTAGTAAGAGAAAATGATTTCTACCTCCAGGCAAATAGGCTACCATGAAAGTGCAACCCCTGACATAGAGCCTGTTGGTTTGGGAATGTGTATTGGTGAAAATGAATGATGGAATGGGAGATAAGAACTCCAGCCTTCACTGAGTCCCCTAAGGTTATAAAAGGCTCCTGCCACAGCTGGACTGGTCAGAAGATAAGGACCTTGGGTGAGTTTCAAAGAAATTGCAGGTCAAAGAGCTGAAATTTCTATTCTATAATGAAATAGCTATTCAACCACCTCACAGTTTAGATATCAATCGCCTTGTAGAATTATCAAGAATGATGGAGGACAATTTAGGGGGGAACAAAAAATCATTAAACTAATCCAGCAAGATTACTTCTAGGCCTATAACACAAAGAGATCAAAAAAAGAGGAAAAGGATCTATCTATATCTATATAGATACATAGATAGATATACATACATATATGAATGTATATACACATACATATATATATAATATTTATAGCCACTCTTATTTGTAGTAGTGAAATATTAGAAACTAAAAATGCCTACAAATTGAAGAAAAATTAAGGAAATTATAGTATATGGATATAAAAGAATGTTACTATGCCATAAGAAACAGACTTTTCCAAAGGACTGGGGAAAGATATCTAGGAAATGAAGCAAAGGGGAATAACTTATAATCATTATAACAAAAAATAACTTTGAAAGTCTTTAGAATGTTGATGACCAACCATGATTTCAGAAGATCAAAGGTGAAAGATGCTACCTACATCCTGCCATAGAGTTGATAGACTCAAAATGCAGGATAAGGTATATGTTTTAAGGATGTGGCCAATGTAGGAGTTGGTTTTGCTTTACTATACTTATAAGTTGTTTGTTTAACAAGAAAACATGCACCCTTACAAAAAAAAAAATAATAAAATGACTTTTTGAAAAAAGGAGTGATGGATTACTGTTTAATTTTTTTATGTGATTGTCAGTGTGCATTTATAAGTTTTTTGTGTTTGAGACTTTTTTGTGGTAGAGGGAAAAAACTATCTTATATCCAAATCTATCTTATATACCTTATATATCTTATATACACTTTTAAGGCAGAAGTAATATTTAACTAATACATATCTGTTTAGTTCCCTTTTAACAAATCTTAAAAAGACCATCTAGAATAGTAGCAAACATCTTTATCAAAGTAATCAGCAAACAGAAATTGGGTAAATTGATATTCAGATTAGCATAGATAAAAGAATACATAAGAACTAAGAGAGTCTCTAGTTTAGAGGGAGATAACAGTTCATACTGAGAGCTCTCTAGTTTAGAAAGGGAGAGAGTGATTTCATATTTCACTTGGAAGGAAACTTTCCATAGTCAGTTTGGAGGGTTGCAAGTGTTGGGAATCAAAGGACTTCTTGGGGGTCAGCTCTGTATATAAATGTGACTTTGAGGGCTACAGGTATGCATTGAAAGGTTCACCCATCTCAGGATTATTTGCAGTCTTCCAATCATCTCCAGAAAGTCCTTCTCCACTCAAGTTTTGCAAGATTGGATTCAGACTTCCTCTGCAGAGCATGAAGCTGTCCCTCACAAAAACCACTCAGGTGGTTTCAGGTCAGGGTGATGATTTGGATGAACTACTCTAGAAAAAAAAAAAAAGGAATAATGCCAGAAAATGATTAAACTGTCCATATCCTTTGAATTCATATTATATTACCAGGCATAAACTTTAATGAGTTCAAAAATGCTTCTTTTTGTGTTAGAGTTTGCCTTTTAGACTTATCTTAGAGTTATCTTCTTTGGAGAATTTAAGGAGCCAATAAAAAGATGCTAGAGTGTGCCCCTTTCAGACTTTGAGCAACCTATTTGCATAATAAAAAGGACAGAAATGTGTCTGGGAAGATAACAGAAACAATAATTTAGCTTTCTAAATTTACATTGCCTCTATACCTTTTTTCACTCACTTATTTACAAGACCTAGAGATTTAAAAACAGAAAAACCTTAAACCCTAGATTGTATTTGATTGCTATTAGTGAAATAACCATAATCTATTTCATAATATATTCTACTGAGGTAAAAATTTGGAAAGTTTTGTAATGCTGAAGAAACTGAGCAAGACAGAGATTAGAGACCAATTCAATAATTTATTAAATGGAGAGAAATACTGGGACCAATGGATCCATGTTGATCCCAGGGCTAGCTGAGACTATCATCTCAAAGAGTCTAGCCCCAATATCCCCGGGGCAGCAAGCTTTTTATGGAATAACAAGAATAATACATTACTGATATTCTAATGATATCTGAAATGGATAAACCTTTATCTTGTCAAACATTAAGGAGTGTCTATAAAACCTTTATCTCAAACATTCAGAAGGGACGGTTATAACCTAAGGCAGAATACCTGAAATAGGACAATTGGAGGAACTGGGTCACCCCATTAAAAGGGAACTTTGGCATAACAGTTTATTGAACAGTATTATCTTGAGGTTTCTGAATAAAGAGCCCAAATCCAATACCAGGAAAATTAGTCAAAGGAAAAGATTAAACCTAAGAGTATTAGTTTCTGGAATGATCCTATTCTTTATTTTTTTTAATTCAGTTTTATATTATTTTCAGTCCTAGAGTTTCTCTCTTCCCCCATTTCCTACTTCCCCCATGGCGAAAGTAAGAAATACAAAATTCATTACAAATATTAAGTCATGTGAAAAAAATTTCAGCATTAGATATATTCTGAAAGAAAAAACAAAAATGAGGGGAAAAAATATGCTACACTATGCACTCTGAGTCCATCAAGTTCTCTATCAGAAGATAGCATTTTTCAACATGAATTTTTTTGGAATTATTATGGGTCATATTTTGTTGATCAGAGTTATTTTTATGAAACTGCTGTTATTGAATATATTGTTCTGGTTCTGCTTGCCTCACTTTGCATCAATTCATTCAAATCTTCCCAAGTCTTTCTGAAACCATCCATTTTATCATTTCTTACTGCACAATGGTATTTCATCATCTTCATTGTTCTTTCAAAAATAGAATTCCTGAGACTGAGAATTTCCTGCTCTGCTGATGAGAAACTTCAAAGTATTCTTTCTGAGAAAGTAAAACAGAAGAGGTTTCTGTTCATCCTGGTTTAAGGATACCAATTTTCTGTAACAGGGCTAGTTAAAGGATAAAGCAGAATTTCAACTGAGTCCAAAATTCGAGTCAGTTTTCACAATGGCTAAGCATTGTCTGGCAATCTTCAGGAAAATAGAGTCCAGAGTCTGTGAGACCAAAGTCAAAGGGAGGAGCTCAGGTATGTCATCGGCCTTTTCATTGCCCTGAACCATCAGACTCATGGTTAGCCCTCTATCTGCGCTTCCCTAAAAGTCCAGACCATAAAGTGTATATGTATTTCTCTAAGTACTTTCCCCATGCATTTGTGGTTGATTTCTTGGTGGGTCCAAGGTTTATATTTCATTGCTACTTTAAAAAAACTAAACTAAATTAAAAAACAAAAAATTTTTCCACTTCATTAAATGTCTTTGCTTTGAACTTATGTTGATTGTGGAAAAGGCCCCTCTGGTTAGCCAGTCAGATTGCTGAAAAGGCTTTATGAAATAAGTGGATAGTTGGGAGACTTCATGTATCTCAAGGGCAAGACTGTCTCAAAGGGCTTCTATAGTGCAGATTCTTTATACATCAGTCAAAAGGCAAAAAGGAACGTCAGAATTTCTAAGAATCAGACTTCCTAAAGACAGAAACTGAAGCATTTTATGCTTGCTGAAGAGGAAAAGAACAGCTGTTGAAAAAAAACATAGTTCTTATGTTATCACCTCCCAAGTGTTAATAGCAGTATTTTTTAAAAATGCAAATTTACTTCTATCATGCCCCTTCTTTTATCCTATATAGGATACCAACTTCATTCTAAGAATACAGCCAACAAGCCAATATGATCCTCCTCAAAATCCTGCTGAATTTTCTTCCCTTCTTTGTGTCTTTGCTCATCTTTTTTTTTTTCCTTAATAGTATTTTACTTTTTTCCAATTACATGCAAAGATAGTTTTCAATCTTCATCTTTTTAAGATTTTGAACTCCAAATTTTTCTCTCCCCGCATCCCTCCCCCCCTCCCCAAGGTAGCATGCAATCTGATATAGATCATACATGTACAATCATGTTAAACATATTTCCACATTAATCATGTAAAAGAAGACTCTGAACAAAAAGGAAAAACCACAAGAAAAAAACAACAACAGAAAAATTAAAATAGTATTCTTTGATTTTCATTCAGACTCCATAGTTCTTCTCTGGATGTGATCAGCATTTTTCACTTTTTTTTCCCTCAAATTACATGTTAAAACAATTTTTTAATATCTTTGCCCATTGTAAGAGTGCAAAGAGCACCCAGCCTAGAGGTACAAAAATAAAATATCCTTAAGGATGATTTTTCCTATTCTGGAAAGGGGTAAGTCAATTGATATCAGATGTCTCAAATAAGGGAATCATCCCCAAGTACTATATAGTGAAGAATTGTAGGAGGTCAGAATTTGGGAAGTCTGATCATTATTTCAAAGTGAACCAAAGAGTTGACATACAGACATTATCCTGAGGCATTGTTACTCACACCTGTTTAGTCCTAAAGATTTCATTCTGTAGGTCTTTGCAGAGGCTGAGCCTAAGGGAGGGGAATTGGAAGATAAGAGTTTCATGATAGAACATATTGCAGAGAATGACTCTCACTGGGGTCCATACTGGTTAGAAACACAAGGAACACTGGGCAGAGAGGGAACAGGGTTCTTGTATCTCAGTCCATAAATATGATCCAGTTTAAGAGCAGGGGCAATCACTGCATTTTCAGTGGGAGCATTTACTCCTTAGAAATGGGCAGATTCAGGGATTGATTGATCATTTTATTGATTATCTTGATTTTGGGGACTTAAGAAAAAAAGACAGAAAATGGCAATCCTATATATGAAACTTAAAAAGTGCTTTTGACCTACATTTTTCCAGAGTTGTTAAACATTTACCAACACACTCCTGGACTGAGGATTACTTTGGGCTGGTCAGTTTATCTGCACCCTAGTCGATGAAGCTACAAATATTTCAAAGGTTAATCTCAGGCATGTTTGCCCGATAAAATGGAGAGTATGGGATTTCCAGAGATAGATTTCCTCCCTACTCAGTGAAGAGTCCATCTGCAGACTATATTCCACAACCTCCATGACCTGAGAGGCTCAAAAGAAAAAGAAAAAAAAAAAATGGGGGGAAAAAACTATAAAATAGGACACCATATGGTCAAATTTATTCAAATCCTTCTGAATTAATTTATTCAGAAACCCACTCTCTCTACAATAATGTGAAGTCTTTTTAAAGAAAGATCCTTAAGGTCTTTCCTAAATTTATATTACCCAAAATAGTGGAGTTATCTGATATGATATTGATCAAAGTTCAGACCAATGATCTCAGAAAAACATTTGCTCTGCTTTTCAGGCTCCCATAAGAAAACTTTTTTTTAAGGTATCCCACGAACTTCTTAGGCTAATGGGGCTACATGAAAAAGTTTGGGGTTTTTTTTTTGTTTTGTTTTGTTTTTGAGAAGTCCAGCTCATCCACATAAATATCAATGTATAGCTGGAAAGAATTTCAGAAAAAAAATGCAAAAGAAAGAGGCCCCAAAGGCCTCTAGAGGAAAGCCAGAGATAATACTGGTCAAGAGATGTTGGGAGCAGCAGGGGAAGGAGTTCCATCAGAGTGGCCAGCAAGAAATCTGGGAAATGGGCCAGAAGTTGACAGAGGTGAGAAGCAGAAAGGTCAGCAGTTTTTAAGGAAGCTCAAGCTTCAGAATGAAGTATATATTTTTCTTTTTCTTCTTTTTTTCCTTTTAGAATATAGCTAATGAAGAAATTGGTTTTGCACGACTGTTTGTAATGGGTTTTATTTTTCTTGCTTTCTGAATGTGTGAAGTAGGAAATGGAGGGGAGAGACTTTAGAAGTGAAAATAAAATTTTAAAAGTACCAAAGAACCATAGTCAGAGTCAAATAAGACTGTGAGCTGTGGGGATTTAAATTATTTTACCTACATTAAAAAAGACTGAAGCAGAGTTCTGAGCCAATGGCACTTTATTAAAGGATCCATGGTTTCCCCTAAGGAGATGGATCTCGGAGCTTTCTCATGATCTCAGATACTTTCAACTAGGGTCCTATTTTTATAGAATTAGATGTCCAGTCATTCAAGAACGGCTATACCAAATACAGAATAATTCTGTTGATTGATATATGATGTATAAGCCAAAATAAGCAGAATAATATATCAGCAGGCTCACAAATTGAGTGAAGTGAGGAATATTTCCACACAAGATGGACAGGCTTTTCCTTAGGCCGGGCAAGAGGAAATGATATAAGCTATCACAAGCAGTGGCCTGAGGTCATAAGCTTCATTGGACAAGGGATTGGTCTGGAGGTACAAAAATATTTGGGGGGACTTTCCATGTAGTTGTCACCTTCGCCATGTAGGACTTGGTCACCATGACAAGGCCTTTGCCATGTAGGACTTGGTCACCATGACAAGGCAAAACAAAGGTGGAAAGCCTTTAGTTAACTTCCTATAAGCAAGTGAACTTATATGCAGCTCACAGCTCTAGGGCCTTATATACAAAACTTTGATATCATTCTATCAAATTGATTTATACTATTTGGAATAGAGTAGGGATCCAAATGAATTATTTTTCACAGTGCTACAACTAGATAGATAAATGGTAGGAGAGATGGATTGATGGATGATATAAGAATAGATGGAGAGACAGAAAAAGTATTTATTAAATACTTTCTATGTGTTTCATATTGGGCTGAATACTTAGGTATACAAATACAATAAGACACTCCCTATGCTCAAGTAGTTTGTATTTATTTTATTTTATTTTATTTGCTGAGGCATTTGGGGTTAAGTGACTTGCCCAGGGTTACACAGCCAGAAAGTGTTAAGTGTCTGAGGCCATATTTGACCTCAGGTCCTCCTGACTTCAGGGCTGGTGCTCTATCTACTGCACCATCTAGCTGCTCCCAAGTAGCTTACATTTAAATGATGGAAGGCAGTACACCAAGAGAAAATAGAAAATGGGAATTGAGGGAAAGGGGCATTTATAAGACTAGGGGGAAGATACTGGTGAGAAGGAAAAGAAGTCTGGAGGTGAGTTAAGATGTGAATTAAATGAAGTATGACTTTGAGCTTCCTTAAGTAGAGACTCAGAAGAGAAAATCTTGGTCAGTCCTGGTCAAAATGTTGATATTCCAAAAGATAAAAGATGGGGCGGGGGGGTGGGGTGGGAGGGAAGTAAGTAGAAAAAATAGATTAATAAAGGAAGAAAAAAAAGAAAATCTATGTGTTATAATAAGGCTAGATGTAGGTAATGGATTGTTTGTCAAAGTTACATTTAATATCTAATGTTCACACCCATTAATACTTAGTATCCCCCCCAAGGCTTTGTTCTGGACCCTCTCTATCATCTCCTTTTTACTACTTTACACTGTAATTCCATCAGCTTCCATGGATTCAACTGTCTTTTCCATGCTGAAGTTTTTTATTCAGTCCTAACTTTTGTTGACTTTGAGTCTCACATCTCCAACAGCCTAAGCTGGATGTCCAATAGACATCTTAACCTCAATATTCAGAATTCTTTATAAGATATCCAATTCCCCTATGAAGACAGTTGGAAGAGACCTTTTAAGTGATAGATTACAAGCATCTTATTCTTTCTCTTTCTCAAACCTTTCTTCTTTATAAAGAGATAGGAAATGAGGCAAAGAAGGTTAAAGTCTTAAAGATTATGATAGAGATACATAATCAGGTAATTGTGAATGGGATGAACTCACTCATAAGATGGAGAATAGAGGAATGGATTAGAAAGAAAATTCCAAATAGTATGCTGTTAATATGAAATATACATGAAATTTAAGGATTCACACAGAGTTAAAATGTGGTACTGAAACAATTTATTATGCTTCAGATGAATTTTAAAAGGCTGTTAGCAATCATGATTTTTTTCTTGCTACAACAAAGAAGGCTGCTAAAAATATTTTAAAATCTGCGTATCTTTTCCTATTTCTATAGAATACTGGGTTCAAAGGATATGCAGCTTTTAGTGACTTCATGGATGTAGTTTCAAATTGCTTTCCATAATGACTGGAATTGTTCAAAGTTCCACCAAAAATTCATTACTGTATGTCTGTTTCCTCCAACAACTGTCTTTTTGCCATTTTCACCATCCTTTTAAGGATGAGGTGGAATCTCAGAGTTGTTTTAATTTTTAATGTTGATTTGGAGCGTTTTTCAATATGGCTATTGATCCCTTTGAATTCTTCCTTTGAAAATGCCTGTTCCCATCCCTTGGCCAGTTATTTAATTGGGAATGGTTGTTAGTCTTATAAATTTGAAGCCTTTTCTTATACAAAATGCTCCAAAAGTTTTAGTGCTATTTTAAGTTTTAGTAACTTTAGAAGTATATGTACTACAATCTTACAAAAAAATGGAAAGGTTATTTAAAATTTGAAAACATTGATTCTTTTAAAAAATTTAACATAACCACCATTTTGTGCTATCATCATTCTAGTTAATTTTTGAACCTTGTAAAAATCTTTCATCAGCTGTTGTCAGTGGCTAAAAGAACTGTTTATAACCCTAGACTTAAAGTCATCAAAGAATAAAATGTCAATGCATATATGACAATTTTGATATGAATCTAAAAGAAAATGTCTGATGGAGATATATTGGAGGATCAAGGTGGCCAAGCAAGAAGACTTCCTTTACTAATTCATTGATTTAAGAAAATGCCATGGAGAAACTATTAACATATGCAATGTCTGGTGACAGTGTCCTGCTTTGTTAAAATTAAAGTTAAAAATGTATTATTCAAAATTCTCAAGCAATACCACTACACACTTGTCAGATTGGCTAGAATGACAGGAAAAGATAATGCAGAATGTTGGAGGGGATGTGGGAAAACTGGGACACTGATACATTGTTGGTGGAATTGTGAATGAATCCAACCATTCTGGAGAGCAATTCTGGAGAACTCAAAAAGTTATCAAACTGTGCATACTCTTTGATCCAGCAGTGTTACTACTGAGTTTATATCCCAAAGAGAACTTAAAGAAGGGAAAGGGACCTGTATGTGCCAAAATGTTTGTGGCAGCCCTCTTTGTAGTGACCAGAAACTGGAAACTGAGTGGATGCCCATCAATTGGAGAATGGCTGAATAAATTGTGGTATGTGAATGTTATGGAATATTATTGTTCTGTAAGAAATGACCAGCAGGATGATTTCAGAAAGACCTGGAGAGACTTACATGAACTGATGCTGAGTGAAACGAGCAGGGCCAGGAGATCATTATATACTTCAACAACAAAACTATATGATGATCAATTCTGATGGACGTGGCCCTCTTCAACAATGAGATGAACTAAATCAGTTCCAATAGAGCAGTAATGAACTGAACCAGCTACACTCAGCGAAAGAACTCTGGGAGATGACTATGAACCACTACATAGAATTCCCAATCCCTCTATTTTTGTCCACCTGCATTTTTGATTTCCCTCACAGGTTAATTGTACACTATTTCAAAGTCTGATTCTTCTTGTGCAGCAAAATAACTGTATGGACATGTATACTTATATTGTATTTAACATATACTTTAGCATATTTAACATGTATTTGTCTACCTGCCATCTGGGGAAGGGGGGAGGGGAAGGAGCAGAAAAATTAGAACAAAAGATTTTGCAATCTTTTTGCAATGCTGAAAAATTACCCATGCATATATCTTGTATATAAAAAGCTATAATAAAAAAAATTTTCTCAAAACAAATCAAGTACAAAAGAAATGTAAATAAACATTGATATGATGCTTTTTATAAACATGAAACTTTATACTTCTGAAGTTGTTAAAGTTGTTAAAACTATACTAAGGCTTTTGGGACACTTTATATACCTTGGATGCAAGAGTCTTATCAGAGAAACTTACTGCCAAGATTATTTTTCCCCAGTTAACTTTTCCTTCTAATATTTGCTGCATTAGTTTTATCTTGCAAAAACTTTTAAATTTTTTATATTCCCTCTCATTGTTCCTAATATACACTTTTAGCAAGTTATTATTTAAAGAGTGAGTAAATTGAATAGATATTTCACTTGCATCTCTGACCTGTGCTGTCCCAGAAATTCACTCAAGTTTCACATCTTCTAAGGTAAACTCTGTTCTGACTTGGACCTTGTTAATCCTTTCATGTGTCCTACCTTCCTGGAGATCGATGTGGGGATTATTTCTGATGAATAAATAGTAAATTATCTCAGAACTACCAACCTCTTACACCCAAAAAATTAGTACCATCAGTCTCACCATGGTTGTTCAGTCCCTTGTGCTTAGAGAAAGAAATGCAAAGCATGATTTATTTGCTTCTTCTAGTTATTCTGAATAATTTATACAGATACCAACCCATATATTGGTACTTGTCTAATCTGTGAGAATGTAGGCTCTTGACAAATAGGAACTGTTTCATTCATTGATTTTGTAATTGTATCGACTTGCACATTGCCTGGAACATAAGCAAATGTTTAATTCATTGATTGAAGAGGCAGCCTTGATATCCAGGCTCAGAGACAAATACATCCTCTGTTTCCATGGGTGAGTAGACCTCAAGGGAAATTTGAAGGAAAATTTCAGGAATTACCGTGGGATGAGGAGAGAGAATAAGAATGAAGTCAGTCCTCTTAAATTTGACTGAGTTGGCCAATATTCCTGTTCATTCACCATTGCCACAGGCCATGAAGAATGAATCAGGAGTCTCAGGTCACAAATGTCCTTTATCAAGGGACTTGTTTACCAAAACTAGTCAGGGTACATGCTCTGCACCATGAGAAGGACCCCAACCAGAATATATATGTTATCAAAAATGGCTAGGGCTCAGACTTATCCTCACATAGCCTCCATCAGACATATTCTCAAATCTAATTATGATACTTGGCATTTTTCACAAGAAAAAAATGATCTTTTGAGGAAAGAGAGCGACTAATACTATATATGTGTGTGTATGTAGATGTATGTTATATTTACATACATATGTACACATACATATATTTTGCTTTACAAAGAAAATTCTTCAGATGACATGATTTGTACTAATAGAATGTTTATAAAGAAAATGTATCTTTTTCTTTATAACTTAAATATAAAATCTTGAGATGGTACATTCCTGAGATAGAAGAAGGCATCTTGTATACAGAGTTTTTTGGATATTATAATAAAAAAGATACCAAATATCTATATCTCTTTTAGAATTCAAATTCAACCATAACAATTAAATGAATACTAGGATTTATCAATTACTTGGGGTCTGAATGATTTAGAAGAAAAATTTTAAAGGAGTTTTAGTGCCTTTACTATTATATCATATACCCCTTTCTGATTTTAGCATTGATATGTTGAAATAATTAAACAGTGAAATAATAATAATCAATTATTTATTTATTTGCTAAGGCAATTGGGGTTAAGTGACTTGCCCAGGGTCACATAGCTAGAAAGTGTTAAGTGTCTGAGATCAGATTTGAACTCAAGTCTTCCTGACTTCAGAGCTGGTGCTCTATCCACTTCACCCCCTAGTTGCCTCTAAAATTATTTTTAAAAACTATTTTACATTTTTTTCAAAACTGCTCATCTCTTTGACTATCTATCCTCTCATGATATTTCAAAAGCAGTCATATTTTAAAAGTCTCATCAATTTGGCATGTAACCCATCAAAATTTTAGCGACTTGAATTCAACAAGGGAACACATATATTGGATGATTTCAGCTCTGTTAACCAATTTTGTGTGTGTGTGTGCTTCTTAGTCTGATAATACTTGTCCTTGATAAAGCAAGAAACATAATAGGAGTTGAATACAAACAAGATTGATAGAGAGTTGATGCCTTAGAATCCAGGGGTCCTCAAACTTTTTAAATAGGGGGCCAGTTCACTGTCCCTCAGACTGTTGGAGGGCCGGACTATAATAAAAACAAAAACTTTGTTTTGTGGGCCTTTAAATAAAGAAACTTCATAGCCCTGGGTGAGGGGGATAAACGTCCTCAGCTGCCGCATCTGGCCCGCGGGCCATAGTTTGAGGACCCCTGTGAGTGAATAAACAAGAAATCAGCAAGAGAACCTACATGCCCTTGATAAATTCAAGTCACCTGGCTCAAATGAACAATGTCCTTTGATCCTAAAAGTACTGGTAGATGTGATCGCTGAGTTACTGCCAGTGGTATAGGGAAGGCCATGGAAAAGAAAAAAGTTACCACAAAATTGAAGGGAAAAGGAGGTACTGATATACAAAGCAGGGAAAAGAACAGACTATGCAGGCTATAGGCCATTGATCTTGACACTTCAGTTCCTGAGAAAAATCTACAACATATCATTAAAGAAATGGTTGATGAACATATCAATAGAGAAGTGTGATTTCAAAAAGTTAGCATGTCATGCTAACCATGTCATACTAATCACATTATCTTTTTTGACTGTATTATTATACTGAGAGAAATATTATGAATATAGTTTACCTAGATTACATTACATTTGCATTTATATACATATTCACAGACTTATACTTATAAACATACATATATACATTTACACATATACATACCTATATATGTATACACACACAAAACCATTCCCCAAATGACAAATAGTCTAAGGATTTGAATAGGTATTTCTTCTTTTTTGCTGCTGTTTTGTTTCTCTCTGAAACAACTGGGGTTAAGTGACCCAGCTAGGACGTGTTAAGTGTCTGAGGTCAGATTTGAACTCAGGTTGTCCTGATTTCAGGACTGGTGCTGTATCCACTGGGCCACCTAGCTGTCCCTAAGCATTTCTTTAAGAAGAAACTCAGGCTACCTAAAGTCATGTACAAAAAAGTTCCATATCACTAATGGTTTTAGCAAAATTTTAATAAAGAGTTTTATGCCACCTTTTTGGACAAAATTGAGAGATATGAACTAGATAATAATAAAATCAGATGGATTCATAATTGGTTTGACAAGTGAATTTAAAGAGCTGATATTGGAATGAACTGAACCAGCTACACCCAGGGAAAGAACTCTGGGAGATGACTATGAACCACTATATAGAATTCCCAATCCCTCTATTTTTATCCACCTGCATTTTCGATTTCCTTCTCAGACTAATAGTACACTATTTCAAAGTCCAATTCTTTTTGTAGAGCAAAATAACTGTTTGGACATGTATACATATATTGTATTTAACTTATACTTCAATATATTTAACATGTATTGGTCTACCTGCTATCTAGGAGAGGGGGTGGGGGAAAAGAGGAGAAAAGTTGGAACAAAAGGTCTTGCAATTAACAATGTTGAAAAATCACTCATGAATATATCTTGTAAATAAAAAGCTATAATAATAATAATAATTTTTAAAAAGCTGATATTGGTTCATGTCATTATGGATGGAGATCTACAGTGGAATATCTCAGGGATCTCTGCTTGGTGTCATGAGTTTAACAAAATTTTTGTCAAATGAAAAAATCATAGATAAAAACATAGATGGCAAGCTAACAAAATTTTCAGATTCTATAATGCTAGAGGAATAATTAATACAATGAGTGATATAGATAATATTCAAAATGATCTTGACAGACTAATTCATTGGGAGGAATCTAAGAAGATGAAATTCAATAGGAATATATGGAAAATACCAAAAAGCGAGCTTCACCTGACAAAGATGGGAAAGACATAATTAGCCATTCTGGAAGTTATTTGAGATTTGTTAATACTGACATACCTTCCACAAACAGTGAGGGGACAGTCCCATTGCACTGAGTCCTTGTCAAACTTTATCCAGAGTATGATGTTCAAGTCTGGGTACCATGGCTAGAGAAGGACTAAACTAAATATCCAAAGAAGTACATGAAGGGTAGTGAAGAACATTAAGTCCATGTCAGAGGAGACAGATTGAAGGACTTGTGTGTGTTTAGGACAAAATAAGGCTAAGATGACTGAATTCAAGAATTTGAGGAGCTATGATGTGGTAGAGGGGATAGACTTGGCCTGCTTGACCCCAGAAGGCAAAACTAGGAGGTGAAACTAGAATTAGATGGTTTAAATGAGAAGAACTTCATGTTGATGTAACAATTAGAGCTGTACAAAAATGGAATATGGATGGTTGTCCCTTTGAGCATGTATTGGATGTAGGAAGGTGGAAATTCTGGTCTGTGGGAGTTTGACTTGATGGTCACTAGTCGCCTCCAATTCTCAAATTCTGTGCCTTCTGCCTTTTTTCCAGTATTGTTACAATCATCTCATCTTCAGTAGAGAACTTAAAAAAAAAAAAAAATCCTCTTATCCCTAATATCAAGGAAGGCTACTTAGAAATTCTAAGGTATTTTTGACTTGGATTTTAAAGAAGGGAAGGAGATTGTGATAAAGGAGGAGGCTAAGATCAAACCAAAGGATCACTTGAATGGATTTCATTCATATGTTATCTAATCTCATTTGGAGAATGAGATCACAATACAGTTGGCTGGAGCTCACACTGTTATTTTTGGCCTAGTCCCTCTCCTAGGACTCACTGGTCAGTTTACTAGGACCACTTCCCTCTCAGAGAGTCCAAAGGCTTCAGATCTCATAACCAGGTGTAATATTGCTGCTCTATCAGCCTCCACTAGATGCGGTCAGTCTTTCTGCATTTTCTTTCCCCCCCTTCCTTTTTAAAAATTGTTGTTCTGATATCAGATATTTATTATACTATGAGGGAATAACTAAGCTCCTCTTCAATCAGCATTTTAACCATAAGTCTCTTTTCAGCTTTTTTTTTTTCCCCAAAATTACTTCCCCTCACGCACTTCATGCTCCAGCCAAGTTGAATGGCCAGCTGGCCCCTAAACCCAACATCTCACTCCATGTTTCTCTAATTTCCCAAGTTATCCTCCATGCCTAGAATGCACTCCACCCCTCATCTCTGTCCCTTGGAATCCTGGTGAAAGACAGGGGTAGGAGGGTATTATTCTCCATAATCTTTTTGGGAACTACATCTTTCAAAAGTCTGTACAAGGCCAGCAACTTTCAAGACATCCAGTTTCTCTTTCTGTGTGTGTAATATATTTTTTAAAAATATTTTTATTGATATCTTTTGTCTTTATATTGCCAAATTTACCCCCAGCAATCCTTCCCCCCTTCCTCCTCCCAGAAAATCATTCCATAGAACAAATACTAATTTCTTAAGAAGAAAAAAAATCAGCTAAACCTAATCAATACATCAAAAAGCCTAAAAATATATACATCACACACTGATGGATCTCCTACCTCTGCAAAGAAATGGGGTAAGGGACACATTCTTATATATCTCTTATTTGGGGTCATGTCTAGTCTTTGTAGTCTTTTATTTATGTATTTATTTATGTGTTTCTTTGCTTATGGAGGCAGAGTTAAATGACTTGCCCAGGTATATTCCTAGCCAGGTTCCTTTCCCAGTGTTCACTGACTTCTCTGTCTACCTATTTTGAACTGAGCTGGAAAAAATAGTATCTGAGCCCAGAATTGCAAAAAGTATTTAGTCATAGTTATTTTAGAGCTAGAAAGGACCTAGATAATGCTTCACAGAATCAAAGATAAATTCTCATTTTATCTAATCTCAAATCCTTCAGCTTCAATTCATAGACTCAGGATTAAATATATGGATTAGTCTTAAAATCATCTAGCCTAGTCATTGTAGCATTCAGTTTTGACTATTTTGTGATGGTCATTCTTTCCATTTAAATTATAATAATAATTAAATATATAATGTTGTTTTATTGACTCTGCTTACTTCATGAGCATTAGTTCATGGAAATTTTTTCAGGTTTCTCTGGATTCATTTGGAAGCTGGACCTAGGCTTGGGTCATTTTGCAACTGGGGTCAGAACCACTTATTTACTGAGTATCCTCAGTAAATCCTCAGCTTAGGGCCCTTGACTGCCCCTCACCCTGGAATGAGATCCCCTCCTCAGTTCACCCTTTATTTGTGTCCCAGAGCTGGAGAGTGACCAATGGAGCTGCCAGTTGGCTCCTGTTCTTGCATCCTGCATAAGATGCAACATTACTAAAATATGCCATATGCATTCCTAGCTAGTTCTCATTCCTAGTGTTCACAGAACTCTCTGTCTATACCTATTTTGACCTGGGTTGGAAAAAATTGAGTCATTGTAACTTTTTGTTGGATTTCTTAGTCAGCATTCAATGTGATGCATTTTCTAGATCTTTGTGGAGGAGTTGTGGGGGAGAGCTTGGCTCTCTCCTTTCTCTTCTTCCTTTTACTTTGCCATCTTGGCTCCTTCCCCAGTTCTTTGTTATTATATTAAAAAAGCGCTAGTATAATTATTTTGGTGTGTATAAAAGCTTTCTTCTTATCAATGGCTTCCTTGGGTTATATTGCCTAGTATAGTGGAATCGCTGAGTCAAAGAGCATGGACTTTATTTGTACAACTCCAAATTGCTTTCTAAAATAGCCCTTTTGCTACAGATGCCAGCTTGACATCATGAAACAGCAGAAATCCATAAACTGAAACTCTCTGAGAAACAGGTGGGGAGATGGTTTTGGAAAATGGGTGATGAAAGTGTTCTCTGTTTGAGTCTGTGCCTTATAATTTACCTTGAATTTTCTAGCAACTAAAACTTTTGATCATCAATGATCTTGGGTTTTTCATTCTATCTTGGTCTGGAGAGATTCAGTGCAATGGGGAGAGCCCCCTTGTAGCCTTACATCTTCCAGGTAATGCTTCATTTCCATAGAATCAAAGATAATTCCACCTCTTATCTAACTTCATATCCTTCAATTTCAATCCATAGATTCAGAATTAAAGACATGGAATATCCCTTTAAAAGTATCCAGTCATAGTATTATTTTAGAGTTGGAAAGGACCCAAGAAACTTACTCTAACCTCCTCATTTTACATTTGGGGAAACTGAGGCCCAGAGAAGTTAAACAACTTTCAAGTCCACACAGGTAGTTAGTAGCAAAGATAGGATCTGAATCTAGATCCTCTCACTCTAAATTCAATGTTCTTTCACCTAAACCCCATAGTCTCTAACAAAGAGAAAGGGTTTACCAATGGTCATACAATTGTAGAATCTCAGGGAATACTTTGTGGAGAACGTAGAATAGTGCTATATGAGCTTAAAGAATGAATAAGCAGAGAAGAAAAGGATTGGGAAATGAAGGAAGAAACAAAGGCATTGAACATAAACATAACTTGGGCAGAGGGAATGAGGAGGACATGGGTCTGCCAGAAAGTAGTAGGTATGGAGTAGGCCAGGCTTAATTTAAACTGGTTCAGGGTCAAGATTAGAATGAAATGAAATGTTCATAGATAATGAATTAATTGAATTGATTAAATGAATTAATTCCAATAGTAAACCAAAGGTTTAATTAACTATATAAGAGAAAAAAAAAATATTCAGTAAGGAAATACTATTGATTTAGCCAAGCATTTTGTTTGCATTTTCCAGGATGGGAGGGCTTTCTGATGTCTTACACATTGGGTTATTTTTTTTTTTTTCCTAAACTTATGTTATCACTCTGAGTCTTTGTTCCCTGAACCAATGAGTAAAATTGCAATATCTTTCCCCCCTCATTTCAATTTTATTTTATTTATTTATTTTTTTAAATTTTAAAGTTTTTTATTTCCAAAACATATGCATAGGTAATTTTTCAACCTTTGCCTTGCCTTTCAGATTTTCCCCTCCTTTCCCCCACCCATTCCCCTAGATGGCAGGCAATCCAATATAGGTTATACAGGTTAAAATATATGTTAAATTCAATATGTGTAAACCTAGTTATACAAGAATTGCAATATCTTTTAAAGAAAAACAAGCTTAGCCAAATGCCAGACAATGGTCCTATCTGACCCTACCTCTCTGTGACAAAGTCTAGAGAACCTTTTTAAATGGCTTTAGGTTAGTTACTGGAGAAACCTAAACTCTTGAATTAAAAAAAACCAGGCATAAGCAGCACTAAAGAAAGAGAAGGAACACAAACAGAAAGAAAGCAACAACAAAACCAAAATGTAAAGCTTTTTCGAAGGAGTAAAAGAACAAGAGGAAAACAAAGAACAGATCTCCTATATAATTATCTCCCACTTTGGAAGAGTTAAGAGTTAAGTCTTAGCAAAACGGCCCACATGTTGAAAAAGACCAAATCTTTGTAATTCATTAGGTATAAAATGGTACATGAGTCAACCAGCAGCACTAGGAACAAGAGGCTCACAACACCCTCATTGACACTTCCTGCAGAGAGAGGGATTCACTTGATGGATCAAGGTCATTTGTAATGAGATAGTAAGAAATCATTACCCTCTTGCATGTAGCCTGCCCTGGTGCCAATATGGATCCTGGAAATCACTATATCACCAACCATCCAGTATTGCCTTGGTGTGCCCCTCACTAGTACCTCCCCTTTCCTGGGAGTCCCACAAGGGTGGGGAGAATATGAAATCTTTCGCCCTGGGAGGAACAAAGTGGTACTGAGCCTGTTTTCTTTTCTTTTCTTTTTTATTAAAGCTTCTGATTTTCAAAATATATGCATAGATAATTTTTCAACATTGACCCTTGCAAAAACTTTGTGTTCCAAAATTTCCCCTCCTTCCTCCATCCTCTCCCCTAGATTTGAGCCTCTTTTGCAGGAGCTAAGTAGATAGTTTTACTTCTTACCTGTCACCTCCTAATTATACCATCTGAATGCTGCTAAAATAGAAGCAGAAAGTCCTACAACTCTGCAATGATGAAAGCAGTCCCCATCTTCAAAAACTTCAATACCAAAATCCCCAGCTCTTACCCCAGGGAGGCTTCTTTTACCTGAGCTCTATCTAGTTTGCCTGGGTGGATTCTCTAATTAGCTTGGAGAATGATGACTTAGGTTAGTACTCTATCTCTCTCCTGCTGGGGATTCAAGACTAAGTCCTTCCCCCTTCTCCATCAAATCCCTCTGCAGAGGCAATGTTTCTCTGTCTAAAAGCAAAAGGAACACTCTCTCCCTCAAACCTTTCTACTACCATCTTCATCATAACAAAGAAAGACTTCACAGCCGCCTGTTTTTGTTCTTTGTTTACACAAAGGGGAAACAGAATAAGACAAATAACAATACTGTTCTGCATTTGTAAGGAAGTAGCTGCGGGTGGGAGACTGCTGAAATCTCAACAGCTTGTCAGATCATGCAAGAAAGGGCCAATACCAATCTTACTAGTGTGTGTCCGTGATGAAAAAAAAGTGTTCATAATGTAGATCCAACTTAAGTGTGTCAAACATACATTTTTCTCTAGAGATCCAGTTGTTAAATATTTACCACACACTGACAGATATAATAAATATGAGAGGCATAAAAAAAATTAACTGATGAAAAGTGGAGTAAGAACCAAAAAAATAGTATAGATAATAGTAATATAAACGAAAAGAACATAACAGATCAAAATAGAATGCTATGAAATTATCATGATTAAACTTAACCCCAAAGCACAGATATGAAAAACCATCTCCCCATTCATTTTTTAAACTTTTAATAGTATTTTTTTCCCAAATACACATCAAGAAAATTTTTAGCATTCATTTTACAAGATTTTGATTTATCTGATTTATCCCCTTCCTCCCCTCCCCTCTTCCTAAAATGGTAAACAATTTGACATAGGTTATATGTGTGCTATCATATCCAAGTTAGTCACAGTTGCGCGAATTTAGGGTTAGGGTTAGTTCAGCTTTCCACAGTTGATGGGCATTTCTTCAATTTTCAATTTTTGCCATGACAAAAAGGACTACTATAAATATTTTTGTACATATAGATCCCTTTCCCCTTTTTTCTTATATCTTTGGGATACAGACATAGCAGTGGTATTGCTGGATCAAAGGGTATGTCCTTTATTTGGTTGCCCTTTGTGCATAATTCTAAATTACTCTCCAGAATGGTTGGATCCACTCACAATTCCACCAATAGTGCATTTGTGTTCCAATTTTCCCACATCTCCATTTATCATTTTCCTTTTTTTTTCTTCATACTTAGCCAATCTAATAAGAGTGAGGTACCCCAGAGATGTTTAAATTTGCATTTCTCTAATCAAAAGTGATTTAGAGTATCTCTTATGATTATAGTTTTGATTTTTTCATCTGAAAATGGCCTGTTCATATCCTTTGATCATTTATCAATTGAGGAATGGTTTGTATTCTTATAAATTTAAATCAGTTCTCTATATATTTGTAAAGACCATTTCCCAGCTTTCTGCTTTTCTTCTAATCTTAGCTGCATTGGTTTTATTTGTGTAAAAGATTTTTAATTTAATGTGTTCAAAATGATCTATTTTACACTTCATAATGCTCTATATCTCTTGTTTGATTATGAACCTATAGCTCACTTACACTTGTGTGTACATGGTTAGTATTGATATTATGGTACCTTTGATTCTATGGTACTTTTTAGCAAGGTATGGTTTCCTTCTTTAACTCAAAATTAGGTCTATTTTTGCATAAGAGATTCTGCTTCAGCCTTTTACCTTTATTCTGTGTGTTTCTCTACTTCAAGTATGTTTCTTGTAAACAACATATTGTAGGATTTGGTCTTTTGATCCACTTGGCTATCTTCTTCCATTTTATGGGAAAGTTCATTCCATTCACAATTATGATTGTTAACTGTGCATTTCCCTCCGTCCTAGTTCTCCTTGTTTGTCTTCTCTCCTTTTAACCTTTCCCTTATCGCCAGTATTTTGCTTCTCCTGATCTGCCCTTTCATTTGTCAGTCTCTCTCCTTTTATCTCTTTTCCCCTTTCTTCCCTTCAACTGCTTGTATATATCATTCCCTCACTGAGCCAATACTAATGAGAGTAAGATTCAAGCAAAGCCACATCACCCACCTTCCCATTTTTCCCTTCATTATAATAGGTCTTTTTCCATTTCTTCGTGTGAAATTATTTGGCCCCTTCTACTTCTTCCTTCCTTTTCTACCTAGTATACTCCTATTTCTCATCCTTATTTTTTGATGCCATTCCACAAATTTACCTTATACCCATATCCTTTGTCTATGTATATTGAAGGTGGCCTAGCAGTACCAGATCTAAAACTAACATAATAAAGCAGCAGTCATCAAAACCATTTGGTAATGCAGAAAAATAACTGTTTGGACATATATACATATATTGTATTTAATTTATACTTTAACATATTTAACATGTATTGGTCAACCTGCCATCTGGGGGAGGGGGTGGAGGGAAGGAGGGGAAAAATTGGAACAAAGGTTTTGCAATTGTCAATACTATAAAATTACCCATGCATATTATCTTATAAATAAAAAGCTATAATAATTTTAAAAAACAACCATGTGATACTGGCTAAGAAATAGAGAAGTTGATCAGTGGATTAGGTTAGGATCACAGAACAAAACAGTCAACAATGATAACAATCTAATATTTCACAAAGCCAAAGGCCCCAGCTTTTGGGATAAGAATTCACTGTTTGACAAAAACTGCTGGGAAAATTGGAAATTCGTATGACAGAAAGTAGGCATAGACCCACACCTAACACCATATACCAAGATAAGGTAGAAATGGGTTCATGATCTAGACATAAAGAATGAGATTATAAACAAATGAGAAGAACACAAGATAGTTTACCTCTTAGATCTGTGGAGGACAAAGGGATTTGTGACAAAAGAAGAACTAGAGATCATTATTGATCACAAAATGGATAATTTTGATTATATTAAGTTAAAAAGTTTTTGTACAAACAAAACTAATGCAGACAAGATTAGAAAAGAAGCAATAAACTGGGAAAACATTTTTACATCCAAAGGATCTGATAAAGGTCTCCTTTCTAAAATTTATAGAGAATTGACTCAAATTTATAATAGTTCAAGCAATTCTCCAATTGATAAATAGTCAAAGGATATGAACAGACAATTTTCAGATGAAGAAATTAAAACTATTTGTAGCCGCATGGAAAGGTATTCAAAATCACTATTGATCAGAGAAATGCAAATTAAGACAACTCTAAGATACCACTATGCACCTGTCAGATTGGCTAAGATGATAGGAAAAGATAATGACGAATGTTGGAGGGGATGTGGGAAAACTGGGACACTGATACATTATTGGTGGAACTGTGAACAGATTCAACCATTCTGGAGAGTAGTTTGGAAATATGCTCAAAAAGTTATCAAACTATTCATATCCTTTGACCCAGCAGTGTTTCTACTGGGCTTATATCCCAAAGAGATCTTAAAGGAGGAAAAGGGCCCCACATGTGCAAAAATGTTTGTTGCAGCCCTCTTTGTAGTGGCTAGAAATTGGAAACTGAGTGGATGCCCATAAATTGGAGAATAGCTGAATAAATTATGGTATATGAATGCTATGGAATATTATTGTTCTGTAAGAAATGACCAGCAGGATAAATATAGAGAGGCCTGGAGAGACTTATATGAACATATGCTAAGTGAAGTGAGCAGAACCAGAAGATCATTATACAGGGCAACAACAAGATTACATGATGATCAATTCTGATGAACGTGGCTGTCTTCAACATTGAGATGATTCAAACTAGTTTCACTTGTGCAGTGCTAAAGAGAATCAGCTACACCCAGAGAGAAAACCATAAGAACAGAGTGTGGAATACAACACAGGATTCTCACTCTCTCTGTTGCTTGCATTTGTTTTCTCAGTTCTTTTTTCTTCCTTCTTGATCTGATTTTTCTTGTGCATACATTGGATTTAACATGTATTTCAACATATCTAACATGTATTGGACTACCTGCCAGCTAGGGAGAGAAGGAGGGGAAAATTTGGAACGACAAGTTTTGCAAGGGTCAATGTTGGAAAAATTACCCATGCATATGCTTTGGAAATAAAAAACTTTAATTGTGCTAAATTTCTCCTGGTAGGTGATTGTTGTAGTCCTAACTTTCTTTTTGTCAGATTTTATATATATACCTATGTTATCATTAGATGTAGGACTAGAAGTTCTTTGGCAACACCATTGTTTGTATCCATATCAGTCATAACTCAAAGGTGGTTAAGGTTAAGAGCCTCTGACGGGGCAGTATCACTTCTGGATCCAAAGAATCAGGGAAATAATATTGCTTCCAGTCTCAAGGGAACAGGAACCCTGAGAAGCAATATGACAATTCTTATACATAAAAAAACTACAATGATGACAGATAAGATCATGACACAAATTTAGAAGACAATAAAGTCAAAACGTCTATAAGCAGAGCCACAAAGAAAAATGTAAAATTTGATACAAGTTCAACAAGAATTTCTAGAAGAGCTAAAAAAATTTCCAAAATTTAATGAGTGGTAGAGGAAAAATTAGGTGAAGAAATGAAAGCAAAGGAAGAAAACTATAAAAAGGCAATCAACAGCTTGGGAAAAGAGGCACAAATAATTCTGAAGAAACTAACATCTTTAAAAACAGAATTGGCCAAATGGGAAAAGAGTACAAAAGTTAATCAAATAAAATAATTCCTTAAAAATTAGAATTGGTCAAGTAGAAGTTAATGTCTTTATGAAATAATTAAGAAACAATAAGATAAAATCAAAAGAATGAAAAAAAATAGAAATGAGAAATATTCTATTAGAAAAACAATTGACCTAGAAAATTGAGGAGATAATTTGAAAATTACCATTTTCATTTCAATGAAAATTTTCATTTCAATTTCATTACCAGAAGGATGATAAAAAAAAAAGACCTTAGATATTACATTTCAGAGAGTAAACAAGGAAAATTGCCCCCAAATCCTCAAACTGGAGGACAAAATAGAAATGGAAAGAATCCACAAATTACCTGAAAGACATTCCAAAATGAAAACTCCCAGTATTATATTTATTATTATTAATATATATTATTATTATATAGTATTATAGTATAGTATAGTATAGTATAGTAATATATATAAATTCCAGAACTCCCATGTTAAAGAGAAAATACTTCAAGTAGTCTAATCAGAAAGAAATCATTCAAATACCATGAAGTCACAGTCAGGATCACACATGGATTTAGCAATTACCATATTAAAGAAACAGGATTTAGAATATGATATTCTGGAAGGCAAAAGAACTGGGATTACAACCTGCCTCGGCCCCCGAGGTAGAGTGTGTGGACCCTGGAAGAAAAGAGATAAGGGCAAGAGAGAGGGGACAGGCAAAATGGAGGCAAGTCAAATCATTCTGATCAAGCCTCAGTTTAATGGGTGCAATAGTACAGATATATATAGCAGTAGAAAAGAAGGCAGGGTTTGTTCAAAACAGTACAGGGTGGGGTCCTAGACAAAGGGTTGGTATCCCGCCCAAGGATGTGCTGCTCAGATGTTTCTGGTGGCAGGAAGCTCTATGATGTGATTAGGGGATGCCTAGATATCTGCCTATTCAAAGTTAGGATGTGATTAGGAGATTCCTATTCAGGAAGTCTTTGGTATGATGTGATTAGGAGATTCAACCTATTCAAGGTTGGCCTTATGTGGCTGTAGATTAGTGCCGGCTCCCCACAACAACCAAGAATGATTTACCTAGGAAAACTAAGCATAATCCTTTAAGGGAAAAATGGATAGTTTATGAAATGGAAATCTTTAAAGCATTCCTGATGAAAAGACCAGAGCTGAACCGAAAATATGACTTTCAAATAGAAGAATCAAGAGAAGTATAAAAAGGTAAGCATGAAAGAGAAATCATAAGGGACTCATTAAACTGTTTATCTTTCTGTATGGGAAGATAATACATATATCTTCTAAAAACTTGATTATTATTAAGATAAAGGATTCTATATAGAAAGAAGGTATAAAAGTGAGTCAATTATATTGAGACAATGTAAAAAAATTAGATAGGCAAGAGGGATTCTCTGGGAAAAGGAGGAAGAAAAAGAGAATTAAGAAAATTATCTCACATTAAAGGTATGCAAGTAAAAGCTTTTAGAATGAAGGGACAATGTTGGGGAGTCAGGTGGGTAATGTTTGAACCTCATAACGAAATTGATTCAAACTGGGAAAATATATAAAATATATATGTGTGTGTATATATATATGTGTGTGTGTGTGTGTGTTTCACACACACACAAAAATCAGTATTAGAAATTTCTTACCCAATAAGGAATTAGGAAGACAAGGGGATAAGAGAAACAAGGGAGAGTGATAAAAGAGAGGGCAGATAAAATAAGGCAGGGGCCAGAAGCAAAACTGACTTGAGGAGAATGATAAACAGAAGAAAAAAGTAGGATGGATGAAAATGCAGTTAGTTGTCTTAAATATGAATATCAATGTGATGAAGTCATCCATAAAGAATGGTTTAAAAACCAGAATCCAACATGTTGTTTACAAGAAACACATTGAAAATAGAGACACACACACAAAGGATGTGAACAATTTTCAGATGATGAAATTGAAACTATTTCCACTCATATGAAAGAGTGTTCCAAATCACTATTGATCAGAGAAATGCAAATTAAGACAACTCTGAGATACCACTACACACCTGTCAGATTGGCTAAGATGACAGGAAAAAATAATGATGAATGTTGGAGATGTGGGAAAACTGGGACACTGATGCATTGTTGGTGGAGTTGTGAACGAATCCAACCATTCTGGAGTGCAATCTGTAATTATGCCCAAAAAGTTATCAAACTCTGCATACGCCTTTGATCCAGCAGTGTTAATACTGGGCTTATATCCCAAAGAGATCATAAAGAAGGGAAAGGCACCTGTATGTGCCAAAATGTTTGTGGCAGCCCTGTTTGTAGTGGCTAGAAGCTGGAAAATGAATGGATGCCGATCAATTGGAGAATAGCTGAATAAATTATGGTATATGAATGTTAGGAATATTATTGTTCTGTAAGAAATGACCAGCAGGATGAATACAGAGAGGCTTGGAGAGACTTACATGAAATGATGCTGAGTGAAATGAGCAGAACCAGGAGATCATTATACACTTCAACAACGATACTGTATGAGGATGTATTCTGATGGAAGTGGATTTCTTTGACAAAGAGAAGATCTAATTCAGTTCCAGTTGATCAAGGATGGACAGAAGCAGCTACACCCAAAGAAAGAACACTGGGAAATGAATGTGAACTGTTTGCATTTTTGTTTTTCTTCCCAGGTTATCTTTACCTTCTGAATCCAATTCTTCCTGTGCAACAAGAGAACTATTTGGTTCTGCACACATATATTGTATCTAGGATATACTATAACATATTTAATATGTATAAGACTGCTTTGCCATCTAGAGGAGGGAGGGAAGGGAAAAGTCAGAACAGAAGTGAGTACAAGGGATAATGTTGTAAAAAATTACCCAGGCATATGTTCTGTCAATAAAAAGTTACAATTAAAAAAAAAGGAAAAAAGAAAATATTGACACACAGAGAGCATTAAAATAAGAGTGTAAAGCAGAATTCATTATTAGCCAATATGATTTTGATATCTAAACCATGGAGAGAGCAAAAGAAAGAAAACTATAGGCTAATTTCCCTAATGAATACTGATGCAAAAATTTTAAATAAAATACTAGCAAGGAGATTGATTACCTGTCAGATCTAAGGAGTTTATAATCAAACAAGAAACAGAAAGGATTACAAGAAATAAAGCAGATAATGTTGAGTACCAAAAATTAAAATGCTTTTGCGCGCGCACACACACACACACACACACAAAAACCTAAAGCAGCCAAAATTAAAAGGTAAACAGAAAACTGGGAATTAATTTTACAATTTTCTCTGATAAATGTTTCATTTCTTAAATATATAGGGAACTGAGTCAAATTTTAAAAAATAAGAGTTGTTTCCCCAGTTGTTAAATGATCAAAGGATATGAACAGGCAGTTTTCAGAAAAAAAATTAAAACCATCAGTCACATGAAAAAATGCTTTAAATGCTGATTAAAGAAATGCAAATTGATACACTCTTGAGTTACTACCTTACTCCTATCAGATTGGCTAATATGACAGAAAAGGAAAATGACAATTTTGGCAAGGATGTAGAAAAATAATACATTGTTGATGGAGTTGTGAACTAGTTCATCCATTCTGGAGAACAATCTAGAACTATACACAAAGGGGTATAAAATTGTACATGACTTTTAACCTGGTAAAAACTACTGCGAGGTCTATACCTCAAAGAGATCAAAGAAAAGGGAAAGGGATCTATTTTTTTTTCCTTTGGCAAAAGGTAGATTTATTGGAAAGAATAGGTTACAGACAAAATAATGGAATATAATAAACACCAAGAATTGCAAATATGAGATAGAATTGGAGAGCAGAGAAAGGAGTTTTAATAATTAATGATGGAAAAAGCAAGTTTCCTAGTGGAATTTGCCATTCACCATGAAGTTGGAATATGCAAAGAGACTATTTGTACAAAAATAATTGTGACAGCTTTTTTTGTGTGATTATGGCAAAGAATTGGATATTGAAAGGATGCCTGTCAATTGGCAAATGATTGAACAAGTTGCAGTATATGAGTGAGATGGGATACCATTTTGCTATAAGAAATGATGAGCAGAATGGTTTCAGAAAAAACCTGAAAAGACAAATATGAACTGTTGTAAAGTGAAGTGAGTAGAATCAGAATACTGTACACAGTAACAGCAACGAAGGATGAACAACTGGTGAATTCTGAATGCAAATCTATTTTTTGTTTTATTTTGTTTTTTATTTTGAAACATGACTAATATGGAATGACTTCACATGTATAATAGACGTGAAATTGCTTACCTTCTTAAAGAAGGAAGAAGGATAGGAGGAAAGGAGAGAATTTGGAATTCAAATTTTTAAAAAAGTAATTGTTAATTTTTTCCATCTTATGTAATTTGGTAAATAATAGAATAATTTTTTTAAAAGAAAAAATGTCTATGCTCTTGATGCAGAGATTACACTGAAGACATATACCGCCGTGAAATCAATGCTAAAGAATAAAAATGGCCCCATCCATGTATACAAAAATACTTATAGAAGTGTTTTTTATAATCACAAAAACTGGTAATCAATTTGAGAATGTCTAACAAAACACATACAAAATAAATACTTTTAGGGAGAGAAGACACTAGAATTGGAGGACCAGAAAAGATAGCATAAAAGGTGGAGTTTAAATTGAGTTTTGAAGGAAAGAGGGAATTTTAAAAGGTGCCTGTAAAGGGAGAGGGCATCCCAGGTATGAAGAAAAAGTGCCAAAGCAAAATCAGAGAGACAAGAATTTCATATTTGAGGAAAAATAAATAAATAAAAAGTCCTAGAAGGGAAGTTATATAAAATGAGGTTAGAAAAGTATATTGTGGCCAGATTGTAAAGTACTTTAATAGGTAATATCCTTTATATTTGATTCTAGATGCTAAATAAAGAAAAGTTGGGACTTGTTAAATTAGAGAATGACATGATCAGATCAATGTTTTGGAAAAATCACTTTAACAGCAGTGTGAAAAATGAACTGGAGACTGGAGATATAGGAGGCAGGGATAACAGGGAGGAAGTTATTACCTTAATTCCAGGGAGAGATGATAAGAATGTTAATTTAGGACAGTAATCATGAGTGGAGAAATAGGGGCAGATGTGAATGATATTGGATGCAGAAACAAAGATTTGGCAACTGACAGGATATGTGGGGATAATGGAAAATGGGGTGGGGGGAGCTGGAAAGGTATCCAAGGAGAACACCAAAGTTTCAAACATGAGTAAGGAGAACAACAGCGATAGCCTTGACAGAAATGGGCAAGTTCAGAAAGGGGTGGGTTTGGGAGAAAGTGATGAGATACGTTTTAGAGGTGTTGAGTTTGGGATGCTTATGGGACATATAGCTTGAAGTTTTTGACAGGTAGTTTGATTGGAGCTCAGGAGAAAAAATAGGGATGAATATTCATGTATATTTGGGAGTCATCTGTATGGAAAGGGTAACTAAACCCCGAGGGGTTTATGGAATCACCAAGTGAGCATACAAAGAGAAATAGCCTTTAGAGTACACTCCCAGTAATGAGGTGCAAGATGGCTGATGAACCAACAAAAAAGGACTAGGAAGAAGAAATCAAAAAGGAAGGAAAGCCAAGACTGACATGTAACATAAAGACCCGAGAAGAAAGCATTTCTAGGAAGGTGGGCAAGAGAATGAAAAGATGAAAGGAGATTGAGAAGGATGATTATTGAGAAAAGTCCATCTAATTTGTCAATTAAGAGATCATTGGTTTGGAGAATGCTGGGAAAACTTGTATGAATTAATTCAGAGATAAAGTAAATAGAAAAAGGAGGGGGAAAAATCACAAAAAATTGAAAACACAAAACTTTGTAAAGCACTATAATCAATGCATTGTCCAACCATAATTCCAGTAGACTCATGATGAAACAATGTATGCTAGCCACCTCCTGGAAGAAAAGGGATGAACCCAGGATACAGGTTGAGCCACAATTATTTGGACATGGATAAAGTAAGAATTTGTTTTGCTTGACTATGCATATTTGTTACAAGTACATTGTTCCCTTCCCCCACTTTCACCCCCACCCCACAATGGGAAGGGTAAGAGGAAGAGAAAATATATTTTTAATTGAAAATAATTTAATTTTAAAAAGAGAGATCAATGGTAACTTTAGAGAAAATTGTTTAGGTAAATGATGAAGTCAGAAAACAAATCGTAAAAGATTGAGAAATCATAGGGAAGAGAAAGTGAACTAAGTGAATTTAATCAGCTTTTTCTAGGAATTTGTTTTGAAAGGGAGGAGACATATAATACTGTAGCTCAAGGGGATAGTAGGATCTAGATAGGATTTTTTTTTAAGGGTGGAGAAAATGAGTGGGGTTTTTTGTTTTTTTTTGGGGGGGGGTTTGTGGGAGGAGGAATAAGAGTAGATTGGGATAGAATGAAGATTAGAAAGATAGAAACGATATGAGGCATTCTGTAGAAGACAAAGTGATGAGATTAAGGTTTAAAGCAGATGTCTTGGCCTTGGTGAAAAAAAAGGTCACCTCTTCACCAAAGTAGAGTAAAGGAGCAGAGAATCCAGGATAATGTCAAGGGGGTATTGAAAAGATTGGAAGTGACCCACTCTACATTTCAAGGAAATTGGAGTTTAATTTTTATGGGGAGGAGGACATCTATGGCTGGCTGTCACTACTTCTCTTCAAGGCTGGGGTGTGGAGCTTGGAATATTTTTATAGTTTGGGAGTTTATGATAAAAGCCATTTTTCTTAGTCTGTGGCAAGAGAAGAGAGTAGTCTCCTTGAGATGAGGATAACAACTTAATCTCAGGAATCTTATCTCCCCCTTACAATAAATCATTCAGATTAGTTTAAGCATCAGTGATCCGGAGAGAGATGAAATTTCAGCTAAATTCATAGGAAGAATAACTCAAACCCATGAAATCTGTTCCTAGTAGGATCCTGGGGTGCACCCAGTGAAAAATCAAAGGATTGGTTGGGATACCAGCATTTCCCCATATATTTACTGCACTGGTAAGTCTCCTATTTGCCATTCAAAGTCCTTTCTCTCTTCCCCTCCCCTATATCTTTTTTCCACCTCTCTCAAAAATGCCTCTGCCAGTCATATGTCTACAGGTACAGGGCTTTGTCATTCCTCTCTCAAGGAATAATCCTGTCTACCTGTGGGTAGTTACCATGGTTACATTTCTCTATGTATTAAATCCCTTAATATTCTAAAATTAAGGAAATTTGCAATGGATTGACAATGAAATCAATAAAACTATTCAAATAAAACAAAAGCCTACATAATCATTTACAGTATTTTAGCTATGAGAATAATTACAACCAGGGTCATGTCAAACCCTCACTATTATGGCATACTGCCTCTCTTCCCTTCTGAAAACAGTCCCACTTCATTTATTTCATTCAATATAAAATGTAGAGTGTCTCCAAAAAAATTTCTCTTCATTCTCTTCACAAGATAAATATTAATAAGAAATATATATTATAACTCTGCATTATCATCTCACAGGAAACAAAGTGGAAAGATGGAAAAATTTAATGTTTGCAGAGAAAAGAGAAAACAGGCATACTTAACTCACTGTTATTGGAGCTATGAATAGGTTCAAACATTTTAGGAAATTATTTGGAATTTTGCAAGAAAATTTACAAAATTATTCATACTTTATAAGTCAATGATCTATTAACAAGCAGTTCACTCTCTTTTTTTTTTTTGTATTTTTTATACTTTTTTTTTGTAAATATCTTTACTTAAACTAATATTTGCCACTAAATTATGTAATTTTGAATACTTAGAATGACAACACATTCCTGAAAAGGGAATAAACAGATTGCCAAAGCAAGAAGACATTAAGACCTGTGGGTATATTTTTCTTCCTTCTTTGGTGATCACTGCTACTTGGTTTTCGTCTAAAAACAGTGTATTCATTTTGAGAACTGGCACACTGGATCTATCTTTTATTGACTCTAGCTGTTACAGCATTTTTTCCCCTCAAAAAGATTTTACATCCAACAGTATTTTTAGTTTTTTGTTTTTTTTTTAAAAGGTAAGACACTTAGATCAAACATATTGCAAAATGGATTCATGAAGTTGTCAGTTTGTAATTACATCTAATAGTTGCCTATACTGGAAAAGCAGATAAAGGTTTAAGATACATTTCCTATTCTTTAAAGGATGTTTCCTACCTTGATGATTTTTTTAAAGGGCGGAGGGGGAAAAGAGGTGTGAAAATTGCTGTTGTCTTACAAATTAAAATGTACCATGTAGAAAGAATATTGTAAAAAAAAAAAAAAATACTGATCTTAAAAAAAGTTGTGAAAAATACAGATCTTTAAGAAATAACAATCTTTTTTAAATAATAGCTTTTAATTTTTCAAAATACATGTAATATATAACATATATTGGATTGCTTGCCATCTAAAGGAGGGGATGGGGGAAAGGAGGGTGAAATTTGGAACACAAGGCTATGCAAGGATCATTGTGGAAAAATTATCCATCCATATGTTTTGAAAATTTAAAAAAAAAAACATGCAAAGAAAAATCGTTTTCAACATTTACTTTTGCAAAACCGTGTGTTCAAAATTTTTCTCCCTCTCTTCCCCCTCCACCCCAGACAGTAAGTAATCCAATATAGGTTAAAGATGTGCAAGAAATAGCAGAATCTTATGAAACCTTTTATAACATACTGCCGAGCAACTTCAAGTCAACAAAAATAAGCCCCAAGTGTTCTGCTCTATACTGTGTAAGTAGGAATAACTGTTGGATCAAATGTGAAATTATTGTCTAATAGGATTCATGCCAATCATTAATCAGAGAAAAGTCTAAAGATGGACATCTGGGAGGGGAAGAGGAGGGAAGTGGAGAAATAACATATAGCAGTTGGGAACTTCCAGCATGGCATTCTAAGGAAGTCAAGTGGTTTGGCTATGAAGACATTTTGTGTGCATTTGACAAATGACACTTTCACTACATGTGGGAAAGAACAGTTCTTTTGTATTAAAACTCATCTCCCTGAAAACTCAGATGAGCAGCTAATGTTGCAAAACAAAACTAAAAGTCCTTTATAAAGGTCAACAGTTTGTAAATCAACAGCATTTCATCCTCATAGCTCATCTGGGAATCATATACCCTGAAGGGTGAGGGGCAAGGGAGGCAAGGGTTTCTATTTGCATTTGGATTGACTTTCTTATATTCTGTTTGTGGCTTTCCCCAATCAAGCAGGAAGATACTGTCATAACTATCTTAGTTCCCTTCCACAAAGTTTTCAGAAAGAGCATAGATTTTGGCTCCAATTATCCTGGTCATCAACACAACGCACCTGACATTATTTTTATCCTCTTGGGACAGGTTCCCAGTTTTCATTGTCATAGTGAATGCATTCTAACTGCATGGTGTAAATTAAGTCCACAACTGCCAAATTCAATCAGCAATCTTTCTAATAGCAAAGGGTAAGTGTGCACAAGAATGGATGAGTAGCTAAACAAATTGCCTTATAGGAATGCAACAGATTATCTCTGTACTTGATACAATGAATAGAGAACCAGTCTCAGAAGCAGGACCATCTAGATCCAAGTCTTGCCTCTCACCTACCCTGGCTGTGACTTTGTCAAGTCATTAAACTTTAGGTAATTCTCTAGGTCTGAGGCTCTAAGTTATAGAATAATTACCAATCTTCATTAGTGGTTGGATTGTTCTCACTGGGAATCTTCTGTACCAATGAAATTACAAGTTTAGGGGAGAAATGAATACTATACAGAATGACAAAAAACAATGTAGTATAGTCGGGAAAGGAATGGTCTTGAAGGAAAATCCAGATTTCAGTCCTGCCTCTGAAACATCCTAGGAACATGGATGAGTCACTTAGCATCTCATCCCATATAGGCTGAACTAAGACTATTAATAATTGCTGCTCTGCATTGTCTACACTGATGAAGTAACAAAATTGTGCTTAAAAAAAATAGAGATTACTGAAAAGATAATGGGGAAGGCTATATATAAAATGATTCAGGGTAAAGAAAGTAGAGCCAAAAGAACAATATACACAATTAGAAAACTATGTTGATGAAAACATTAAGTGGCAACAAAACTCAGATTTTTAAAAAACTGGATTAAGTAATTGATACATTAAAATTGCATTTATAAAGTGTATACCTATACTCCCGGTCCACTCACTTTTTTTGGCAAGGCAAATTGGGGTTAAGTGACATGCCCAGGAAGTGTCTGAGGTTGGATTTGAACTGCTGACTCCAGAGCCAATGTTCTATCTATCTCTGTCTCTAGCCCCAAAGCCTTTAAAAATAAAATAAAATTTTTAAAAAGGAAAGCTATGACAATATAAAGCAGAATAACTTTTTAATTGTAAAAACCCTTCTAGATTATTTCACACTACTCTCAATGTTAATTCCTACTCCCCAGTTTAGATTCTTTTTGTTGTTGTTGTTGTTATACATGTTAAAATATATGGCAAATCCAGTATGTGTAAACATATACAATTCTCTTGCTGGAAAAGAAAAATTGCATTAAAAAGGAAAGAAAATGAATAAGAAAACGAAATGCAAGCAAACAACAACAAAAAGAGTGAGAGTGCTAAGTTATGGTCCACATTCAGTTCTCACAGTCCTCTCTCTGGATGTAGATGGCTCTCTTTGTCATAAGATCATTGGAGCTGGCATCAATCATCTCATTGTTGAAGAGAGCCATGTCCATCAAAATTGATCATTGTATAATTTAATTGTTGCCCTGTATAATGATCTCCTGGTTCTGCTCATTTCACTTTGCATCAGTTCATGTAAGTCTCTCCAGGCCTCTCTACCATCATCTTCCTGGTTGTTTCTTACAAAACTATAATATTCCATAACATTCATATACCATAATGTATTTAGCCATTCCCCAGTTGATGGGCATCCACTCAGTTTCTAGTTTCTAGCCACTACAAAAAAGGGCTGCCACAAACATTTTTGCATATGTGGGTCCCTTTTGCTCCTTTATGATCTCTTTGTGATATAGGCCCAATAGAAACCCAGTTTAGATTTTTCAGAACGCAACTGATGACCTCAGGGATAACTTTGGAGGTAGTTTCTCCTCCTACTATTATCTCCTGAGTCCACACTTGTATGCTTCCCTTTAATAATCAGACAGTAGATTTAGTTCCTTTTTAGCAAAGACATTTACTAACATTTCCATCTTGGAATACTAATTCACCTAATATCAAAAAAGAAGAAATAGAGGTTCTTAGATGCATAGGGCTAGATAGGAGATAAGGTGATTATCCTTCTGGACCTGAATCTCAGATGCAGTGTAGAAATCCTCACCCTTCAAATTCAGAAAGAAAGGAAAAAAGACAGAGGGGTATGTGGCCCCATTTTTTTTTTTTTTTTTTAATCTCTACTGAATTCCAAAACTCAGCTGCCACTTCATCTCACAGTGAAATCTCTGTGCATAGTTAAAAATAGGCTCCCTAAAGTTCCCGGCACTGAATGGAAAACAGAAAGATCATGTGTGGATGCTCGATACAATCCACCAGAAAAGGCAAATTTGATCATGCTTCATATTGTGTTACACCTTTGTGCATATTTTATTATTATTTTTTAATAATGATAACTTTTTATTTTCCAAAATACATGCAAAGATAGTTTTCAACATTCTCCCTTGCAAAAACCATGTTCCTAATTTTTCTCCCCTTTTCTCCCCCCTCCTCCCTTCTCTAGACAGCAAGTATCCAATATAAGTTAACCATGTACAACACTTCCAAACATATTTCTACATTTAGCATGACTCACAAGAATAATTAGATGAAAAAGGAAAAAATGAAAAAGAAAAAAATAAGCAAGCAAACAACAAAAAAGGTGAATATATTATATTGTGATCCACATTCAAACCCCATAGTCCTCACTCTAGATGCAGATGACTCCATCACAAGACTATTGGAATTTATGCAATTTTATTCAACTGTTCTGGGAGCATAGTGCTTTGTGGAAGATTTGACTGGAAATACTTTGAGGGTTTACATAATGTATTGAAACAAAAATAATCTGTATTTGCATTTCACAGATTTTAATCAGCTTTAGTCTTTTAATTTAAAAATGTTTGGAAATCTTTCATTTCATTAAAGATCCATTTTATTCTTATAGGATTTTTTCAGTTTTGCCTGGTAAATTATTCTTTGTTGTCTTTCTTTTTTGTCTTTTGGAATTTCACATTTTATGCTCTCCAATCTTTATTGATAGCTACTAAATCTTATGTGATCCTGAGTTTGATACTTTTTTAAAAATTAATTTATTTATTATTATTATTATTATTTTTTTTATTATAGTAACTTTTTATTGACAGAATCCATGCCAGGGTAATTTTTTTTTACAACATTATCCCTTGCACTCACTTCTGTTCCGATTTTTCCCTCCCACCCTCCACCCCCTCCCCTAGATGGCAAGCAGTCCTATATATGTTGAATATGTCCTTAGTATATCCTAGATACAATGTATGTGTGGAAATCCAAACAGTTTTCTTGTTGCACAGGGAGAATTGGATTCAGAAGGTAGAAATAACGTGGGAAGAAAAACAAAAATGCAAACAGTTTACATTCCCAGTGTTTTTTTTTCCTTTGGGTGTAGCTGCTTCTGTCCATCATTGATCAATTGAAACTGAATTAGGTCTCTTTGTCAAAGAAATCCACTTCCATCAGATTACATCTTCATACAGTATCGTTGTTGACGTATATAATGATCTCTTGGTTCTGCTCATTTCACTTAGCATCATTTCATGTAATTCTCTCCAAGCTTCTCTGTATTCATCCTGGGGGTCATTTCTTACAGAACAATAATATTCCATAACATTCATATACCACAATTTACCCAACCATTCTCCAATTGATGGGCATCCATTCACTTTCCAGTTTCTGGCCACTACAAACAAGGCTGCCACAAACATTTTGGCACATACTGGTCCCTTTCCCTTCTTTAGTATCTCCTTGGGGTATAAGCCCAGTAGAAACACTGCTGGATCAAAGGGTATGCACAGTTTGATAACTTTTTGGGCATAATTCCAGATTGCTCTCCAGAATGGTTGGATTGGTTCACAGCTCCACCAACAATGTATCAGTGTCCCAGTTTTCCCACATCCCCTCCAACAATCATTATTTTTTCCTGTCATCTTAGCCAATCTGACAGGTGTGTAGTGGTATCTCAGAGTTGTCTTAATTTGCACTGAGTTTGATACTTGAACTCTTTTTTTTATTCAGTTTTTTTGGGGGGGATACCTGAATGCTTTCTCACTGTTCACAATATTTTTTTCCCTTAATTTCAAAGCTCTGGATTTTGGCTATCATAATATATTTAATAAAGAATTTTAGAAGGTAACAAATGGATCCTTTCTATTTTCATATTTTTATATATAGGTAATTTTGATTTATGATTTCTTGAAATATGACAATTTCTTGCCATGTTTTTCCTATAATCCAATGAGTCTTAGATTATCTCTCTTTGACCCAGAGTCAAGGTTTAATCAAATTTAGGTTAATGTCTAGATCAGTTTTTTTTATTCTATTAAAAATATTTCCTTTCTTTATAAAACTCTAATAGAACTTTGTGGCTAAGTTATAAGAGCCTTGAGGCTATGCCTATAGTCACTGTGGAGTTATTCTATTTCTCTAGCCTTGTGTCCAGATTCCCTTAATACATAATATTTCTTTGTTTTCAGTTTATTCTTCTGTTTACTCCTATTTCCAACTTTACTTCTTGAATTAGGATTTCATGACAGAATCAGGCTGTGACTAATGCTGCACACTTGAATGGAATGGTGACCCCTTGTTAAATGCTGATTTATACAGGTTAGGGTCCCTGTGGGTTCTTATCCTTTCTGCTAGTGTCTTTTGTATTCAAACGGCTGACAGATCCCAGGCTCACCACTATTCTCGGGGTCCAGAGTGCTCAGCTCTTCAAGGCAATCAGGGGAAATGCATTTCAACCTGTTGTAAACTTCAGACACCCTAAGGCCTGACTGATGCTCTCTCTAATCCCCATCTTTGGTCATAGAGCTCCTCAGGTACTGAACTATCAAGGGTTCTCATGACTAGAACCCTCCAGTCATGTTCCAAGTTCTTATGTCTGGAAGGTGCTTGATTGCCCTTTGGCTTCCTATCTAGAATATTCTTTGGCTAATTGAAGGCAACTGTGGTTGCCTTGCGCTGAATACTTTGGCTTTTAGCCCTTCTTAAGGGCTATATATTATTCTCTCCACTTATGGTAACTTGCTCTTATCTAGAGGTATGATTTCAATATACTTTCAAATGGAATCAGTATTTTCTCTTCCTCCCCTCCTATCTCAGTTTACTAGAGCAGGTCATATGTCTCTTACCTTTTTATGGAAATCCAAACTTCTTCCCTGCTCTCTTCCTTGTCATTAATCACACCAGAGAAGGATTTAGTATTTTCCTCTATGTAAAGGAGAATAAAAAATTAGAAATGAGAGGAGAATTAGCAAATGCCAATTATTGGTTCAGAAGAAGCCAGGAACTCAATACTTCTGACTAACAAGGTATAGAAGAAAGCAGACATGAGAGATGTTATAAAAGTAAAATTGACAGGTATTGGCTACAGATTTGTGTGATAAAGATGAGGAGTCAAGGATGACACCTAGATGGAGATTGGAAGGTTAGTGGTATTCTTAACAGTATAACAGGGAAGTTAGGAAGAGGGCAAGGTTTGAGAGGAAAAATAATGAATTTAATTTTGAATGTGTTGAATTTAAAGCTATCTGTGAGATATCCAATTAGAGGTGCCCAATAGTCATTTTAAGATGTGAGAAATGGAAGTCAGCAGAGGTTAGGGCTGCAAAAGTAGATTTGAGAATCATCAGCATAAGGGCATAAAAAAAATCTCATTTACATGAAGTTAGGGTCCCTCCAACTTGATGGATATTTGAAAACCACACAAGTGACTATGCCTTGTCCTGTTGAACAGACATTTCTATTTGGCGATGAGGGGGACAGAACCTATAGAAACTAAATGCCACTGTATCCTTGTTGTATACCCTTACTACATCAAGGCTAAATAAACCTTACTGTCTTACAATCGTTTCATTTCATCTGAAAATTGAACGTGAAATAAGAACATCTTATTTTTCTCTCCCAACATGATTCATAAAATAATGTATATTAAAAATAAAAATGGAAATAAAACCATATTGGTATTAGGCTTGTCCTAGTATTTGGTGTGGTCATTATTTAGATCATGATGGTTGGGCTGGGGGAAGGGTACCACAAATATGGAAGGTAAAATGATTAGATGGCTAGATATCATCTGTTGAAACCTCTGCTACCCTGAAGAAAGCAATCCAGCATTCCCTAGCTGTTGCTGATCATCCTTCAGAAGGTGAACAGCCAACATAATACAACTGGAAGTGATGGAGCTCAACTCACTCAAACACTAAAGAAAGAGATCTTAGTTTTTTGGACTAGCTAATAGGAGAGGAGGGACAACTAAATAGAGTTGGTGGCCTTCCAAATGAAGGAATCTCCTCTTTCATAAGAGTGGGGAATGATAGCCCCAGCCAGAAAATTACCTTATAGTCCCTAACCAGGTTCCATCTTAGAGGTTTCAGTTCTACCTCATCTTGCCAAGATCAGAGCCACCTGATAAGAAAATAAGAGTTAGTAGAGAAGACACTTGGGAATTTCCTCTCCTGATAAAACAAACAAACAAATAAATAAAGGTTCTAGATATCTCATTGCTGCTCCTGGGAGAAAGATATTTCCTTCCCAGGAGGAGTAGGGAAATGGTGATCTTTACCACCAAGAAAGGGGCAATTAAATCTCAACTTTTGAGTGGAAACCCCACTAAAAGGACTTCAGATTTTAACTATGGGTCTTCCCCCACTATATAATTATACAAGTATGAACCAATCAATAATTGATGCAATTTTGGGCAGCTAGATGGTGCAGTAGATTAAAAGCACTGGCCCTAGAGTTAGGAGGACCTGAATCCAAATGCAGCCTCAAATACTTAACACTTCCTAGCTGTGTGACTTTGGGCAAGTCACTTAACTCCAATTGCTTTGACCCCCCCCCCCCCCCCCAAAAAAAAAAAGGTGAAATTTGATCAGGATGTCAGGAGAGTTATGGCTTAAGCAAATATGGTTGTCAGTATGAAAAGGTGTTCTGGAAATGAAGGGAGGGGTCACAGAGCCTGACACCAAAAGGTGACATTGATTACCTAGCAAAGATACCAAATGATTAGGTGTGGTTCCTGAAAAAAATGGAGTTTAAAAACAAAACAAACAACAACAACAACAACAACAACAATTGATAGCCAACCTATGGGAATGCTAGTAAAACTGTACAGGGAAATTCAACACCAGGGCAATAGGAGCCCATGACTCCACACAAGTCTAAAGCATCCCCTTAAAACCACTGCCCAATTGCATCATACAAAGGTCACAAAAGGCAGACAATGAAGGGAAGAGTTATTATGGGCTTTTGTGATTCAGTATCTGTTGAAGTCCTTTAGCAACCCTTATGCAGGTTACTCAGGGTAAGGCTAAAGGAAAAAGATTAGAGTTACCTGAATCAGCCAGCGTCCAAACAATATCAAGTCTGAGGGTTGGATGAAAGATATTTCTTTTCTAGTGAAGGAAGGGGAGTTTTACCAGCAGTCTTGAGCTACATGTGAGTGAAGTTAGCAAATGACAGCTTGTGGTGGGTTAGACAAAGTCATCAGTTTCATAACAATTACATCAAGGCTACCTGAACTCTCTCATACAGCTGGGAGAACAAAATTGTTGCAAAGCCCTCTCTGCTTTCTCTTCTGAAGCTAGATGGAGCAGCAGAGAGCAGTTAAGTGGTGCTGAATCAGGGCAAATATGTATCACTGAAGCTCTTGGCCAATAAAATCAATTGTGTCTCCCATCAATCAGTAATCACTTAATAAAAGTCTGTCACCTGACTCCTTTTAACTGTTGCAATTCCAATAGAGCTGCTTTTCTAAGTCCACCCTCCCACCTGCCCCTGTCATCAATTCCTCCCAGATTCGAAGGTTAAGTTCTTCCCTCAGATTCCTATTATCTTCAATGGCTTAAATGAGAGTCTCCTGATTCTCAGTAAATCACTTTTTCACTTTTCACTTTAAAAAAGAATGGCAATTCTCCAAATTTCCCTTATGGCAAATGTTCCATTGTAAGTTCTTTATACAGTCCTCCAACACTTTAGTATCCTTGAAACTGTGATGTGTTCCTTTACACTCATATTTCCTCACTTTTCAATAAATAAAAACTGTCTCTGTATAACATCAAGTTATTCCCAAACAAGCAAGACATTATTCTACATTGTTCACAAGAGGATTTGTTTTTATATTTCTACTGGAATTTCATTTTCTACCCCAAACTGTCTAAAAGCATGTGAAAGCAGTGTTTATTCATACACATATTAGCAATTTTTATTAAAACAAAAGTTATTTTCTTATTTCTTTTATGTACCTAAATGTTTATCTATAACAATGTCAATATGCTACATGATTTAACAGTTGATATGAAAATATTGACAAAAAATAGGGTTTTTTTTCTGCTCTATCATTAAACTGCAAAAAATCTTAAAAGGAATGCATACTTTATACAAGCCTCTCCTGCTGTGAAAATTTAGTCCTCTGCAAATTAAAATTTCAAGATAGGTAGGATGTGCAACATTAGCTAACTACTAAAAAAAAAAAAAAAAAAAGCTAGATATTTTACATCACTAACATACTTTACGGTCCATCAACTCAACATAAAATTTTCTCATTCTAGACAATCAATATATAGTCTCTTAAAAGTCTGTGTACAGTTTTAACTTTAATAGTTTAAAGGTGCACTCAGACTTTGGGGAAACCTCATATAAGTGAAAGTATTTCCATTTATGATCATCATCATATATACATAATTATATCAGCAAAAATACAATTAAATGTAAAATTATTCATATGCAAGTTTAACAATAATGACATTTTATCATTCAATAAAACCCATATGGCATAAAATAGATCAAAAATGATTTTATACAAATATGTATCACATATATACCATTATAGAATTATGCTTAGCTTTATGAGTAAAATTATTTCTCCAGGTTTTCCCTGGTGCATCATATGTGTAAGCCTAACAACTAGTTTAATATTTTTTATAGTCTTTACCTTAGTTTCTAAATAGTCCTCTTCAAGAAAGAAAGATGAACAACATATTTTTATGGTTTTTTTTTTTATCAATATCATGTAATGATAACTCTAAGCTTCCAAATAATTTAGACTTCTTATTATAGTCCTCTATTGTTAATTCTGTTTTCTCTATGAGTTTTATACCTGAGTAAAATTAGATTACTTTGGGATTCAATCCTCTATCATTTTTTTCAGTATTTTCATTCTTCTTTGAGATACATGTTGTAGAATTAAATAATCCTTTGGTGGGTACCAGCATGCAATTAAATCACAAACAAATGAATTGGAGTCTTCTGTAGTTCTAGAAGCATTTTTTTCTCCCACAGCAATATTTTTCTTAGGTTTCATTGATTTTGGTTTAATTGATTTTCAATAGCCTTTGATTTCTGCAGCAATATAACAGCTTCTTCTAAAATATTGGATTTTGGATACCTGGTTACATTTTTTCCCTGCCCACAATTTTCTATTTGTTCTTCTCACTGTTGAGATTATTCCAATTGATTCCTAAGTTTTTCCTACACTTCATGAACAACAAAGACTTTTGCAAAGCTTTGTGATTTTTGTTTAACTCCTAGGAAACCAACTAGGGCCTCATGCAGTCTCTTAATTTGCAACCCTAGTTACATGGGCAGCAGCTTCTTTCCAATCGAAAGACAGTTTTCCTTTTCAGTGTGTGTTATATGCACATATAAACAGGTAATCCACCATTGTGACAAACAGTGATTCATTTTTTCTGATCATATCTTAGTAATGGTGTTCCTATATCAACTACTCATGCCTCGAGGATGCAGTAATTTTTACTGTTTTCATATGTCCATTTTTAAAAATTGACTTTTTAGAATTCAACATCTTATATACCCAAACTGCCTTTCTTTTGTTATTATGTACATGACTTTTATGTCTAGTCAATCCACAGTTAAAAGATACATTTCTTATTCCATCATTCTTTACCAGTGATTTTTCTATTAATAAATTTGGATTCCTGTTATCTTGCTCTTGGTTTCAATAATTGTAATAGTTTGGTGAGATGCTATGTCTATGAATAGAGCTTTCATATATTTCTTTTCAAAAAATCTCAATCTGAACTGCCCTCTTCCCCCTTAGGCAATTGGGGTTAAGTGATTGCCCAGGTCACACAGCTAGGAAGTGTTAAGTGTCTGAGATCAAATTTGAATTTAGGTCCTCCAGATTTTAGGGCTGGCTAGTGCTTTATCTACTTGTCACCTAGCAGCCCCTTCTTGATTTCTATCACCTACACAGGGATTGACATACTGAAACTTGTATTTGTTGCATTTTCATCTAATTTAAATTAAGGAATTATTTCCAATAAATCACCAAACTGGATATTTTTTCTTATGACTAAATTCAATTAAATATCTCTTCAAGGCTTGGAAATATATCCTGCAATACTTGTTCTAATCCACTAGTATTAAGTTCTTCAGATTTAATATACATGTCTTGGTACTTTCTCAGGGCCAGGTCTGTTTTATTTACCCCTTAGAGTTCAAGAATGTTGGGTGTCTCTTCTATTATTGCTGCCTTGAAGTCCCACAAACTGTGTTTTCCTATTATTAATGGCCTATGGCTAATACCACAATTCTGTTTCACCACTTAACATCAATTAGTTTTTGAAAAAATATATTTACTTCAAAGATATCATAAGACTAAATATTCAAATATTTCTTTTAACAACTGTAGGGCAAAATCTCCTCTACCCTATCTTGGTCTCTGAGGGCAAGGAGTGATAATGGGGTTCATAGCTTAACCCACTGCTTACACAGCATTCATTGGTACCATCAAATTCATTTTTAGATACAGTGCCAGGAGAATCTTTCCACTGGGCTCTTAGAGTCTCAAAGATCACTCCTTATTCCTCAAGACTTATGCTGTGCTGGATATAAAACTCAAGCTTGAATTCAGGCTGCTGGATTACTGTGGTTCACTGTCCTGAACTTTGAGTTTTCCAACTTTCACCAAGAATGGAGAACAACAAATGAAAAGGCCAGAGGGGAGAAGGCCCTAAAGCTCCTCCCCATATAGTATGGTCCCTCATCAGATCCATGAGTGAGTCACTGAATGAAGCAAATAAAGCACTTCTCTACATCTATTCCACCAACAATGTATTAGTATTCCAATTTTCCCTTATCCCTCTAACACTTTTCATTTTCCTTTACTGTCATATTAGCCAATATAATAGCTGTGGGGTGTCTGGGGCCTTTCAAACTTTCTAATGTTCTCTTTTTTTTTTCTCTACTTCAAGTATTTTCTTCACTGTTATAATGTTTAATTACTTTGTTTTTTTTAATTGTTAGAATTTTCATTTTTAAAAAATTAACAAGCATTTGTTTTGTTTCCTGCCCATCTCTACTCATTGGGAAAGAAAAACAGTAAACCAAAAAACCAACCTTTTGTAATAAACATAGTCAAGCCCAACAAATTTCCATATTAGTCATGTCTAAAAACATCTGTCTCATTCCATACATAACCCAAATATTCCATGTTTCCTTCTCAAAGAGTCATGGTTCCTTCCCAGATAAAAATCCTAACTTAGGCTTTATGGTTCCTCTGTGATGTTATGTTTTATAGAGTGGGTAAGTCTATTAACATTTGTAGCTATTTCTTGTTTCAAATGGTTTTTTCCTTTCATTTAATTTCAATAATTTTCTCCAAATATTTTATGATCAATTAATATATTTATCTGATTAGTTAATATACATACATACATATATATGTTTAATATATATTTAAATGCTTTCTCTTTCTATGTAATGTTTTGTATTAAATTCTAATCATCACAATCCTGTCCTACCAGTAACTTTAGAATGGTCTACTCTACATTCTTGGGTAATTTATGGGAAAAAGATTTTTTTTTTCACACTAGTTTAATATGTCAAGCTTTCCTACGTTTTCAATACCATTTTGTAAAATACCTTCAATAATGGTTTCTTAATTGTGTGTGGGGATAAGGGATTTTAATTGTGGGTAGGGATAAGGGAAAGGAACTTGGGACTCAAAAAATTTAAAAACAAATGTAAAATTTTTGTTTTGAATGTAACTGGGGGAAAATACTAAATAAATAAAATTTAAAATGTCTTCAATAGATTTATCACTTAAGTTTTCATCCTTTAGCTGATAATCTTCTACATGCTTTATCTGCATGCTAAGAATCAATTACATCTGAATTAATTTTATTAACATTAACAATCAAAAAAAAGAGGGCTAGCATCTTTATAGAGCTTTAAGGTTTTTGCACAGTAATTTACATTATATTATCTCAACCATATGATATAGGTGCTATTGTAATTTCTATTTTTCATATAGGAAAATTAAAAAATAATATGCTTTGATCTGCTTTCAGACTTCATCAGTTCTCTCTCTGGAGATGGATATCATTTTTCATTATAAGTCCTTTGAATTGTCTTGGATCACTGTATTGCCAAATAGCTAAGTCATTCATAGTTGATCATTGTACAACATTGCTATTGTTCTTTACAATGTTCTCCTGGTTCTACTCATTTCACTTTGCATCAGATGTTCATGTAAGTCTTTCCAGGTTTTTCTGACAGCATCCTAACTTTTTTATAGCACAATAGTATTCCATCACAATCATATACCATAATTTGTTCAGCCATTCCCCAATTAATGGGTATTCCCTTAATTTCTAATTCTTTGACACAACAAAAAGAACTGCTATAAATATTTTTGTACAAATAGGCCCTTTTTTTGTTTTTGGATCTCTTTGGGATACACCTAATATTGCTGGATAAAAAGATATGTACTGTTTGATTGCCCTTTGGGCATAATTCTAAATTGCTCTCCAGAATTTAACTAGTTCACAACTGCACCAACAATGCAGTAGTATCCCAATTTTTCCACATTCCCTCAGACATTTATTATTTTTCTTTTTTCATCATATTAGCCAATCTTATATATGTGAAATGATACCTCAGAGTTGTTTTAATTTGCATTTCTCTAATCAATAGTGAGTTAGAACATTGTTATGTAACTATAGATAGCTTCGATTTCTTCATCTGAAAACTGATTGTTCATATCTTTTGACCATTTATCAGTTGGAAAATGACTTGTATTCTTATAAATTTGATTCAGTTCTCTATATAGTTGAGAAATAAGGTCTTAGGGCAGCTAAGTGGTGCAATGGATAGATCATCAGTCCTGAAGTCAGGAGGACCAGAGTTCAAATGTGGCCTCAGACACTTAACATTTCCTGGCTGTGTGATCCGGGGCAAGTCATTTAACTCCAATTGCCTCAGCAAAAAACAAAAGAACATATATTCTTTCTAACAATTCTTTAAATTTACTATCTCCCTTAAAAGGACATTTAGAAAGTATCATCTCTTAATGTAAATGGCAATTTTCTTCAAGTAAAACTCCTCAGACTACCCACCTATCTTTGGATTATACAGACCATAATAGCAGAGCTGATATATATTCATTCACCCAGATGCTATCTAACAGTATGAAGCTCACAGCAATAAAACTCAGGAGAACAAAACAGTCATAAAGGCCCTTTGCTTTTTCTTCTTAAACCAGAAGGGACAACAAAGAGCAGCAGGTGCTTAGGAGGATGCTGCACCTCTCCAACTCAAGATGATGCTAAAATGCTTTACTAAAGAAACCAACTGTGTTTCCCACCCATCAGGAAACACTTAACAGAAGACCATCAGCTAACTCCCCTGAATGGTGCAATTTTAACTGAACTTCCCCTTACTATTCAGCCTCTTCCCTCCTCTTTCCTTCCTCTTCTTGTCTTACAATTGGTTCCTATACGTTAGGATCTTAGATCTCCTAACATATCAGTTTCCCAAATGCCCTTACCAATTGATTGGGTGGGGAGGGAAGAATGTTTTGCAATATTTACATCACTTCTCACTTAATTTTAAATCATAAAACAGGAATATGCAAATATAATCTCTGTAGCTCTAAATTTCCCACTCAGTCCTCTATCTCTCTATAGCATCATTACTCTTAGACAAGCAAAGCATCATTCTTTGTTGTTCTTAAAGGGGATCTGAGTTTATGTTTATATCCCAACCTTCTCAGTTCCTATCTCAAACTTTTTCTTTATATAAATGTCAACACTTTTTATTTATATTTATTTATTCATTTTTAATTTATTGCCAAGACAATTGGAAATTAAGTGACTTGCCCAGGGTCACATAGCTAGAAAGTGTTAAGTGTCTGAGGTCATATTTAACTTCAGGTCCTCCTGACTTCAGGGCTGATGCTCTATGCACCGTGCCACCTAGCTGCCCAACAATTTTTATTTTTAAAGATTTTTTTCATACTTTTTGTGTCAAAATATTAATGTGTGACTGTGGTGTCAGGTGTCAACAAAAATATTTTTTCTGCCCTTTTCATCACTAATCTGTTCCATGGGAAAAGGGCTTTAAAAGGGGCAACTAGATGGCCTAGTGGATAGATTGCCAGTCCTGAAGTTCAAATTTAATCTCATACTTGACACTTCCTGGCTGTGTGATCCTGGGTAAGTCATTTAACCCCAATTGCCTCAGAAAAAAGGGAAAAAAAGGATAGTATACCTTAAAGAGTGTTTTGACAAATCCTGTAGCCATTTAAAAAGATAGTTAAATGTGTCTATGCATTAAGTGGATCAGTCATAAACAAGAGGGTTTCTTAAATATGGTATGGGCTGTTCAAAATGCATAAAAATTTAAATAATTCTTATTTCAGGGCAATGTCAATTTCTTTTTCCATGGGCTAAATTTTGATTCTACTGAGGAATGAGCACTGAAAGTTTGTGGCACTGGGAGGGAGAGGAATTTATTAAGTTTTTGGCAAGTGTGGGGACTTTAAAACACAAAGATTTCTATAATTCTTATTTCTGAGCAATATTAGTTTCTTTTTCCCATGGGCTAAATTTTGACTCTTTTGAGGAATGATCATTGCAAGTTTGTTGCACTGGGAGGGGAAGAGGTTTATTAAGTTTATAAATAAGTTGCCTCGGGCTAATAAGGAGACCCACAGCTCTCTAGAAATCTCTGGCATGGGCCAGAGAAATTCTCATAAAACCACTTGGCAGATGACTTAAGAGTGTCTACCTGGTGGCCAAATTATATAATACAGTTCCTTGTTGTCTAATGAATTAATTAATAATTAATGACAACCTGCTTTTCTGGACTTTGTACAAAGTTAGGAAATGAGCCTGGCATAGGTCAACTCTTCTTATGAGAACCTTTATCAAGTGTATGCCCAGCCCATACCATTGTTATAATTACAACTATGAAAGTCTTTAAATTTCCTCCTTTTATAGATGATGAAACTGAGACCCAGTAACTCATTCAAGATTACCTAATTCTATTTAGCAACAGGGTATCAAAGGTGGTGCAGGGGGTAGTGATAGTCCTGCAAGTCAGGTAAATCTGAATTCCTATCTGGTCTCAGTTGCTTGCTATCTGTGTAATCCTGGGCAAGTCACTTAAATCTTGGTTTGCCTCAGTTTTTCTCATCTGTAAAATAGGGATATAATAACACCTACCTCCCAGTGTTTTTATGAAGGTTTAAATGAGATAATTGTAAAGTGTTTGGCAGAATGCCCAGCACAAGTAAGTACTATATGAGTGTTTTAAAAATTATTCACAGAAGGGGGTAAAGTAGGAGGTTCTAGCTCTGTAATACTGTTGTTCTTCAGTCACGTCCGACTCCATTTGGGGTTTTCTTGGCAAAGATACTAAAAGTGATTTTACCATTTTCTTCTTCAGTTCATTTGATAGATGAAAAAAACTTGGGCCAACATTTCAGTGACTTGCCCAGGACCAGCAGTCTTCCTAATTTTCCAGGCTTGTCACTCTTGCCTATTTTGACACCTGGCTATCCTTGGAATATGATCTGGATTCAAAACCAGCCTGATAGTGCCAGGATATGTCACAGAGCTTCCTATACTTCCATTTTATCTTCTTGTAAAAAGGAGCAAAGGGATCACTCACTTAAACCCAGGTTATTTTTCACTCACACACACCTCATTCTCTTAAAGCCAGTTTTGGTGAAGGTCTGTCTCTCCTGCACATTTCTGTATACGCTCCCTTCTCTCCCCTGACACCATTTCCCAGAACAAGGCTCAGCATCTCCTGCTTTCTTTAACAATAGTTTATATTTCCTCTGCTTATCCCCTTGTCTCAGTACTCTCCTTTTCCAGTTCTCCATACTCGGAGACCATTCCCATTTAAACTAAACATCTTATTTGCATATAGTTATCTCCATGTTGTCTCTCTAATTAGACTGAGCCAGGATTGTTGTGTTTTGCCTTTGTTTCACCTGCACTTGGGCAAGTGCTAGTACACAGCAGGCACTTAATAAATGCTCGTTTTCTGACTTACTAGACCTCTTAAATGCCTACCAAATTCTAGGCGCTTAATAAATGCTCTTTTTCTGACTTACTAGACGGCCTCTTAAGTGCTTTTCAAATTCAAGGCGCTTAATAAATGCTTTTTTCCCCTGACTTCCTAGATGGCCCCTTAATCTCTTCCAAATTCTAGGTGCTTAATAAATGCTCGTTTTCTGACTTACTGGGGGGCCTCTGAAGTCGCAAGTTCTAGATGGCGCATTCTAGCTTGCTTTCTTACTGCTCTCTGGCTCGGAAGGCTGGGACCATCAGAGAAGCCTCCCTCGGCCTCTGCCTCCATCTCCCCTCCCCACCCGCAGGGCGACGGGGCAAGGGCCTCGGCTTTGCAGCTACTGTGTAGCACCGCCCGGCGGCCACCAGAGGGTGCCGAGGCGCGCCCCGCCCGCCTCTCGCTCCCATTCCTGGGTCCAGGCGGGGCACGCAGCTCCCGGCAGCTCCCGGCTCCCCGCCCATCGGCGGTGACGCGGCGGGCAGACCGAATTCCGGGAAGTCACTCACGCTTCAAAGCGCAGAAGGGGCGCCGAGGCGGGTGCGCGCGCACCCCCCGCAGGCACGCCCACACGTCTTGTTCCCCGGGAGCTCAGTGTTAAAGGCCCCTTTTAGCCCACGAGGACGTTCGTTCCCCGAGCTCCGGGCCGCGAGCAGAAGCCGAGGCCAGGGAGGGGGCCTCATTCGGGCTTCTCCTTGGTCAAGCACACACGTAGCCTGCCCGCTCTCCCCTCCTAATGCGGCGATGGCCCACAATAAGTGCTCTCCGAGTGACTCGCGTGTCACAACGGAGCTCGAACCCTCGCTCTGCTCTTAAAGCTGACCTGGGAAACTTTTGTTCCCGGAGTAACGCGCGCGCGCCCTCGTCCCCCCCACCCGCAACCTCTCCTTTCACGCTCCAGCCCGCGGCCCGGGGCGGAGTTAGGGGAGCAGGGCGGAGACCCAAGGGGGAGAGGCGGGGTCCGGCGTGGGAGGCGGAAGCTGAGGGCACTGAGGCTGTCGGGGATCGGACTTTTCTGGAAGGAACTGCGGAATTTTAGGCATTTGAAAAGGACTGGAGTTTAGAGGTTATCTAGCTGATAAGGAAACTGAGGCGCGAGGGGAAGTGATTGACCCCAAAGTTACAGGTAACAATCCCAGAGTCGGGAATTCGAACTTGGGAATCAAGTGTTCCTGACAGTGCGGGGAACCTGCCTTTAGAGGCGGCTTCGGGGTGGGGATCTAGATTGAGACACTTTGGGATCTCCCTTCGCCGGGAGGGGTGCGTGAAGGAAGGATGGGCGAATTGAGGGTCCCAGAGATGAGGAAATAGGGAAAAGGAGCCGACAGGACCGGAAGGAGTCCGGGAAGGGTAGGATGGCAGTGAGGAAGAGTCCTCGGGATGCGAGCACTGAGAAAGCGTGCTTGAAGCTCCGGGCCGGATGGCCGAGTAACTCAGGCTCTGGCTTCTCCTGGTCTGTCTCCCACCATTCTTCTCTCCCCAGGTGAAGTGCCTTCTTCACTAGCAGCAGTGGTGGGAAACGCCTGCTTTCCAATCCAGAGCTGCATTTGGGGGTTCCTCCAAGGCCCCCTCTCATGGGCCAGACTGCCCTGGCAGGGAACAGTGGGACCAGCAGCACCCCGCCCCCAGCCCCCGCGTACCACGAGTGGTCCTTCCCGGAGGGACTGGAGGAGCTGCTGTCAGCACCCCCGGTAGACCCGAGTGTACAGCAGCTCCATGGCTGGAACCCCAAGGACTGCTCCGAGAACATCGAGGTCAAGGAAGACGGGCTGAGCTTTGAGCGAAGGCCGGTGGCTCAGAGTACCGATGGAGCCCGGGGCAAGAGGGGCTACTCCAGGGGCCTGCATGCCTGGGAGATCGGCTGGCCGCCGGAGCAGAGGGGCACCCATGCCGTGGTGGGCGTGGCCACGGCCCTAGCCCCGCTGCAGGCGGACTGTTACTCGGCTCTGCTGGGCAGCAACGGGGAGTCTTGGGGCTGGGACATCGGGAGGGGGAGGCTGTACCACCAAAGCAAGGGAACCGGTGCCCCTAGATATCCCACAGGGCTGGGGGACGAACGTCTGGAGGTGCCCGAGAGACTGCTAGTGGTTTTGGATATGGAGGAAGGAACTCTGGGTTATGCCATTGGAAGTACCTACTTGGGACCTGCCTTCCGAGGCCTTAAAGGAAGGACCCTCTACCCCGCTGTCAGTGCTGTGTGGGGGCAGTGCCAGGTCCGAATCCGCTACCTGGGGGAGAGGAGAGGTGAGAGGGGTGGGGCTGGGATTTGTGGGGGAGGTTTGCATTTCCAGGTTAGATGGAGTAAGCCCTAAGGCTGAAGACTCCCATTTGTTCGTTTTTTTGGTTTTTTTTTTTTTTTGGGGGGGGAGGGTCGTCTGTCACAAGGATAGGGAGAGTAAACGGGGCAGACTAAACAAGTTCATGGGAATCATTGGAGGGAGGGAATGGAAGGGGAATAATACAAATACTGACAGAGTTCCATTTGAATTCCCTAAAACTGTCTTCAGTTGATAAACTGGGCATAACATGTAAGCCCCAGAAAAAAATAAAAAGGTTTGGGACCTGGGAGGAGGGAAGGAATTTGGTCTGATGGGGTGATCAAAGATAGTATTAATCAACTCACCCAACAGAGCTCTAGCTTGGAGGGGGGTGAGGGGGGGAGGACAGAGAGAGTTTCAGGCAATAAGAATCCCATTTCCTCTTTTTTGAAAAAAAGCAGTAGTGGCAGTTAATTGCAGTGGTCTAACAACTCTCAACAATTCTGCCCTACTGTCCTCAGACCTGTATGGTTTGTAGACTTTGGAAATCCTCTCTAGCATACACCCAACACAATGGCCTTCAATCCCAAGGTTGGATCACTTAAAACAAGGCTGGGCAAAGGGAACAGACAGAAAGGTCCAAAGACCTCCCTGTTGGTCACCCCTCAAGTAATCATCTTTCCCTTCTCTCCCTGCAGCGGAACCTCACTCCCTTCTTCACCTGAGCCGCCTGTGTGTTCGAGACATCTTGGGGGAAGCCCGGCTGGATGAGGTTTCTGCCCTGCCTTTGCCCTCTGCCATGAAACGGTACCTGCTCTACCAGTGACTCCACCTTCTACAGACTTGCCTATGCCAGGGGCCCAGAGCCTCAGCCAAAGCTTTGCCTAGGGCCTGTTTCTCTTAAATGATAATAATGTTACAGTTTTGTATTAGTTTCTAACTGGGACTGCAGATTTCCAAATAGGGAGGTGCCTGATCAGCAAAGAGGATGTTTTGTTCCCCCATCTTTGGGGCCTGCTCAGAGCAAGACATTAGCACAAGGCTGGCATTCATTCATTGTCATCCATCACCTATCTCCCACTCCCAAGTCCCTCCCCCCACCCTTACTGACTGGAAAGTAAGATTCTTGCTAGAAACTGAGAAACAGGAAGTTGAAGCAAGAAGCCGGTTGTCAGCCATCCACCCCTTACAGGGACAGAACACCAAGCCACACCCTCTCCATTTTCAACCCAACCAATAAGAAACCATAAACATGATGTGCTTCCTTCAAATTTACAGTTAATGGAGAAAGGCCTGGTCCACTGGAGGAAGAGCTAGGGAGCTGAGAACTGGTGCACACAGGGCATCTACAAGGTGGAAGGTGGTATAGATTGAAGTAGACCATGGGGGGTGGGGAATCAAAATCACAACCACATGGGAGGGGGAGGGGGTAAACCGGACTTGTATAGCCTACACCCAGTCCAGGATGGAGGCCTGGGGGGCCACGTGAAGGTCTCATTTTTTGGCTTGGATGATGTCCAGAAATTCAGGTTTAAGAGAAGCTCCACCCACCAGAAAGCCATCCACATCAGCCTGGCCAGCCAGTTCCTTACAGTTGGCCCCAGTCACAGAACCTGGGAACAAATGAGAAAAGATTTAAGTCAGAAGGGTTGGAGAGTCTCTGCTTCCATCCTCTGTCCACACCAACAATCACATTTACTGACCTCCATAAATGATCCTGATTGCTTGTGATACAGGTTCTGAGACATGGGTCTTAAGCCAAGACCGAAGCTTCTCATGTACCTCTTGGGCCTAAAATAGAAAGATACCCAGACAGCTTTCAAATCTCTCCTTCTTAGAACTCTTGAAGGCAAAATAGAAAGGGGTGATCACTGCCATTTCAAAGAAATCTTGCAGGGATAAATAAAGATGTTACGAAAGGTCATTGATCTGGATTTTTTGGCACTGTGTGACCTGAGACTGACCATCACCCTTTGGATATCCATTTTTTTGTCCCTATGAGGTTGGACTAGACAGTATCTCTTTTCCATCCCTGAAATTCTATGATCCAAGAGGGCAGTAGTACACCAAATGTTCCCTGTTTGGGCTGGGGTCTTTTCTGAGAGTTTTATTACCTGCTGGGGCGTAGCTGTCTTGCCAGTACCGATAGCCCAGACGGGCTCATAGGCTAGGACGACTTTGGACCAGTCCTTCACGTTATCTGTGGGGGAAGAGGAAATTCCCACTCATGGACTTGCAGTTAAAATCTTGCTAACTTCCAGTGTTTGCTCTAACCCCAGGCCTTTTGCTTTTAAGGCCAGAAGGTGGCACAAGAGGGCAAGTAGTGCCTGCTACACTATTGGGCAGAAAAAAGTGGGATTGGCCAGTAACCAGTCCTCTTCCCTTTCCCGGGCTCATTGGATGCCTGGAGAGTACCAGCATGGCCTTTTTCCTGCCACTCTCTTCAGGGTCTAAGTGTCCTTAGAAGGGTTCCTCATCTTTAAACCCGCAGTTACCTGCAATGGCCTTGGTTTGGTCAAAAACAACCTTCTCAGTGATTCCAGCTTCCCTCTCATCCAGTTTCTCCCCAATACAAGCAATCACTCCCAGGCCTTCTGCCAGAGCATGGGCTACCTTCTGCCCAATGAGCTGCAGGGATAATTGGCATGTTGTTAAGAGATACCCCATCCTCCCGTTCCCAAGGCCTACCCTTGTGTAGCCATCTCCCCTACTACTCACCTCATCTGACTCCCCAAAGACATGTCTCCTTTCCGAGTGTCCCAAGATCACCCAAGTGGCCCCACAATCCTTAATCATGGCAGGACTGAGAAAAAAAGCTCCAGCTCAATTGGGAGAGATCTCAATCTGAGCCCCCTTCTCCATACCCACCACCCAGGATGACTCATCAGCCTGGTATCTCACCTGATCTCCCCAGTAAATGCACCCTTGGCCACTTTGTAGCAGTTCTGAGCAGCCACACAGATTTTTTGATCCAATTTCTGACGAACAAAGTCAAGATAGATGGAAGGAGGTGCACATACCACTTCTGGAGAGGGAAGAGTACAGGGATATGAAGTCCTGTCCCAAACACCAAACCCCAGAGGAAAGCTCCACCAGGCCCCTCTCTAGAAAACTTTCCTCAAACCAAATGAGAGGGCATGATTCTTTCTGGCAGAACAAAGAGGCTATCTTATCTGCAAATCAATTCTATTTGCAAATTCTCTAAGCTCACTCGGTTTTCCCATTAAAATTCAAGGGCCCAATCTCATCATCAGCCCTGCCCCCTCCTGCTCTTTAAGCAGGAGTAGCTCTAGTTACCCCCAAGGCTATTCTAGGAGCGGGTTCTCAGCGTTCCCGGAGAGGTAACTCGGCCCTTTTCCCAAAATAGTTTCCTCTATCCTAAGAGACATATGGGCATTCCAAGGGGAAATGGGAGGAGGGGTCTTGGGGGGCAGAGAAGCTGTATTAACCAATTAACCAGCCCTTTTCCCAAAATAGTTCCCTCTATCCGAAGCGACACATGGGCATTCCAAGGGGAAATGGGGGGAGGGGGCTTCGAGGGGCAGAGAAACTGCATTAACCAATTAACCAGCCCTTTTCCCAAAATAGTTCCCTCTATCCGAAGCGACACATGGGCATTCCAAGGGGAAATGGGGGGAGGGGGCTTCGAGGGGTAGAGAAGCTGTATTAACCAATTAAAAGAACTAGGAAAGGGGCTGCTAAAACCTGTTCTTGCAGACATCTGGTCACTCAAGACCTTATCTGGGGATCGGGGATGGGGAAGGGAGAACAGGATGTAGGAAAGAGGGAGACGATGGCTTCCCCCAACTTGTGGCCTGAAAGAGCTCTAGCCTGCCCCAGGGTTGCCCTTTAGCCCGGGCTGGCAAGGGAGACTAGCTGCATCCGAGCAGCTCCAGCAGCCTCCGGGCTCTGGACCAGGCGCCGGCCACGTGCCCGGCCAGACCGCACCCGCGGCTACGTGCAGCCCCGCACAGCGCCCCGGGAGGAGGGAGCGAAGCTCCTTGGGCCCCATTTCGCGAAGTCATTCTCCTGCAGCTACCCCGAGGAGAGCAGAGCAGAGACCCGCCTCCTTTCCCCTTCCCCGCCCCCACCAGCGGCTCTCTCCGTCCCCAGCCAACATTCATAGAGCCTCGCCTTCTACCCTCTCCGCGATGAATGAGGATGTTCCCCGGAACTCCGCGCGGCCCGCCTCATCCCGCTCCCTGGCCAGGGAAAGGATCGAAGGGGGTGTGGGGAGGAACGCCTCGGACCCCGCAGATCCACGGACCCGGGCCCCCGCGCTCACCAGTGTTGGGGGGCACGTTGGCCCCGTTGAGCGAAGTGACGAGCTCCCCTACAGACTTCTTGTCCCCATTCATCTTCCAATTGCCCCCAACGAAGAACTTCCGCGACGACATGGTTCGTCGGCAATGGGCAGCGACTCGAAGGAGATTGAAGGTCAGCAGTAGAGCACAACCACAGACCCAACCCGGAGCCGCTTAAGTACGCCGGCGAAAAGCTCCGCCCCAGCACACGTCCCGCCCCTCGCCGAGTTCTACGGGCCGCCCCGGCGCTCCGCCCTCGCCTCGCCCCGCCCCGCCGGCCTCCCCATCGAGGGAGGCGTTCAGGCTACCCTCCGGGCCCCGCCCTCGCCTAGTTCCTGCGGAAGGCCGGCCACCTCTCGCTTTTCCTACCAAAACTTACTCAATACCTGTGCTACTCTTACCATTATAGTTTCGGTAAAAAGATGGATGGGGATTTTTGGAACTTGCGTAGTCCAACCCCATTTTACATAAGAGTAAACTGAAGGCCAGAGAGATGAAGACTTACCTACTGTCACATTCCATTCTATCTGCATCTTGGCAAATAAACTACATTTTCTCCTTAGCTGATAACTCCCTTGAGAAAAGAGATTCCCCCACCCCCTCGTAAGTAGAAACTGGATGGTTATTCTCAAGGGGTCAGGATGACTTGGTGGCTAAAGTGTCAAATCCTTCTTGGTCAGTTCCTGGGGCCTAAAGGCCCAGAGGTCTGCCATAGCTCCTTCCTCCAGCTGGTACATGGTCAATCTCAGCTCTGCCCTCACCACACCACACCATATAAAGGGTGCCATGCAACAAAGGCCTTGAGGGAAGGATGCTGCTAGACCTCAGCTTAGTGCCTAGCAATAGGTGGGCCAGACTCAGCAGTTCAGTCAAGGTAGTTTTGGCCTCCTTAGTCCCCACTTCTCATTGGTCATATAGCTTCACCTTGATGGTAATTTTTCACTCTCGGATACAATGACATGAAGGGATTATAATGGAGGCTGGGAACCTTCACACAAAAGCCCACTAGCCATTTGGATGACCGAAGCCAGCAGCCAGCATGACATGGACGGTAAGGAGTGGACATTTCCTAAGACTGTCTCTGTCTCCCATTTCTAGAGAGAGGATGGCAAGAAGGCAGTTCCCAAATTGAGATCACCACAATTCACCCATTAGACTTTTATTCACATCTGGTGTTTTGGCATTTTCTAGAGGAGAGGGGTATGGGGAAAGACTGGTAGCATAGGGATGGGAAAAATTCCCCAATATCCTCCCACCTTTCCTTATCCTATCCAGGAAGGAAGGAAGGAAAACAAAGATGGAATACATGGAAATGGGGGGGAGGGGAGAATGGAGTGGAAAAAGAGAAAGAACTGCTCATCTCCAAACTGAGATGCACAAAGACACACACACACACTCTTTCACACACACACACACACACACACACACACACACACACACACACACTCTTTCACACACACACACACTCTCTCTCTCTCTCTCTCTCTCACTCTCTATCTCTCTCTGTGTGTCTTTCTCATATTTTCTCTCTTCCTTGAAGGGCCTGAGCAAGGTTACACTGAGAATCAAAAGCTGAGTATTAAAGGATGTGGAAGAGGGAAGGGAAATTGAAGGAGAATTGAAAAGATTTCATTATAGACAGAAGGTCCATTCCTCCCCTCCCCTGTCCCCGCCTAAGTCTGTGGGGGTGGCCCCTGCATTCCAGCTTTCCCCTTAACTCAGCCAGTCCCTCAAGGCCTCCAGCGTGCTCTAAGGGATAGGAAGAGAAGGGGATCGAGGAGGAGAATCGGGGTTCCTTCTCTGTTCAGCCCCTCCTCATGCCAGTTGGTCTGTGGTGCCACTACTGCCTGGCCCGTTTTCAGTAAGAGGTGAGGCAGAAGACAGGCTCTTAGCTGGCCATTCTCTGGTAGAAGTAAATATAGCCCAGGTCCTTGGGTGGCTTCTCTGAGGCACATACTTTCTGATCATTGTAGATAACCCACCTGGGGAAGGAAGGAAGAGAAGATGGGTGCATTGCAGTGCTAATGAGCATCAATTCCGTGTCTGAGCCATGCCAGAGAAGTCACTAATAGAGATCAACTTAAGATAACTGATATAGCTAGGTCCAACTTTCTCTTAGGCCTAAGCCCCAACTTTCTAGGGCTCCACAACAAGGGTCTACAGACATCATCACAAAGCACTCCTGTTTCATATATAAAGTCACCTGCCCTTGGCTCTCCTAGTGATTTTTCTAAGATTTTATGATAATATTAAACTCACAACGCTATTTCTCCTTTCTAACATTCCCCCCCTTTATTATGATCCATTAACACCACCAACAATGAACATTTCTGTTCAAAGAAGAGGAATGGACGTGAAATCATGTATTTATTCACATTTAATGTAACAGTAACAAAAGTGCCTTGCCTTTTTAAATGTTTCATTGATGCTCTTTTCTTTTATCCCTAGCATTCTCTATCAATTTTCCCTCCTTCCATCCAAACGAAGATGATCTCCCTCTAACCTTTTACCAAACTCCCCCTTCCCTGATCCCCAAACAACATCTCACCTGCCCTCCTTCTTGATATGGCAGACATAGTGACCACACATGGTAGAGGTGCCCATGTGACTGATGAAGGCAAAGAGCTGATACTCTAAGGAAGGAGAAATAATAGAAAAGAATCAGAAGGGAGGAATTTCAGAGACATTCTCCCCAAGATGCCTCTTTACAGACAAATGTTCTATTTCTCATGACCCCAAATCAAGACATGATTTACAGAAAAGTATGTCACAGACTACACGAAATATCTAAGATTAGATTAACTTTTAACCTATCAATTCCCAATCATAAAAACAGGCCTAACTTCAGAAGGAACTTTTAACCCTAACAATAGGTAGAGGTTCTAAGTGGTAAGGTCTACCTGAGAAGCACTAGAGGCCAATCTTAGACAAGCCACAGAGGCCTCCTTTCTGCTCAGATACTCACTTCCAGGACCATCTCGGACTTTAGGTCCCACAGGCACAGACTCAGAGATGGAATCTGCAGCTGAGCGCCCCTCTGAAATGTCCATAGCGGCCTCTGCATCCAGGTCATCGATGTGGCTAAAAATCCAATCTACAGCCCGCTCAAGATTGTTGTTCTGGGAGAGAGGAAAGGTAAGATTTTTCCAAAATTACATAACAAGGATTATAACTTAGGTAAGAAAAGTGAAAAAAATAGAGAAAGCTCTAAGAATTCTATTGTTATCAACAGCTTTCACATCATCCATGGCACATCTACTCTTCCCACATTCTCCCTTCTCTACTCTACCTCCCACAATCATTGAACTCTTCTATCTATACCGTAGCCCGGAGTGCTTTCATGGCCTGGTCCCTGGAGAAGCCCATGGAGACAATAGTAGCCACACAATCTTCTGAGGGGGGGTCAGCCACTGTGCTGGTAGAACCAGGACCACTGGAGCCAGGCAGGACAAGTGGGTTTGCAAAATCTGTGGGGGTACAGTGCAGTGTTGAAGTATGGAATGGGTCAAGAATCCCTGCCCCTCAAACCCTAACCTTTACATTCTCCTTTATACCTGGATCATCCATATGAGACATGACCCAGTTCATAGCAGCTTCAGCCCCACTATTGCCAGTGTAGTAGACAGCTTTGCGGCAAGCATCCATGGGGAAACCCATCTCTACCAGCTGAATGATGACAGATTCATCCAACATGGGTGCTGTGGAGAGTAGAAGATAGACCAAGGTATCATCTAGCTCCCTGCCCTGAATAGCACCTGCCCACCACCAACCTCCCAGGATCTTATCTCATCTTCCCCCTCCCAACCCCACCTTCTTTTATCTTCCCTTCTTGTACCCTACCTCTAAATTTGAAAAACCTCACAAATATACTGTGGGTTCAGTATACCCAAAAGGAACAGCAATTAGTGACTCCCACCCCCCATTTTCAGGCCTTGGTGCCCAACCATGCAGGAGATTTCCATGTCTGGACCATGTCTATTTCCTCCTACTTTCTTCCAAGGCACCAGGTACACACAACTAATAAGATAAGACTTCCATTCATATGAAGGGTATGAATGGAAAATCTATCTCCACCTCCCCAGTAAGAACCTAGGAAAGGGTTCTCTAACATGTGGGGAAGAAGGAATGCAAAAGGGAGGACCGACAGGCAAAGTGCAGAGAGGAAAAAAGGACCAGGAAGGGGGCAAGGTACAGCCCCACTTCCCCACACATATCATCAGCAAGGTAAAGGCAGACAGGCAGGAAGAAGAATCACTAACATGTCGGAGAGGAGAAGTGAGGGGAGCAGAAGGAGTCTTCATCTTCGTTTCCATAGAAACCAAGGCTACCTTTGGGTTCATCTGGGGTGACCAGGGGTGGAGCAATGTCAGGTAGCTCCTCCTCTCCAGGTTGCAGCCCTAACCCCCGAAGCTGTGAGATATCCAGCTCCTCGGGCATCTCAATGGATACATCTGTAATCATGAAGAGAGGGGATGACTTCCAAATTCCCATCAGTTCAGCCTTAACAAGTCCTTTGGAGAACTCAAGTGTTTACCTAAATACTAAAACTACTTGGAGACAAGGACTAACTTTCAAAGCAAACCAGAGCACAGTGTGGAAAAAGCCCTGGAGTCAGGAAGCCTGTGTTCACCCCCTGGTTCTTTTGATGCTAAAGTGGACTGACATTGGGAGAAAAATTATCTGTGAAAGGAGAGATCTGAACTAGAATTATATAAGCTTAAGCATATCCCCACAGTTATCTGGTTAAACCTTCCTATAACCGCCCAAACACTTGCAGGGATAAAGGTGTGTGCCTAACTTCAACAGTTATTTACCTCTGCTGGGAAATCTTTCCTTACCTGCCTCCCTATAACTTCTACCTACTGATCATAATGCTGGATTAGCTTTCTGGAGCTACACAGATGCATTTAATTCTTTTTCTATATGACAAGATTTTCAATATTTAACACTTCTCAGTCCCTTTAGCCATTCCTCATAGCACTGCTTCACCACAGCAATAACTAGGTTTTGGTATTCCTTACACAGTGTGGTAACTGAACCCTCCCTCCACTTTGTCCCTAAGGAAACTCTGAGCCTTTCCTTTAGCCCAGCTGACTTTTCACAAGATTTTTTTTTTTTCCTGGAAGTATTAAGAGAAGCATCAGACTGTAGCACTGTTTGGTGTTAGAAAATCTGGATTCAAATCTCAATTATGCTACTTACTATTTGTGAACTTGAGCAAGCCCCTTTCTATCTCTGATCAAGTTTTCTCATCTGTAAAATGACGGGAGTTGGATTTGATGATCTCTTAATGTCCCTTACAGTCCTAAAACTATGTTCCTACAGTGTGTTCCTTAGCTCCTCTCCCACATTTTTTGTGCCCTAAAACAGCTACCTATTTCTTTTATCCCCTCATTCTGGCTCTCCCCTTGATTCTGATAGCTTTCCTCCGGACACATTCTTTATCTTTAAGGGCTTTTCCAACTTTAAAATTGAACCATACTATCATTTTCTCTTAACTCTCACCATCCCATCACCCTAGACTCCATACTTAGTAGGTTTTTTTTTTTTTTTTTTTTAATTATTTCTAGTTGTTCTATCTGCATTTTAAAATTCCTTATTGGTATTCTTTTAAAAAAATAAATATTGCTATCATTTTCCAATGATTCCCCACCACCTACTGAGGTCCTTCCTCACAAAAGGTCACAGAGCTAAGCAAAACCAAGTAACACACTGGCTAGGTTGAACAAGGCCGCATACCTAACTTTTTGGGCACCCAGTCCAAGCCAAAGGTAAACTTCTTGATCTGGATGACCAGGTAGTCAGGGAACGAGGCAAATCGTGTTGTCCTGGGGAAGAGAAAGGCCTTGTATATGAGGGATCTCAGGTTTCCTATTCTTTTCTATTCTGGGGACACCCAGAAGGGGATATCCCTTCTCTGAAGCTCAACTCTTCTTGGGGAAGAGGGTTACTGCCTTATACAATGCCCTCCCTCAAGAAAGCTGTTAATGCTTCAGAAGACAGAGAGCAGCAACATCCTAAAGCAGAGCCACACTGGTGCCATGAGTACAAATAAGCAGCAATAGTACTCTGAAATTCCTACTGGCCTAAGTAGTCAGCAGCCCACTTCCTTTCACAAACCTACATGGCTGAAAGAAAAGTAACTTGCTAAGAACCAGGAGGGCTTTATCCCTGAATTGTTTCTTGGACAAGGCAGTACAGAATATGTTGAGAAAATCTGCCTCGGTATGCATGTTTGTGTGCAGGCACTTAAACGTGGAGTTTAAGAAGAAACTGCCAATCCCAAGTGATTCTCAAATGAAATGCCAGTCATGAGCAATGGATGTCCCTGAAGCATGGCTCTAAGCACTCTATCCATAGGCCCAATGCAAATGGAACTCACTTGACAGCTACAGATTTAGCTTGGAGGGCTGTGCTCCAGAAGTCATCTACCTGCTCTGGGACCCCAAAGGCCTCCAGGCAGGAACTAAAAGGCACCTGGGCCCGAACCAGCTCTGGCAGAGGCTGCTTCTCCTCTTCTGCTTGGCGTTTCTTCTCTTCATACTCCAAAAGCTCCTCTAGGGGCACAAAGTCAGAATTGTTTGGTCAGCTCATTTCTGTCACTCCCCTGGCCTATCCAACCACCTGGTAAACATTCTGGCAACAAATAAAGCTTTATGACCAAACGGAAGAAAAAACAGAGAGAACTTGAATTCTTCCTGCCTTCTAGTAGGTCTTAAGTGACCCCACCCTTAGATGACCACCAGTCTCCCTCAGGGGCCCGAAAGCAGGGGACTAACATCACTCAGCCTCCTCCTCTCATCCCAGGACCATGGAGAGCTCAAGTCTCCAGGTGGGTCTACTTCATTGGTAGTGTTACTGCCAACCCCAACCTTTGTTAAGGGCTGCATCCATTGGTACAGGCAGCTGCATGATATAGTCCACTCGCTGGGTGTACTTGACCTTCTCTGTGGCCAGGCACTTGATCTTCTCTTCTACCAGGAATCGGAATACTTCATTTGGGTTTTCTGAGCTTCGACAATTCCTCTGAAGGGAAATGGGAAGGCAAGGAGGAGGAAGAAGGATTGAGGGATCCAAGATAGGGAATGAGGGCCTAGAGAGTAAAGGGAAGCCCACCAAGACCTTCAGTGACACAAGGGTGAAGTGGAAATCTTTCCTAATACTTCTCCCCCCCCCCCCCCCCCCCCATACTGAGAAAAAAAAAAACAAGTGTTTTGTTTTTTTTGGCCAATTAGGCTGTCAGGTCCCCGAGCATGTATTCTCTTCACTATTCCTTGGGTGCTCTGGACTCAAGGAGTATTGCCAAGTTAAGGGGATTAGAATGACTGACAAGAGAAAGAAATAAGAAAAACAAGAGTAAACCAGTACTGGAGAAGGGTTGTCTTGCCCACCCTCTGCTAATTTTCTTTTTTTCTCCCCTTTTACCTCAACCATATTTATAAAGTGAAGGAAGAACTCCTGGGCATCCTGCTGCCGGTTGGTGGAGAACTCTGGGTGACCTTTGCCAATGAGAGACTTGAACATTCGAGGGGCAATGCCATCCTGAATTCCCTAAAGAGAGCAGAGAAGGAATTCAGCAGGTAGCCAAAGCTTTCTACTGTCCATGCCAAGAATTTCCTATAGACCCTTTCTTAATTCTAGAAAGAGACCAACCAAGGAAGAGAACAGAATTCACCTTTTGCTCTGGCACCTGTTCCCCATCTCCAGATTCTGGTGCAGGCTTGGAATACTCCCCTGAGAGAAGGCCATGGCCCAACTTGGCTCTAAGATAAATGTTCAAAAGTCAGCACAAGCCCCAACCCGAGTCTCAAGCCTAGGGACTAATACTATTATGCTGACTGCAAGTTCCTGACATTTGTAGTATATCTTCCACACATACACTATCCCTCTCTACCCCACCCCCGCTCTCTTTTTCTCTCACCCCCCACTTGGGCACCTGAAAACATTCCTAGAAGCAGGATGGTATGAAGAAAAAAACACAGGACCTACGAGCCAGAAGAAACCAGCACGAACCCCTGCTTCACTCTTCAGTGGCTGTACCGAGGGGCAAGCCACTCATCCTCCCAAAGTTGTAAAATGGGCATAATAATATCTGCCCTACCTAATTCGCTGGAATGTTGTAAGGAAAGTGTTTTAATAACTATTAGATTATAAGTACATCCAAGCTATCATTCTTCTTAGCATCCTACTATACTGTCTCAGCAAGACCTCTCTCAATTTAGGATACCTCCAAGAGGCAAACAAACGATGGCAACCCTCCTCCACATTCCCTGGCCCCAACCATCCACTGAGTCCACAGGAGCCATGGCAAAAACCAAAACCCAGGTTCCTTCCATCCCTCCACCCCAAAGCTCAGTCACATACACCTGGGTGCTGAAGTCCTGGGTGGGGTCGGATGGTGCATTCTGGAAGATCTTCTCCAACTTGTCCACATACCTAGGGACCAAGAGAATGCTTACAAATCTCCAATCCAGACCAGACTAAAGGGAAGGTTAGTGGTTACCAGAGAGCTAGAGAAAGCTATGAGAGGTATCCAAAGGAAGAGAGAGATTCAGAAAGAACTCTACCCCAAATGACAATGGACCTTGGAGCCCAGAAAAACTACTTAAGCAGGAATAGAATGGACCTTCCTTGCCCCTCAGTAAACAAGGTGCCTCTCTGGCACCCCTTTTGAAAGAGAAGGGAAAAAAAAAGCAGGTTTGGGATTGGGAATCTATATATATATATATATATAATTTATACCATATTAATCTGTATCTGTTGGTATGCTGCATTATAAATGCTTTCCTGTTTTCTTGTGTGTCCTCTCTTCCAAATTTGACTGTAAATTTAAGGTCAAGGATTTTGTCTTAACATTTCATCTTATAGCAACCCAACCCTCTCACCCTTTGCCAGCCTCATGGTGCTATTTGTCAGATAATCCAATTTCATACTAAATCCTACATAGGGAAAATAAGACATATGGGACTTGCGTAAGCACAAAAGCTAAAGAGAGGAATTATATGGGTTGTATGGACTCAGGGCTATTACTCATCTTATTCAATTCTATCCCTGCAGTCCAGAGCCTGCAGTCACAGTAAACTTTTGAGGAACCATTTTGAGATTTGGATATAATGCAAAAGAAGGTGGAGGGGGGAAGAAGGGGAGACTGAGAATAATCTGAGGAAGAAGAGAATCAAATAAGCTATGAAGTAGAAGATGAGAGATACTAAAAATCCAGAGCCCCTAAGTAAAAAAGGCCAAATAAAGTTGAGGAGGGAGTCACTCACTTCCTCTGGAAGTCAGGGATGCTGAAGAGCACTTGAACCACCGAGTTGAGGTAACAGCTATTGCCTAAGTTTCGGATGCCTGTGTAACTGGGGCCATAGAGGGGCTTGAGTTGCACGCTGGACTCCTGGATCAACTCCCATTCACCAATCCGCTGGTTCATATCTATCTCCAGCTCTGTCATTGTTTTGTCTGTCTGGGGGTGGGAATGGCAAATCAGGTTTGGGATCCAGGACCATCTCAGGTTTAACTTAATTGTATGTTATACTTCTTTGTGTCAATTATAGGACATATACACATATAAACAAATAGTTCTATACATGTAGCATAAGCTGACAAATCCTTGTTAAATCACAGAATCTTGAGATAATTCATCTCATACAACTCTTTACATGGTACAGAAATCCATGACAGTCAATTAATCTCTATGTGAATTAAGGAATGAAAAAGATAAGGCCTGATCTTAAACAAAAGTTCTTATTGGAAAATCACAAGCCCTGCCCAGCCAGTGGAGATACTTGTACTCAAAGCACTCTCCTTCAATGACAGTCAAAGATCTGATACTTGGGGTCACTCAAGTCCAAGGCTGCCCCAGGACCTGATTTTCAGGCTTTCCCTTGGCTGCAAACTCTTGAGAGAATTGGTGGGGAAAGGGGGGGAGAGATATGAAAGAAGTAAGTTGTGGGAAAGAGCTTGCTCACCTTCTGCATCTTCAGCATGTCAATGCCAAAATGGGATAGGTGTTCTGCTAGATTGGGATCCAGAACCATATCATCTTCATCATATGAGTAAACATCTAGGCACAGAAAAAAGAATGTTGTTACTTATGCAGAGATTAAGTTTGATCCCAGTCCCTGTAATACCAAAGAGGAAGTCCTAATGGGATGGAATCGCAAAACTTATTCCAGTCACCCTCCAAGAAGCTGAAGTCAACTAGACAAACATTTATTATATGTTTCCTATGTGACACACATTGTACTAAGAGCTTGGATTAGAAGAAAGACAAAAATGGATCTTGCCTCTAAGGAGTTCACAACCTGACAGGAGACACAATATGCAAACAACTATTTATAAATGAGAGACATGCATATTACTTGGAAATAATCTCAAAAGAGAAGGCTTTATCATTAAGAGGGATTGGGAAAAGCTTCTTGTAGAAGCCAGGATTTTAGGTGGGACTTGAAAAAAATCCAGGGAAGCTAGGAGGAAGAGATCAGGAAAGAAAGTGTTCCAGGGAAGTGTTCTAAGGGATAGCCAGCATCTGAAAGTGAGGACCACCTGAGTCCCAGATGCCAATTCCTAAAAGAATAAATGAGTCACTACACCAAAAGCTCCATTACAGTTAAAGGAAGTTGAAGATGTAAATGAAAGGAAGGCAGAGGGACTATACCTGCACCATCAGGTGTGATGGTGCCAAGCTTCACTGCCAACGGGTACCCAGTTTCTTTGTAATGTTCTACCGCATGGTTATTGCCCCCACTCCCATCAAAGTATCGACGACCGCAGAGTATGGAACCATCTGTCATGTTGAGCCACAGGTTTTCCCGCATATCACATTTGGAACATTTCCAGCCACTGCCAAACAGAACAGGGAAAAAGCTAAGCCTTCCCTTTGAAACCATAATAGAGTTGTGGTAGCCCAGCTCTTCCCACTACCAACATAATGTCTGTGTTGCCAAATACGTGTTCATACAATGAGGACAAGGGAATTAGGCAGATCTCTCCACTTTACCCAAACTGATCCCTCTCCCCTAATTCTTTCTACCAGTTCCAAACCCAAGTGAGTACCCTGTGTTTCCCCACTGAGACACTAACTATGCTGTCTGTAGAAGCACAGGACTAAGTCTCACCAGGGAGGGATTCGGGCAGGATTCTCCAGCTGCTTGAGATTGAAGGCGTGCTTGGAGACTTGCCGCACCTCCCCGTCCCAAGCCTGTACCTCCTGTTTCCGTGAAGCAGAGTCTGCTGACAACAGGGCCTCCACTGCACTGGTGATCTGAGAGAGCAGACAGAAGGGCACCGACGTCAGAGGCAGAACTCATTTGAGATGTTGTTCTATCTTTGCTGCTCCATCAGCCTTCCCCAGTCCCTCCTTCTCTCCCTCAGCCTTAGGCTCTCTGGTGCCAAGGTGGGGAGGGATGTCCATACCCGGTCTCTGGCCATCTCAGGCAGTCCTCCCAGCCCATCTCGGGCAATCTCTAGGTAGTCTGGTAAAATGACAATCTTCACATCCTCATCATATTCAAACTTCTCTGTGAGATCAAACCCGCCTTCCACACCTGACAGAAAAAGGGGAGGCAAATAGGACAACAGCCCGGAGATCTGGTGACCCAGAGCTACCTGGATGCCTGGCCCTTCTACCTTCTGGGTTTTCATCTCCTCCAAAACTGAGGAGACCTCAGATCAGGGCCCTTCCTTGGGTTGCTCCTTATGGCAATGAGAACAAATGGATTACATGAGGAAAAAGAACAAGGAAAAAATGTGCAGAGTACTCACCAATAGCCAGGCGCGTTGGCTTCTTTCTGGGGGGATCTCCTGTCCCTGAAGTGGTCTCATCTTCTTTCTACAAATGAGCCAGGGAGGATAGAGTCAGTGTCAGGGTCACAGGAATAAATATAGTGTGTTGGAGAAAATCTGAGGAAAGAATCTAACTGAAATGGGAGAAAACAGTGGGATGTTACAGAGGAAAATCTAGTGAATGAAAATAGAAAATGGAAAATGGAAAATGGAAAAAAAAAAAAAAACCCACAACCAACCCTAAGAAATAGGATAAAGCTAACAGAAAATACAATGATAACAGACCACTGAAAGCAATGCAAAATGCTAATTCCAAGTTCCACAATTTCTATTTGGAATGTGCCCAACCTGAAGATGCTCCCAGGGACCCAGCTCATCCCCATTCAACTTACTGGACGCCGAGTCCTCTGGAGGTGAAGATAGACCCGCTGGCCAGTCCTGCAGTAATGCTTCTCAACGTACTGTTTGCCAAAGCCCAAAAAGGTATTCATGCAAATATACAGACCACCCTCGGACTCCTGAGAGATGGAAGATAAGGAAAGAGGCAGTGAAAGCTGGCTAGACAGGTTCACCCAAGAGATGGGATCCACATTCAGATTCTAACATTATTTAACTCGAACCATGCTATTTTTAGATCTATGTTAGACAGACATGAGGGGGATTAGTTTTTAAATAGTAATCCAAAGTATCCATAATGGTTCGGTTAAATAAACCTATAAAGATTAGTACTTATTTACTTATATTAGTACTTATATTGTTCAGTATTAATCTCTGAATGTTTTATACCTCCTTTGACCTCAAGAATAATACAATGCATTTTAACATTACACAGTAGACTGATAAAACAGTAATTTTTAAAGAAAAGAGGGAAGCATCAAAGAATACCTAAGTAGATTATAAAAAGTAAATATAGAAACAAAAATACTTTTGAATATATATACACACATACAAAATACAAATATTTAGAAGAATAAGAATCAATATGGACCAAACTATTGCTTCCAGGAAAAACTTATTAGTACAGTTTTTTTTTTTTTTTTTAAACAATGCTAACATTATGTTCTAATTTAAGAAAAAAAAGGCAGCTACAAAGGTTTTTCCTACTTGGCTGGTTATAAAAATATAGATGATACAGAACCATTCTATTCTTATTTATCATTTAAAACAAAAATACCAAAGTTATACACAATTTATCTTTGATGATCCACACTGGCATACATAGCTAAAGTGATTAATTTCAAAGATTAGGCAGGAAAAAATAGTTCACATTATGATTCTAAGGGACCTAATGCAAGTTACCACAAATTCAAATCAGACTAATCATTTCGCTCTAATTTAACAAGCTAGATTAAAATCTGTAAGTAATCAGAATACCAATGTTACAATGCAAATGGAGAATTCCACGTGTAGCCTCATGAGCATGAAAGCCTTAAAATATTATTTTGCTTTTGAAATGCAAAGACATTATGGTAAAGATATCTTAAAGCACTGAGGAGCTACATTCCAGAACAAGTACTAAAGCACCCCCCAAGGGAAACAAAATGAACAAAACTTGTTTATTAGTAAATACAACTTGAAGTCAGAAGTAGTAATGTTAAAATGAAACAAAATGAAATTTGCATTATATGCTATGATCATAAGCAAGAATTAGAGCCTAATTTAAAAATTTTTCAACATCAATCCTTTCTGAGGAAAAAAGAAAAAAACTTGTTACGATTGTCCATTCTATTTCAAAGCTTCCAGTCTTGGAAGCTCTAGAAGCTCTAGAGCTTTCACCCTACTTTTAGACTTATTCTTGATATTCACCTAAAAAGTATAGATAATAGGAAAGGCAGGGTAGATTAGGGAACCAGTTCTTTGGAGATAAGTATGTTGTTCATACTTCTGGGGAAGATGACCAACTCTATCACAGCATGATGGAAATGATGAATTTTGACTTTACAAAGCATTGGGAAGTCCCAGATGTTCAAAATCTGAAATTTGAGCAATTTAGGAATTCCTATGGCAAAATCATCCTCCCTTCCCAAGCCTCATCAAAATATCAGAACCACCAGTGTCTCCCACCCATAGAAATTATATCCATTTCCAAAATTATCCTTAGTGAAAAGCCATCAATGCATCCACTAGAAAAAAATTCTGGGAAAAGACAAGTCTCCAGTTCAATCTGTTCACATCTAAGGAAAAAAAAAAAAAAAAAGATTTCCCTTGAGGTTATGATGGAGAAAATGCAAGAGGAGACTGGGGTTGATAACACAGTGTAGTTACACCCTGTAGCAACAAGTGTTACCTTCCCAGAATAAGGACTTCTATAAAATCCACATTACAAAGAATAGAACACCATGGAAAATCCTAGGTCATCATAGAGATCTGAGTCATCCCGACACTGTAGAGTTTGTTTATAATGTTCATCATTTCTCATGGGAGAAACCCATCTAAACCTTTTTGACACATAATCTCAACCCCACCTTAAATGGGGACAATCAAACATATCCACAGCAGTCAGCCAAGTAGGCAACATTTGTTTAGTGAAGGAAGCTTTATTAGCTCCCTATCTAGAGCTACTAGTTCCTTAAAAGCTGCCAAAAGGCAAAGTGCCTTTTTGGATTGGTTAAGCCATCAAGTACAGAAATGGATAGAAGTCAACTAGAACATAAAAGGGAAATGCAACACCCCCTTTCAAAAGCTGAAAGCCTTTGAGAGTGGGCCCTTCACCCAATCCATGAACTCAATCCAATACAACAAGCATTAATAATATTTTGGTGTAATATGCAAGAAGTTACCTATGCTAGGAGCTGGGGATACAACGACAAAACAAAATCAGTCCTGGACTTCATGAGTTTATCTTCTACAACTTGTAAAAAGATAAATAAACACACCCCATAATTGAACGAGAAAGAAAGTTAACAAATATACTTGATAAGCACTAAGCAAGGCATTATTCAATTTCTGCCCCAGAAATATAACTCTTGGCTTTCACAAAGCAAAGCTTTAGAGTCTCTAAAGCTCCATGCTGAGGAATCCTTTCTCCTCAACTACTAGAACTTCAGGGGAAACAATACTACCAAGATCTCTCAAGCCACAAAATCACAACAGAGAACTGCACCAAGGCACTGACTAAAAGCTCCAAAACCGCTGTCCTCATCACTGATGATGCAGTTCCACCCTGACTTGTCAGTCTCCTGCATGAGCCAATCTGGCTGAACTCTCCCAAGGCGAGGCCCATCACCTACAGGCAAAGGGAGGATCCCACCCAGTTTATTGCCCTCTCATTCTGGGCTTGGACCGTGGTCCTGCCGGGGCCCGGCACAACGCTTTCTGTCCCTGGCCCTGCTCGGGAGGGAAACAGAGCAGGAAAAGAGGCACAGGATGACTCGGATGGAGCTCGGCGAGTGGGTGTGGGCTCTGTGAAGTGTTTAAGTCAGGGCAGGAGAAGAGTAAGGTTGGCTCCTATTCCTCCGAAACAAGAGCCATCTTTCCGCACCTTACTGTTTTTTCTAAGGGAGCTACAATAAATCCACAGGTCGGCGGGGAGGGAAAAGGAAGGAAAAAGGAATATGAGAAAAGATGACTTTTTTTTTGTCACTAGACAGTGGAAGTTCTATTTGCATTTCATAATCCAATCCCAGCCCCTCCCCACGAGGTGGCAGGTTTCTATTCAGCCCTGCTCATCACGGACCTTAAAGTGACCAGCACCTGGAGGAGGCACAGTGCACTATTGGAACGACCCCCCCATAGTAGTCTGGGTGGGTGTGGGGAGAGGGGGGAAGGGAGGGACGGGAGAAAAAGCACAGCTCCTATCAGACTACCACTCCCAATGGGCCCCACGCGGCCAGCGAGAACTCTCCAGCCGGTCGCCAGGACCGCTCGGGAGATGTAGTTCTCCGACTAGTGTGCACCTGAGGCTTCGAATGATAAGAGAGGCACGGGCGACTACAACCCCCAGAGTGCTCCACAGGACAGGGGGAAAAAAGGGCTGGGTAAAGTGCCCTTGGGTGTGGTAGTCGCCTATAGTCCCTATGCTCGTGCGTGTTAACGGCGGAGGAGGGCGCGGAGGACTACAAGTCCCATAGTGCCTTGCGAGAGCTGGGTCGTGCAGGCCCCGGCAGAATGACCAGGGCGATGCTCGCCGCAGGCATGGGGAGTGGGCTTACCGGCGTGTCGAAAGAGAAGGCGCATTCGTCTTTGTGAACCCGATCTCCGGCCTTGGGGACCCGGATAGTCGGTAATACAGATAGCAGCGCCTCCTCACTCAATTCCGCCATGACACCGGCAGCAGCGCTTCCACACAGAACGGCTCCCGCGACTCCCACGGTTCCTCGCCCCTACTCCCTCAACCAATCCGTAAAGCACTATAAGCGCACGCGTACTAAAAGGAGACGCGCGCGCCTGGCGGTTAGGTGAAATCGCTCTTCCCTAATTTCTATGGAAGCCAATGAAAAGCGTTCTTAAAGCAATTGACAGCTGAATCAGCCAATCCTAGACCCCCAGAGGAAGAACGCTTACAGGATTGCGAGGCCGGTAGCGAAGTTTTTTGCTCTCCTGACTGTGCTACCTCTGTCGCGCCCTCACGCGCCTTCGGCTGACCAATCCAAATCTGCCTTTCAAGTAATTGACAAGTGTTTTAACTAATCATCCCGTGAAACGTTTATTGGGAATGGTCTAATCGCAAAAATGTAAGGACTGACTGACAGTGGCTTTTATGGCTTTTGAAAAGCTATTTCTAAGGAGGAAGAAGACATATGATCGATGCTATCCCTAACCAATAGCTGCTATTGAATAAACTCTCTTCCGGAGAGGGAGTGGTGAAGAGGCCATTAGCCTATCAAAGCTTGTTCTAATGTCTGATCATTCATATTTTGCGTATATATTTATTAGTATTATTCCGTTCTTCATTAAACGATAACAAATGCAAAACATAGTATATTAAGTACTTTTTCAGGATCTCAAGGGATGACAGCTGGCATGAACTAGAGGGAAACCGTTTTAATTAATCAAAGATTCCCCTGGAGATTGAGCTGAGGGATTTCATGGGAGTAGGAGGGCTTTCTGGGTCAGAGACCCATTTTAAATGCCCATTGGCCCCCGTCATGCATATGACAGACACCTCCCAAAGCCAATGAACGCCCGTATTGTCAAGATTCGTTTCACGTACAGGAGGGTGGCCCTAGGTTCAGCCAATCAGAGGGATCCAGGAGGCGTGGCGGGAGGTTTGAAACGCAACTTTGAGACGTCTGGAGCGAATGGTAACAGACCCTCTGGAAAATCCTGAAACCGAAAAGTGAGCGAGCTCTCGGAGCTGGGCGGCACTTTCCCCCTTCCCCCTTTTCTCCTCTGGGACTCTCTTGTCTGCACTACGCTGGGGCCTCCACTCCGGGGAACCCAAGTCGTCAGAAGCCAAAGGTCAACTTCCCGACCCCTTGGCTCAGGGGCGAAACGGCAGGGGAAGTGTCCGCGTCCTGAACGTGCCCTTTCTCCTCGCAGGTCCTCCCGTGCTCCCGCCCTCGTGGGCAGCTGGCCGGCCGAGCTGCGAGGATGGGCTCGGCTAAGAGCGTCCCGGCCACCCCGGCCCGTCCTGCGCCGTGCAACAAGCACCTGGCGCACGTAACAGACCCTCGTTCTCCCAGCGCAGGCATTCTGCGCACCCCCATCCAGGTACTGCGGAGGTGGAAAAGCGAGAGGGGTTCCGCGGCTGCTTTAGTCCCTCGGGGAAGTCTGTGTAAAGGCGGGGTTCCGGGAGGTCCGCAACTACCCTCCTACTCCTAGTCCGACCTAATTCTTTCACAGGCTAGAAAACAGGCCCAGAGAGGCGGCATCAATCGCCCGGGATAATGTTATAGCCGGCCCGGGGTGCAACCTATGTCTCTCTGACCTCGAGGCAAATGTATTTTTCCCATTCTACCTTAGCTACCTCCACGGGATTTGGAGGCACCACAAGAATTCCAACATTTTTTGGTCATGTATACTTATTGTGTATCTAAGTTATATTTTAATATATTTAACATCTACTGGTCATCCTGCCATTTAGGGGAGGGTGTGGGGAGGTAAGAGGTGAAAAATTGGAACAAGAAGTTTGGCAATTGTTAATGCTGTAAAGTTACCCATGTATATATCCTGTAAATAAAAGGCTATTAAAAAAAAAAAAAAAAAAGAATTCCAACATTTGCCTGCTTTTGTAACCATGGGAATCGTGGTCACTATTTATATGCTGTTTGCTATGAACCAGACACTGTGCTAAGTGAATATTTGGATCAAATGCTTTATTTGATCTTCACAGTGACCCTGAGAGACTGGTACTTTTATTATCATACCCATTTTACAGAGGCAGAAATTGGGGCAAACAGTGCCCAGGGTCATACAGCAAGTGAATGCCTGAGGCTGGATTTGAACTCTATCCACTGTGCCAACAGCTGCCTCTGGTAACCAGGAACAAGTCAATCTGATCTCTTTCTGAGCCTGGTTTTTCTCTGTATGCTAAGGGTGACGGTGAAGCCCTGCGTAGGAATGTATAGTTGTGAATCTCCAGTTGATGCCGTTGTATTGTTGGGGATCACGGGAGAGGAGGCAGAGAAAGTGGCCAGAGAACTGGCCTAGATTCTGTGTCATGTTGGCAGGTAGAGAGCTCGCCACAACTAAGTCCACCTTCCGGGGAAGGGCAGCAGGAAATGGAGCAACACCCTCAGGACTCAGATCCACGCTCTCCCACATTTGGCATCATCCGGACACCTATGAAAACCAGCACAATAGGTTGGTATCGCACCCAGGACCAAGATAGACTGTCAGATAAAGCTCTTTTCCCATAAAACTATCCCCACAAGCCCCATTCCAGAGCTATAGCCTATTCCTGTCTAAAGAAACCAAGATTTCTCTCTAATCCCTCTTATCTACCCTCTCCCGGCCCCTCTCTCCTCCCGATACCTTTCCGTCCCATGGACTTTTGCTCCTTGCTAATTGGATTCTGGGCGCATCTTCATCCCTGCTGCTTTAAGTTAGGAGTTCTTCATCTGAGATCTGGAACATGAAAAAAAAAAAAAATTAAGCCTGCATCTCAATATAATTGGTTTCCTTTGTATATATTGTATATGTTAAAAATTATTCTGAGAAAAGGGGGTCCATAAGCTTCACCAGACTATCCATGGGGTCCATGTCACAGAAGAAAAAAAATTTAAACCCCCTGCTCCTGTGACTAGATGACAAGACTCTTACTTTCTATGCTCTTGTTACATGACTGGCAGAGTCTGGAAACAGTTCTTAGCTCAAGCTTGTCTCTTCCAGACCTTCCAAACCAGCTGGTAAAGCAGCTCAGTGAGGCCTTTGGGGCTGAAGCCTCTAAGCCAGAGCATTCCACTGAGCTCATCCTACCTGTGAAGTTTTCATCACAGCCTAAGCAGGACTTGTCTCTGGATACTCCAATATTCTTTGAACGCCAGAAACTACCAGCCTCCCTGAACCAAACTGAAGTTTCCCGAAAACAGGCAAACATTACGGAAGTAACAGAACAGCCTCCAGCTCTTCGAATGACCAGCCAGGACCCTGACAAGTTTTTCAGAGGCTCTGAGACTCCTTGTTCCTCAGGTACAAGATACTGGTGGGAGAAAAAGTAGCAAACAAGTTTTCCTTCCGAGGGAGTAATGAAGGGACTGACATATATTGAAGGTGAGTATATTTAGGACAATTCTCATTTTGATCTCTCCCTTCACCCTACCATCATTCAGGTTCTAGGCCCCCTAGAAGGAAACCTGCTGGCAAGGTCCTAGGGAGATCACCCCTCACCACCCTGCAGGATGATAATTCCCCTGGTCCCCTGATGCCTCGGCAGGTAAAGGTTGTGGGAGGAAAAGGGGTTTACTGAGTAGTCTAGTCCTTAGCAGAGTGTTTGCTTTATTTGGAATTGTTTCTCTTGAGCTTCCCATCTTCTTCCTCTATAGAATAAACGGTCCACAGTGCTGAGTGAGAATGTGGGAGAATGGAGAGAAGGGGCTATTCTAGGAACTGGACATCCTTTGAAGATCACTGGACGGGCCTGGGATCAGGGTCATAACAAAGAGAACCAGCATTGTCCCTTGATTGAGAACTAGAACCTAATTCTCTCTACTGTAGATTTTGGCGCCTCATTTTATCTCCTCTCTTAATATCCCTGAGATGGATCCATTCATTTCTCTTGCCTCCCCACAACTGAGGTAATCCACTCTGAAGAAGAGTGTTATCTTGTCAACCATTATCTTCATGCTCCCCTTAACTCATTCCAGATAATTCCCTCATCCCCACTTGTACAGTATGTATTTGATGTGTGTATGATTTCTTTTATATTAAAGAAAATGTTGAAAAAATAAAAGTGGTTATCAAAAGACTAAGTCTTGGGGCATGGGAACAGTGACTGAAGAAATTGGAGAAAAGTCAGGGAACCACCCAATGAATACAATAAAGCTTAACTACTGAATGATTAGGAAAAACTATAGATAGTATTGCAGTCCTTACTCCAGCCATGATCATGAAATTATCCATAACCACTATTTTACTTGCTTACTTGCTCATTGTAAAATGAGAAAATTTATATTGTAAAATATTTTTGAGAAACTACACATTTATCAAGATATTCTTGAGAACAGAATGAGGAACAGACAAGGTTTCACCACTTTCTATAGCAACTTTTCTACATCTTCACAAGCATAGTTGATTAAATAAGGTATAAAGTGAGTTTTGATTTTTAAAAAATTTGTCTCAAAATAAAATGCAAAGCAAATCTGAAGTCTCCCATGCAAGCATTTAGAGTCAGAAACTGGGTTAAAAGATTTTTGAAGAGATCTTCAGTCCTCACTCTTCTTGACTTCTGCAGCATTTAACACTGTTGATTGCCTCCTACAGGATACTTTCTTGTTTGTGACACTAATCTCGTCTGATTTTTCTTTTATCTATCTGACCTTGTCAGTCACGCAGTCATCTTTGCTGGATCTTCATGTATGTTACACTTAGTAACCATGAATATCACATTTCCTAATAATGAGTTTTTATTAGAATAGACCAAATAAAAATCAATGACTCCAAGAGAATGAAAGAAATGTTAGATCAAATCTAGATTGAAAAAAATAGAAAACATAAGATATCTGGTACATAAAACAACTCACCTAGAAAACAGGTTAAGGAGAAATAATTTAAAAAAATCATTTGGACTCGCACAAAAACATGATTTAAAAAAATCATTTCAAGAAATCATAAACGATTTATTAGAACCAGAGGGCAAAGCGAAGATAGAAAAAAATCCACTAATCACCTTCTGAAAGAAATCTCAGAAAGGAAAATTAAAAAATTTTGAAATGGAACAGTCAAAATTTAGAGCTTTGATGTCAAATTTTAAAATATTGCAAACAATAATAGATACGTATGTAGTACTTATCATATGTATGTACTGTGCTAAGTGCTTTATGATCTCATTTGATAGTCTCAACAACTCTGGGAGGTAGGTACTATTATTAAATAATCAGAAATAAAATTCAAAGACCAAACAAGAAAGTATGGAGAACAGCTCCAGGAAAGCAGTGGAAAGAGAAAAACTAAATGGTGGAAGGCAATCTTTGGAGACATGAACAGACAGGAACTGGCCCCATAAATGTTCCATTATTTCCAAGGTTTGCAATAGTTGATACTTCCAAGAGAAGATCAGTCAGGGAGAGATCTGCTCTATTCTTTTTTTTTTTTTTTTTTAATTTAATTTAATTTATTTTTTATAAAGTTTTTTTATTTTCAAAACATATACATAGTTTTCAAAATTCATCCTTGCAAAATCTTGTATTTCAATTTTTTTTCTCCCTCCCTTCCCCCTACCCCTTCCCCTAGATGGCAAATAATACAATATATGTTAAATATGTGCAATTCTTTTATACATATTTCTACAATTAACATTCTGCACAAAAAAAAAATCAGATCAAAAAGGAGAGAAAATGAGAAAGAAAACAAAATGCAAGCAAAAAACAAAAAAATGAAAATACTATGTTGAGATCCACATTCCACACTTTGTGATCCCCAAAGTCCTCTCTGTGGGTGCAGATGGCTCTCTCCATTACAAGACTATTGGAACTGGCTTGAATCACCTCTTTCTGCTCTCTTAAAATGTGAGCTAAGATCTTGCTCATAGCTGAAGAGTTCATTTTCTCTTATGAACAGGATTATCTCATATCAGTATAGTTTTAAAACTTCACTAAGACTTTTGGGACACCCTATATTTTATGCTATATTGTAACTGTAGAACTCTTGTTTCTGTTTGTCATTATGCTTGGATAAATGGACTTATTTATTATTCACTATAGATGATGGCTTTTTATATAAGTTGAAGAAAGGCCAGATTGATGAAGATAAGCTAAGGGTTGCTCTCTCCCTTAAGATGATTAGGGGCTCATATTCCTAGACCAGATATATTAGGAGGTGGGGTGCCAGAGAGATATAATTCTAGTCCAATACCTTTCTTGAATATTAGAGAACAGACTTGTTGGATGTCTCCTTCTCTGTCCATCTCTCACCTTAGCTATAGTCCTTCCTAGTGGTGCAGACAGAATGCTTCTCTTATTCTCTGTAGAGGAGGATGGGGTATTTAAGTATTCAAGTATTGAGATGGATTCATCTATCTATATAATCTCACATATCATTGAACTATGACTGAAGGGATATGCTGGATCTAGCCCATAGGGGCAGTTTTTCAATTTTCATCGTAAGCATTTACACCTCAGAAATAGTAAAAGCTGCAAACTGGAGCTTGATTCTGTACTGTGGTAATTATCCAAGTTTAAGAAAGTGGAGTAAATGTTAATAATACCAATAAAACGTAAAAGAATATCGTAGGTAATTTTTTTCCTACCAGAGAGCAGTTATTAAACATTTACTCATATACCTTTGGTTATTAGAAATGAAATAAAGGAAAAGTTTCAAGGGACACTGAAAAGAAAGAATTGATGTAGGGTAAAGTGAACATAACAAGAGAAGGACTTAAAGGAGACAAATAACATTTTAAAGGAAAATATCTTTTAAAGACTTAAAAACTCTGATCAATAGAATTATCAAGTAATATTCCAGAGGATTAACAAAGAATTATACTCCATCTCTTGACAGAGGGCTGATCCAAGATGTAGAAAAAGACATATTTTTGGAAATGGTCATAATATGGATTTATTTTGCTTTTCTATCTTCATTTCTTTATAATGATTTTTTTTCCTGTTTTTTAATTTGGAGGAGGAGGGACAGGCAGGCAGGGGTTATTAATGATGATGATTTTTTAAAAAGAAAAAAAGAAGGGACATTGAAACTTTTAAAAGAGCATAGGGAAGAATAAAAGAAAGTTCAGAAGGCAGCAGAGATAAGCAGGACAGTTGTGAAGGTATTATGTTAAATTTTATACATTTTTTTTTTACAAAGTAAATGCAATTTACAATTTTATCCTGGATATTTATAATCCTCCCTTTGTATTCTACTTTGTAGAAATGATAATTTTTGTGTGTATTTCTTAAGCTCACACTAAAAATAAATAATAAAGATGAAATTCAAATCTAGGCCTCTCCTCCCCTCCAAGAAAAGACAAAAAAAAAAAAAATCACTTCAACTATTAGGGGTGGGAAAGAGTCAGGAAGATCAATTAGGGGTATAATAGTACCAGAGTACAATAGAGTGTACCTGTCTACTATAGGCCAAAGTATTCTGAGGAATATTTTTTCCCCCAGAGCATCCAGGTTCTTGCTTATTTGAATGTTTCAAACAGGTAAAGGTTGCAGGTTGGTTGCATCTATTTAGAAAGCATTTACTAGTAAATGGTAGCAAGAACAATATATGCCCCTGCCTCTTTCTCCTTTGATTCAAGGAGACAGAGAAGGATTCTAATCCAAGAAATATGGCAGTCATAGATTGTCAAGAGTTAATGCTAAAACACGACAGGGGCAAACATATGATCTGAAGTTGAAGTCTAGGGACAGTATTATTCCTGAAACTCTGCATCCTAGTTAGAAGAAGGAACATTTCTAGGTTACATGATCCCAGAATCTTAATTTCTAGAGGTAAAGGGAGATTTATGCAGTAGCATCAAGTTTGGGGTTTGCCTCAAGAATAGCTCCAAGAGTAAAAGTTCAGATCTTTTAGAAAGAATCTTCTGGTCAGAATGTCTATTGGAGGAATAAAAGGTTTACTCATATTGTACCTACCACTGGGAATCAGTAAAGAACTAAAACTATAAGACGAGGGAACAGAAGACCTGAATTTTGCTTCCCATTATTAATGTGAATCATTTGGACAATGTCCATTGAGAAAAGAGTTGTCTGTCCTGCAGCAGTTCCAACGTGTGTTTGTTTTCCAGGTGTAATCCTACACTACCTTCCACTATATAGTTGTAGAATGATATTGTGAGACAAGGAAGTACCGGATCACATGGGAGAAATTTATTTCACTAGAATGTCAGAATGTGGCTTCCCTGAGCTTAAAAGATATTTTGAGTGGCTCATGCATTATCCATATTTGTTTATAGGCTCTTCTGAGTCTTTTATATTTTTTTTCATTGAGATGAAATAAAGACTATATATACTTTGAGTGCTTGTTCAGGAGCAGGGGATCCTGTTATTCATGTTTGTGAAAACCTAGACACATATGTATTTGGGGATTTCTCAGAGCAAACTCCAAATAAGGGCATATGAGCTAAAGAGATAATGACCTTTTTTTGGACTCAACTACAAGATCTAACTTGGTCTGGGTGAATACAGAGGTTGGAGGATCCTACCAAAATGTGTATAAAAAAAAAAAAAAAGTCAGCATATGATGTTGAAAAACCAGAGCTAACAGACACAGTCTAGTCAAATGCTGTTGGGATATTAAAAGAATGAGAGGAAGGCTTCTTTTGTGTCAGTAGAATCCCCTTGAAAAGACTTATGAGGCAACATAGACAACAATTATACAGAAGTTGTGGATGGGTTATTATATGCACCACTGGAGGGAGTAGTCACATAGATAATATTATGGATTCATCAAAGAACTCCCAATAATCTCTATCCCTATCCCAACAAGCAGGACCCTAGTCCCTGAGACAAATTTTACTTTTTTCTCCTGTCTTCTCCAAAGTAGCATTGTGATTATATTTAGGCCTTCAATTCTGTGACTTGTTCCAATTTCAGACTTTACCAAGCAGTCATTATTTATTTATTTTCCCCTTAGCTCCTCAAGTAGAGGATTCTAAGTTTGACCAGGAGAGCTTAAAATGGAACCATACCCTGTCTCCCTCATTCCAACTTTTGCTTTAGATCACAGAAAGCCTGGAAACTATCACTATAAATTTGTAGTTCTGCTAGGCTCTTTCCTTTCCCCTTCTTGGGCCTCAGGAGTCTTCAGGCCTTTAAACTCTCCATGTTGATGGAAAGAGCAGCTTAGATTCATCTTGGGTCACCTAAAGCAGTGCATGAAGATTTTTGGAGGGGTGAATATTGAGCCACTTGAAAAAGAGGAATGAATGTGAGTCAGTTCACAAAGATTCTTATACAGTAGTGCTGCCCTTTATTGAATCTGAGCTAGAAAAGGAAACAAGGCTTAAAGAGAGTCCATAAGGGGGGCACAGAAAGGGGAATGAGGTTGTAGTTTAGCCCAATTATACCTAGTTATATCTTCTAGGTCTGGTCTTCTATGGTGATTGCTGAAGCTATTGGTGAAGAATCCAGGCTTTTCTAAAACTTTGCTGCCTGTCAGAGCTAGCCATCTTGCTTTGGGCACTGTGAAAGGTATTTAGAAAGGAAGGGGGGAAGGGGCTAGATAGGGGTCAGAATGGCCATTGAGGAAGTGGGGGAAAAGGCTACACATCTGTGTAGGGTTGATGGTAGTAGGAGGGGAGGAACCTATATGGCCATTCTGACCCAGGCTTTGCTACTTGCCATGTTATTCTCGACATTTCCTAATTCCTACCTGCCCTTTAATGGGAAAGTACTGAGGAAGTGGAACAGGTGAATTTGAATCTTCAACAAGATGCAGGGTAACAGAAATCCAAGCTGCCCTTTTCTCCCATCTCTTGCCACCTTCTTCAGTTCCAGACCTTGAGGAAGCTGTCCCAGGAGCCTGTGGCCACTGCCATCCCATCAGCTGTAACCCCCAGGCAACTGACCCTGTTGTCATGGCCGGAGAGGGTCCCTAAGGGGGAAAAAAAAAAAAAAAAACAAATAAGCTATTAGACCTCTGGGTTTGAGTAGAGAAGAAAGTATTCTGATCAATAGCAGCATTCTTCCATGGGGAGAAAACTGTTTCCCCAAAGAAAGCGTTCTCTCTTACTCTCAAAAACTAATAGGATATCCTATATGTCAAAGAACCCATTAGGAAAGGCATCCCACTCTGTTAGAGAATAAAGGAAACTCAGGTCTTTGTGATAACGAAGGAGGAGGAGGAGGTTCTTTCTGTCTCTGCTGAAAACTGGAGGAGTTTTGAGTAAGCAAGGCTATTCTCAGAGGCCAGGCTAGTCCTAGCTTATCCCTCATATTTGGGTCAAGAACAAGTCACTGAATTCTGGGAGAAACTCCTCTGAGTAACCTGATACACTGGATATTCCCCAAGCTACTTAATACTAAAGACACTGGGGCAGCTAAATGGTGTTCTAGGTTGGAACATTTACCAGCTTTGGAGTTAGGAGGACTTAAGTTCAAATATGGCCTCAGACACTTACTACCTGTATAACCGTGGGCAAGACACTTAACCCTATTTATCTCAAATAAATTCATAGGAAATATTTAAAATATTGATATTTTATTATTAATTATTAGTTTTAATAATGATTAATGATTAGTTATTAATAACTGATCTTCTAGATGAGAACATCAGTTCCAGGATGCCCTGAGGGGCTATTCCTGTTCTATTGATTTGGCCTGGGTCCTAAACTGACTAGTCTAGTAGTATAGAAGAGTTCACATTCAGACATTTATATCCACATCTTTCACTATGAGGGAAATGTGACAGTTCTTTATTGTTAGGTAAATAGGGGAAAGGGAGAACTAGGAAATGAGAAGACCATAGTACCATAACTTTAGAGATGGAAAGGATTTTCAGTCATCTACTCCATCCTTCCCCCCATTTTATAGATGAGAAAACTGAGACTCCAAGATATTAAATGTCTTTGAATTCAGATCCTCTGACTCCAAGGCCAACAGGGAATACCGAGAATCCTCCCTCTCTTTTTCCCAACTTGACCTTTCATTGGTAGGCACAGGTACTACAGAGAATCAGTGGCAGTAGTTGCGGAGAGGTGAAAAAGAATACGGTCCTATGTTATTATTCAGTCACGTCCAATTCTTCAAGACCTATTTGGGATTTTCTTGGCAAGAATACTGGAGTGATTTGCCATTGCTTTCTCCAGCTCATTTTATAGATAAGGAAATTGAAACAAAAGTGTCCAGAGGCATAGAGCTAGTAAATATCTGAGGCAATTTAAATTCAGGTGTTCCTGATTCCAAGCTTGATTCTCTATGCACTGTAGCACGTAGCTGCCCATAATAGTGCTTGAATAGTTATACAACCATAGAAATGGAAGGGGACTCTGAGATTATATATCCCCTGTCTACATTACAGAAGCAAAAAATGAGACCTGAGAACTGAAACTGCCCAAGACCAAAAAGCTGCCAGTAGAATTCTGATGTCCTGGGTTTAAGTTTAATTATCTTTCCACCTGATTGCTTTTTAAAAAATCCTTTTAAGGGGATCATTTAAGGCAGTTAGGTGATGCAATGGATATACACCTGGGCCTGGAATCAAGAAAACCTGTGTTCATATTTAACCTTTTATACTAGCTATGTGACCTGGGCAAGCCACTTAACCTTGCCTGCCTCAGTGTCCCTAATTATAAAATGAGGATAATAATAAATTACCTTGCAAGGTTATAGTGAGGATCACCTGAAATATTTGTTAAGTGCTTGGAATATGTTAAGTACTCTTTAAATGCTTATCCCTTTTCCCCTCACTCCATCACATTTTTAACTTGAAAATTGTAGTGAGAATAGTGGTAATAATGCCCATTCACATGGCATTTTAAACTACAAAGTATGTTACTTATGACAACTGTGTGAGTTACCTAATATAAATAGATATACATATAGGGGCAGCTAGTTGGTATAGTGGGTACAGCACCAGCCCTGAAGTCAGGAGAACCTCACTTCAAATCTGGCCTCTGGCACTAACACTTCCTAGCTGTGTGACAGGGGCAAGTCACTTAACCCCGATTGCCTCAGGAAAAAATATATATATATCTATATCTATATAAACATAGGATAGATGTGAAATATAGGATAGAATGATTATATAAATATAGGATAGATATATTTACATGTAAATAATGATATATAAATATCATTATATAGATAAAGAAATGGAAATGACAGTGTGAGATGACCCTAGAGAGTCTTGATTGAAACAAGATGGTCCTGAACTATGTGGTGTGGGGTGGTAGTATGATCTTGAAATTGAGAGATGGTAGTATGAGGAGCAGTATGAAAGATAGGGGCAGCGAGGTGATTCCATAGTGAACAGAGCACTGAGTCTGGAGTCATAAAGACTCATCTTCCTGAGTTTAAATCTAGTATCTCTGCCAAGAAAATCCCAAAGAGTCAGAGACGATTGACAATAACTGAGCTGAAGTATGGGGAGAGCCTCCTGAATTGGGGGTAATAAGAAAGTTCCAGATCATGAAGGACAGCTACAAAGGTCCTGAACAGGGAAAGAGAGAGTATTGGAAAGAAACAGAGAATTAATCTGGGGAAAAAAAAATAAAAAAAGGCAATCTCACCAACACGTTCACCCTTCAGGGAGTCCCAAATGTTGCAGTTAAAGTCATCATAGCCAGCCAGCAACAGGCGGCCACTTCGGGAGAAGGCAACTGATGTGATCCCACAGATGATGCTTTCATGTGAGTATGTAATTAGTTCCTGGTCGGCCCGAAGGTCGAAGAGACGACAGGTAGCATCATCTGAACCAGTACAAATTGCTTCACCATTTGGGAAGAACTAAGGGGAAAGGAAAAACAAGATCACTTAAGGGTACCCTTTTCAGGAACCTTATCCCATACTTTTTTTTTTTTTTTTTAAACCTTCTTAAGTATCCTTAGGCAATTTCTCTTCTATTCCAATTCTAGCCCTCTGTAATCCCCCAGCTTAATTTTTCCCTGTTTTCTGTCTCCTGATACTATCAAGTAAATTTCTTACTCCCTGATGTGGTTTTATTTCATGGGGTGGAAGACAATTAGGGTTAAATAACTTGCCCAGATCACACAGCTAGTAAATGTCTGAGGCCATATTTGAACTCAGACCCTTTTGATTCCAAAGCTGGTGCTCTATTTACTGATCTACCTAACTGCTCCCTGCCCTCTTTGGTTTTAAAGTCTGTGGTTCTTATGGGTTTGGAAGATGTAAGAAGAGCTGAGTCAAATCCTAAAGATAGAGTTAGAGGTGAAAAGATTAAAGTAAGGTAGATTAACTACAAAAAGGGAAGCAAAAACAAATCATAAGTGTGGGGTATAAATAAAAAGATCATTAAAAAGACATTGAATCCTGACTAATGGCAAAACCAATGAATATTCATCCAAGAGAAAAAAATAAAACATAACTTCTCCCTCAGAGCTGAGATGTGGAGAATTACTAGAACTAAATATTTTCTACATGATCAGGCAGCCTTATATCAGATGCTTTTGCTTAATTGATTTCTTATCTCTTCATAAGGAGAGGTTTGGTCTTGAGGGAACAGGAAGAAAATGATTGTGATATAAAGGCAAAATCCTCAACCAAATTCATGTCAAAAAATCATGTGCAGGGTTCTTAATGAAGTAAGGAAGCCCAGATACAAAGAAAGAGGTACATACGCAGATAGCATTGATGTCAGACTCATGCCCGGTGAAAGTTTGGCGGCAAGTCCCCTCTCGTACATCCCAAAGCTTAGCACTGGCATCACAAGCCCCAGAAATAAAGAGTTTGAAATCGGGAGAAACAGCTAGGCTCATGCAATCTCCTGTGTGGCCCACAAATACCATCTTCTGCTGCCCAGTCTCAATGTCCCATAGAGCACTGTAGGCAAGTACAGGAGAAACAGGAGAAGAAAGCAGTTGGCAGCATTTCCCCCCAAAGCGCATTATTTTGATGCCTAAATTTCCCACCTACCCCCCAAAGCATTAGATCTTTCAGTCTCTCCTTTGTTACCATGTGGTATCTCCAGAGCTGGTCACAATGTTGTTGTCATCTAAGAACCGGCAGCAGGAGAGGTAACCTGGTGGGGATAGAAGGGCTGTCACCAGGGGAAGTGGCTAAGCCTTCAGCAGAGACTCAGCGTTCCTCTTCATGTTCAGTTGGAGAGGTTCTCCCCGTCAGGGACTCACCTGTGTGGGCATTCAGCTCCCGGCTGACTTTGACATTGCCCTCTCGGGATTTGAGGCTGTAGATGGAGCACATATTGTCCAGTCCCCCACAAGCCACGAAGTTTCCCGATGGAGCATACGCACAGGTCATGACCCACGAGGAACGGAGTGGGATGGCATGGACCTGGTGGGGAAGAAGCAGAATGGCATAAGGACTGGTAGCAGGTTTAGAAGAAGAAGAGGGATGGGGGAAAATTAGAGAAGGAAATGGTGATGGGTCCAGGAAGTATGGCAGTAGGAAAGGGGCTTTGCCTGGGTAATGGGGAAAGTCTTTCAGGGTAGAGGGGGACAGATCAAATAGGTACCTTGTTGGTTGTATAGGTATCCCACACAATCAGCTTTCCATCTTGTGAAGCACTCACTAGCAGCCTAGAGAGAGGAAGGGATCCAGATTACTCAAGGATTTCATTTCTCCCTTTTTTTTCCCCTATCCCAGGTTCTCTTCTTCAACTCACTTGGAGTCAGTAGACCAATGCATGGCATAGATCTTGGCCAAGTGTCCTCGGAGAGTCCGGCGTGTTCGCATCTGAATCCGCCCAACAACCTCTAGACCAGAAGTAAGCTATAAATAAATTGACATTAATTAGAGTTTTAGATTGCGCTCCATCCCAAGACTATCCTTTCCTGCAATGCCACTCTGAGCATGAAATTCTGAATTCTTCCAATCTTTTTCTCTACTTTCAAACTCCTGACTCTAATTCCTATTTGTTGCGATGGAAAAGCTCTTACCTCTGCCAGGGTGGTGTCTGCATAGGCTTTCCGGGCATCCTGAGGGAAGAGCAATCTGATATCAAGGTTGGGGAAGGGCAATAGGGAGACAAGGAGGGAGTTAAAGGTCTTGATTTAAGTTGGGGTACAGAAGAATCCCAAAGTTTGAGGGGATCCAGTGTAAGGGACTTTTAGATCTAGAGTACCAGCTTAAAGGATTCACAGGGTTAAGAAGAATCCACAGGTATGGGGATCTCTAGCATGAGAGATTACCGCAATCTGTGTCTTGAGCTGTTCAGCTTCCTGACGCAATTGCTCCATCTCCCCCATGGCTAATAGATGAAACTGCTCCTGTCCCTGTCCTGGCAAGGGCATATAGATAATTAGGGAACTCATTCTCTGGGCCCATTTCACCTCCCCTCACCCTGAACAACTCCTTTCTGATCTTATCAAGTCACTTAGGCTGTATCCCTTTATATTCCATCTACACAGTTCCAGAAGGGAGTAATGTTCCAACTAATAGCTCCCATTTATACACAAATTATAGGCTTACCAAGCACTTTCCTCACCGACACCTTGGGAGGTAAGTAGTACAAATGCCATTACCCTGTTTTGCAGATGACAGGAGAGGCTGAGAAAGTGAAATAAATCACCTATACTAAGAGTTAAAGCTAGACTTCAACATGCTTTCCGCTATTCTATGTAAATTATTAGACCCTTTCCCCTAAAGCTGTGTAGGATCCTTCCCCAAGAAAAAAAACTTAGGGTGCCTTCAAATGTACAAATGATAAGGTTAAAGGTTACCCCTTCACCCCACAAATAGATTCCCATTCCTTCTAAGTTCAGTTAAGTTCAGTCCCACTTTAATTCACCAAAACAATCCTTCCAGTCTTTCCCACCCTGCCACAGTAGCAGACCAGTCCTTACTTGGGATTGAATTTGAGTTTACTCTGGATCTTGACTCTTCCTCTCTTGTCTCTGGTTCAATGCTCTTGGATCAGCTGCCCCAGTTCTACTGCTGGAAACTGGCCTGGTCCCAATGAGGTAAGTGGGTAAAATCAGGTGGGGAAGGGGAAGAACTGGAGTGGAAGGTTAAGGTCTGGACAGTTAGAGTACTATCAGGAGTCTAAGGGGGAAAATCTGGAACTAGATGGTGAAGGGGTAATGTGGGGCTGAGTCTTGTTGGAGACTGCCAGAAAGGGTCAGGTTCTCTTGCAATGTTTCCCCGGATTCTTACTGGGGAGCATTAAGGAAAGATAGGGGTAGGGTAGGAGGAGCATGTGCTTACCAGGCCACCTCTCTGATGGCAAAGATAAGAGCATCAAATCACAGCTGGGATTAGACTAAAGCTGTTGAGGATTAGGAGGTCAGACTTTTGTTGTTTTTTTGGGGGGGAGGAGGACAAAAGAATGATAGCAATGATAACTCCCAATTGAGATTATTTTAGAAGAAGGAAGATCCAGCCCAGATAGCAGGACAGGATTCAGGGTTAGGGATGATGACATTGACAAATATCCTTGTGCACTAACCCAAAGTAAGCAGCTCTCTGGGACTGACCGAATCACCAATTGCCAGTAGGGTTTATGAGAAGGGAGGGGGGTCACACAGAAAACAGAGATGAGATTAGAGGAGACTGATCTGGATAATCCCCCTCCCCAAACCCCCTACCAGCTGTCCACAGGTCTTACCTCTAGGGGAAGGGCTTAAAGGAGAGAAAAGTGGACGTGGGGAGTGGCTTGTCTGGATCCAAAACTAGAGAGGCAAGGGGTTGGGAATAGGCCACCTCAATATATCCCTCTCCTCAATGTTAGGCATCTACAACTACCTTCCTCCTCCTAGCATCCCATAAAGTCCTGTCCTAGGTGAATCAGAATGTCCTGGAATCCATTAAAACTTTGGTAGAGAAGAGTGGGGCTGAAGATTGAGACGCAAAAGGAGGGATGATTTGGGGCCTGGATCATTTGTTTGAGCAGAATAGGTGGCAGATTTCATTAACAAATCTAGAAGCATAACTCAGTCTCCTAGAATGAAGGCAGCTTTCAACACAGAGAACCATCTTTATATTCACATTTACATTCATAAGTAACACAAACCTTGGGATTTGAATGTCCTTTATTGCTTTGTGTGATGGGATGATCTCCCACTCTTCCTTTTTTCCCTCCCTGCCCCCCCAAAGCACTCAAGCATTTTCTGCCCTCCTATCACTTAGGAGATCGTTGAGATCTCCCTCTACAAGTGAGGTCACATGGGTAGCCCCCTTCCCTCTCCTATCACTTGGTAAAGGTGAAATGCTCCATTGTTCTTTCTGTCCCCCTGAAGGGTTATATGTGGGGTTGGGGAGGTCAGTATGCTCATGAAGCCATACTCTTCCAGATTCTGAGGTATTTGGCCCATGATATTACCTCTCCTCCCTCTTCACATACTTGCAATCCAACCTTCATAACATAAGTTCTACCCCACTGATCCTTGAAGAAAGAGGGGAGCTTTCTCTGTTCAGTTGATTATGACCTAGAAGGCAATTGATGTTGACTCATTATGTCAGTGGGTAGCTGTGTGGTCCATGGAATGAATTCGCCATCACCACTTTGATTGGAATGTCTCTTAAGTAATCTTGTCTCCTTCATTCCTTCAAAGCTCTTCCCGAGCAGGATGTTGCCTTCTGACTTCCAATCGGGCTTGCTGTGGCTTCCTTCCCAAAACACTGGGAGGCTCTGGGGAGGAGTCTCCACTGGATATTTCCCCCTCTTCAGATTTGTCCGATTCCCGTAACAGCATCTCAGCCTCTGCGCGGTCCTGATTGGGGGATATAGAAAAAAAAAGTCAATGAATCTTTGTTAGAAGTTATCTCCTATGATTCAGGCCAGTTCCAAAGGTCTTATGATGAAGAAAGCCATCTACCCCCAGAGAGAGGACTGTGGGAACTAAGCTTGGATCACAGCATAGTATTTTCATTCTTTTTGTTATTTGCTTGCATTTTTCTTTCTTTCTCACTTTTTTCCTTTTTGATCTCATTTTTTCTTGTGCAGCATGGTGATTGTGGAAATATATATATAAAAGAATTACATGTTTAACATATACTGGATTGCTTGCCATCTAGGAAAAGGGGGTGAGGGAAAGGGGGGGAAATTTGGAATGCAATATTTTTCAAGGGTCAGTGTTGAAAAATTTGCCGTGCATATGTTTTGAAAATAAAAAAACTTTAATAAAAAAAATTATCTTCTAGAAGAAGTATATCAGCCACCATCCAGTGAAGGAATCTTCTCTGTAACATCCCTGTTATTCTGTCGAGTCACCCACCCTTTGTTTAATTAAACACTTCCAAGAATAGGAAGCAGACCTCATTGTTAGATAGCTCTGATATCATCAGTCAATTTTTTTTTCTTATATTAAACAGAAACCTAATTCTCTCTAACTTGTTCACATTGATCCTGGCTCTGCACTCTGGAACTACATAAAATAAATCTAATCCCTTATCCAAGTGACAATCCACTAAATATTTGAAGACAGTTCTCATATCTTGAGACTCTTTTTCAGTTTAAATACCTCTACTTCACTCAACCATATTTTATATTATCTCATATTTTCATGTATTACCTCATATTTTTCTTCCTATTCTGGTTATCCTCGTCTCCAATTTATTTATGTTCCTCTCAAAATATAATACCCAGAATAATTCAGCATAAATACTTGATATGAGCTGATCCAGTGTAGAATATAATAAAATGGTTATCTCCCTCTCTTATTTATAAATATTTCTATTAGTATAGATTAAGATCAAGTCAGACTTATATTGAGCCAGTAGTAAACTAAAACTATTGCCTTTTCACATATTTTTTCCTCTCCTATATTTATTAAAATGATTTAAATTTTTTCCATTTATGTCATTTAATACATTATTTTCCTGATTCAGCTTATTCTAATTTGCATTAGTTGAAATAAATCTTTCCATACTTTTCTGAATTCTTAGCATTCATCATTTCTTATAGCACAACAATATTCCATTATGTTTGTTTATCACAATTCATTCAGGCATACCCCAGTTGATAAACACATGCATTGTTGCCAGTTCTTTCTTATCATAAAAGGTTCAGCTATAAATGTTTTGACAGATGTAGCACCTTTCTTTCTGTCTTTGACCTCTTTGAAGTATGAGTAATGTGATCTCTAGATGAAAGCATATGGACATTTTAGTCACTTTCTTAGCATAATTCTAAATTACACATGATTTTTTAAACTGAATCCCCCCACCAGAACCATTCTATGCCCCTGTTCTCCTGTCTCCTCTCACCTGTTCCATATGCTCTGAGGCCCAGGTGTGCCATAGTGCTAAGGTGCATCTCCGTCCCTTTGTCACAGCCCATACTCCATGGGGATTCTCTCCCCCAGAGCTGAAGGCCACAAGGCGTCCACATTGAGGGCGAACTTGGGCCTGGGAATCAATAGTAGGATGGGAGGGGGAGAAAAGAATGATTGTCACACTTCCAGAAACTCACCTTCCCTCTGCATTCTATATAACAATGACCTCTCTCACAGGGATAGACCGATAAACAAGTTACCATTCATTTGTGCCATAGCCTAGGTTCAAAACAAAGGCTAAAAGGATAAAGATGGTTTCTGTGGTCTCAGACCAGGAATAAGGTATGGAAACATGTAGAATGAGTCTCCTAGAACTCTAGCTTTTCCTCAGCCCCACACACCAGTGGGACATCAACCAAGGAATTATAAAACAACAATAAACAACATCAACAGAAACATGGAGGCAATGAAGCAGAAATTAGTTAAAAGAATGTGGTGGATCTCACTCTCTTCAGAACTCAGTGTGTTGGGAATAGTTTCACTGGCTCCCTCCCCCTGTCACATCCCAGAGAACAATGGCTACAATCCCTCTCATCCTCAAATGTAGGGCAAAGGGAAAAATACCAGCAAGTTTCATCCCTAGTTAGCCAGAACATAGGAATCCTGAGCACCAGGGCAGAAAGGCAGAAATATGGGACCTGAGGGGAAGGGGAGCCCCAGATTGTTCATCCTCTATTTCAAAGGCTTTGTTCTGGGATATAATTCTGCCTGTTTTCATATTCTATTTATTCTTGATATTTTTATCTCCTAAAAAGGAGATATTAAAAAGGAGTGTGAAGCCATTTAGTAGGATAGAGCCGAGGATAAAATTAGGCTAAAAAAGGGAAAGGAACCTTAGAAATATCTTGCCTTTTCACCTTCCCCTTCCTCCCTCTCAAGGAGGCAATAGAAAATAAGTAAATTTAACCAGTCATAGATACATCTATCTAGAAACTGGCAAAGGTAAATAAGAAGGAAGTAGACAGCTAAATAATTGTCCCTTCCTCTCAGGCCCAACTTCTTGTTTCCTTCCCAGGAATTCAATGTTATCATAGAACTGAGACCTTTTGGGGAGGTAGAAATGGAGTTCCTTTTCCTATGGACTTGAGACCATTAGGTCATAAGGGGGGTAAGTTGGAGTAGGGATGATACTGACAGTAAAATCCCTGAATGAAGCAGGAGGTAGGATACCATATAGGCTATACTGCCCTCCTTAGTGGGTACCCCTTTATATCCCAGAGAAGGAAACATGGCAGAGATCCATGGGTAAGTCCTTATTTACTGGCTGAGAGATAAGGAAGGGTGAAAGAAGAGAAAATATAGTAGGGAAAGAGTTAAAATAAGCCCAATCATTTTTTTCTGCATTTGCCTTTGGGCAGCTTCTAATATGAATCCTGACCATTCTTCCACCCCTTACCAGGTAAGTTCCCTCTTCCCTGCTCACCGTCACAGTGAGGGCATCTGGCTCAGTAAAGAACAGGTCCCCACCCTGGAAGTCATCATTGAGATAAAGGAGCCCACTGGGGAGGAAAAAGGAAAGATAGTGAGCCTCTCCTCTACATGAAGGGACTTTAGAGCTCATCTTTTCCAATTTCTGTATTTTATAGATGTCATACTAGGGAGATACCCATCCCTAAAGACTGCTCTATGAAAACTATAAAGAAGGGAATATAGGCTAGCCTTCCACCCACCCTCATCCCCACCTGTAGTCCCGGTAAGTATATGCTGGAGGCTCCTTCCAGCACTCCCCACTGTAAGGGTCCAGGAGACAGTTGTCAGCATGAACTGGGTGGCTTAGGTCCATCCGCTGTTCTTGCTCCCCTGAAATGCAGAGACATTGGGTAGAAATGCACATGTCACTTCTTTTCTTTTCTCCCTATTGCACTCAGTTACATCCCAATGGGCCACTGAGGATGGACATTCTCCTTGGAGCCAGAGATATTTCCCAGGAAGAGCCCCAGAAGAGATCTTCTTGGACTGAGGAGAAAAAGGAGCACACACTTAAGCATGTGAGGGATCTTAAGGGTGTTAAGGCCAGAAGAGGAGGCTTTGAGGAGGGGTGAGGGCATCAGGTGAAAGAAAGCCTTAGTAAATACCATCGATGGCACTTCGACACACTAGGTGAGTGAAGGAGAGGTGCAGGGGCCACTGTGGGGAGAAGTATGCTTGGGTCAAGTTCCGTGCCCTCTCACTGACTTCCAGCAATAGTTTAGCTCCGTGTTTGTTCACAGCTCCAGCCCGGGCCAGCTACAAAGAAGACATGGGTTGAAAGAGCAAAGAAAAGTAACAGAGAGGGGAGAAGCCTCAGTTTGCTTCTCCCAACAATCTCCTTGGGTTTAGCAACTCCAAGGTTTTCTGACAGCCTACTTTTGATTGTTCAATCTTTCAATCATGAATGATTCTATGTCACCCCATGGACAAAGTCCATGGAGTTTTCTTGGTGATGATAAAGGAATGGTTTGCTATTTCTTTCTCCTCTGTGTCCTCACTTTACAGCTGAGGAACCAAGGGAAATAGGGGTTAAGTAACTTGTCTAAGTCATATGGTATCTGAGGTCAGATTTAAATTCAGATCTTCCTGAATCTAGACCCAGAACTCTATCCATTGTATCCCCTAACTGCCCCTGCCAGCCTCTTTAATATCCTTAAAATCTGCTTACCTCTATTAAATTTGGAATATAAGCCTCAGGCATCCAAGTTAGAGCCTTTCCTCACCACTGAGCAAATTTCCCAAGTCCCTTGTATGTCATCTCCCCCAAATCTCAAGAAAGGACTTAGAAATATGGGCCCCTTCTCACCTGGGCAGCCCTGAGTACTGTGAGCCCCTCAAAAAGCTCATGAGGAGTGTGTGGAGAACGCCGACTCCGGTAGCCATCTCCCATTTTAGCCGCATCCTAAAGGACACAGAAAGGCCATAGGATGACTATGGTACCAATTCCTCATCCATCCACAAATTACAGCTGATTTCACTCTACAGTCTCTGCTAGGAAAACTCCAGAGGCATCTTTCCCTGGGTTCTTGTTGGAAGTTAGAGATCACCAAGGTCCTATAATTCTTCCCTCCCACCTCTAGCTTTCTTCTTTTCCCTCACCTTAGCCAACTGCAGCAGGATTTCACACTCAGCAGGGGTAAGCAGCCCATCCAGCACTGCCCTCTCAGAACCATTCAGCTGCCCTGCATCCTGGGTTAAGGTCACACCCTCCAAAAATTGGATATCTGGTATGGAAACAGGAGTAAGCTGAGAGGGTAAAAAGCCAGGGACCCCAGGATGGGGGATTCCAACAGTGCTTGGGGCACACCCAGGACAGTGTCAATTGGTGAATTTAAAGTTCCCATTCCGTCTGTTTCCTTCTTTTTCAGACCTCCCTGGAACTCACCCCTCCACTTTGCCAAGGACTCTGGCTCCGGAAGTTTGGAGTCCCAAGGCCTCTTCTCTTGATCCTCTCTCCAGGGGAAGACACATGCTCAGTTAGAGGAGGGGAGATCCCAGAGACCACTTTGAAAGATCTATCCCCCCTCTCTTCTCCCAGGAGCTCTAACCCTAATCTTATCTTTACCCTTTTCCCCTCTTCCCCAACTTCCCTCTCCTATCCCCCTCCATTATGAAGTATCTCCTACCTAAGCTTTTTCCTCAGTTCCTCAGGGATAACATCATCTGGGGTCCAAGAATCCTATAATGATTAGGAATAAGATCTTTATCTCCAATCACTGCAGATACCCTCTCCCCCCCCCTTACCCTTTGGGACAACTTTGCCTTATACTTCTCACCCATATGTTCTCTCAGGACTTTCACAATAGTGGACATCTTTGGGGTGGAAAGTAACCCTAACCTCAGCCCTCCACAAGAGACATTCAGAGGGATATCACTCACAGGATCTTTGAAACTGGTCCCCAGGTGTACCATGGCATAGTATAGCAGTTTCTTCTCCCCCAAGGATTGAAGAACAAAATGTCGAATGTCCTAGGCGTGTTGGGGGTCAATGCACAGAAAAGAAAGTTAAAAAACAGAGACATGATAAGACTCCTATCCCAATTATATTCCTAAAACAAGTCTAGAGCCAATTTTATGGAATCTAGAAGTGGACTTTGTGGAGTACTTGTGGAACTTCCTCTGGGAAGTGATTCTTATTTTATAACATGGGATTTGGAGTTGGAAGAGAATTTAGAGTTTCTGTAATTCTACTCCTTTTCATTTTACAGATCAAGAAACTGAGGCCCAGAGATGTGACATGACTTGTCCACACAGATGGTGAGGAGAAAGTTGAGAAGTTGAACTTCTATGCTCTAACATTACCACATCTTCTACTCTTATTGTTGACTATATACATATACAAAGTGATTATGATATTATAACTTATAATGTAGTATTCTGGAATAACTGTTCCCAAGGGGCTAGGTACCTTGGATCAGAGAAAGGGGCTCAGAGCCATAACTCAGAGTTGCAAAGTCATAGAAAAAAATGACTTGAAGTCTTGACAGAACATTCAAAGGGTAGATAAGAAAATTCCTTCTCATCTGGGGATGAGCCATAACTCAGGTTACAGAGCAAAAATGAAAGGTAGTTCCAGGTCAGAGAGAATACTTATCCCCAGAGAGAAGATTAGGAAATAGATTCTGGAGGGGATCAAGAACATCTTAAATCTAGCCCGTGCTGTCATCCAGAACCTGCTTCAAGTTAGCATCTTCTTAATTTGGCCTAGTGTCCAAAACAAACAAAATGGAGGTAAAAAAATTGTGAATCTTGAGACTCTGTAAATTGTACCAGCCAAGGCTGCCTGTTGGCTGGACTTTGGCTGACTCAGGATAGTATTCTGTTCTCTCTGAATCTGTCCATTTTTATGTTTCTGCAGACTTTTGCTTTGGATTTACTCTTCACCTTAATTTCCTAGTAAGACTCTTTTGAAAAAAATTCTAGAGGCAGCTGGGTGGCGCAGTGGATAGAGCACCAGCCCTGAAGTCAGGAGAACCCGAGGTCAAATATGACCTCAAACATTTAACACTTTCTAGCTGTGTGACCCTGGGCAAGTCACTTAGTCCCAATTGCCTCAGAAAAATTCTAACTTTGTTTGTATTTATCTAAAGAGAAAAGAGATTTATCTACACTTAGTCCAAGATGACTTTGGAGATCGAAGCAACCCCTCCCCTCTCTCTTTCTTTCTCTCTCTCTCTCTCTCTCTCTCTCTCTCTCTATGTAGTATATGTAGGTGTTCACACACTCAGAACAATGATCACAGAATGTGGTCATAGAAGGAAGGAACCTTGCATATGGGATTGAGGGAGTCAGGAGAGAGTAAGGGGATCTGGTTATTCCAGGTGGAGAATGGGGTCCAGAATAATAATACTAGTTTTAGAGACAATATTCTGTTGGCAATGTTAATATGAGTAAGGTGCTTAGTTTGGGTTTTGAGCTGTTGGGACCAAGTATTACAGCTTACCTCTCTGGCACTAAGATCAGGACTCTGCTCTCCCAACAACTTCTGGTATTTATTCAGGGCTCCTTTCACAGCCTCATCATCAGGATAGAAAAGCAGGATGCTCAACGCATTTTCCACTGCCTGGGAGAGATTCCCCACTGGAGATGAAGAGATGGGAGCAAGGACAGAAAAACATGTAGGGTAGCTTTAATGAGAAGACATATGACAGGAGTAATGGAGATGCAAAGATTGACAGGCAAAGATGGAATTACAGATAGACAAGAGAGGAACTAAGAACAATAGTGAACATGCCATCTATGCTGGGGAATATGTACCGATCATAATGATTCTGAACTCTCCTCCTCACCCACCTCCTGCTGACACTATCAATCCCACTTGAGGAAGGTTGTTCTGTGTCTGATACCTTTAAAATCTGACTTCCAACTTACCTAGTTCAGGAAAAGAGCAAAGAAGAGAACAGATAGAAGGACAAAAAGCAAGGTATAGCAATTAAGGCTAGAAGGAGCTTGTACAGAACATTTCCAAGGCTTTCTCAGCTGCTCCAAAGAAGACTAGAGGCAACCCTGAAGGAAATAAAAACAGAAAAGCAGTACACAGCTAGAGAAATGGAAAGATGTGATTTAAGGAGCTCCCATTTGGACAAGTTTTGCTACCTCTTGTTAAAAACCAAGGAAAAAAGTCATCCCCATTCCCAACTCTACTCACCTTGAGCATGGGCTTCCTGTAGCTGCCATAGCTGGCTAGGTAGGAAGTCTGAGATGGGGGAGTTTTGGCCAGGCCGTGTGGCTACAGCCCCAGGACAGCGCTGACGACACTGCAGAACTTTGATCCAATGTCCTGGGGGAGGAAGAAGGGACATTGACTCTGGAAGATCCAGATCTGGAAGTCCAGTGTTGGACTCTCCCCAACACATGTTCTTATGCTTGTGTTTCCAATAAATAACCCTTCCCCTATCCCAGACTCAAACCTGCAATGGCTTCATAGAGGCCATTCTGGCTCTCAGACTGAGCATCCCCTTCCTCTTCCTTCTCCTCCTCCTCTGTGAGCTGCTCCTCTGGCCCCTCACATTCTGCTCTACAGTTCTCCATCTGGGCCAAGCTCTCCCTGAGGGCCTCTTCCAGGAGAGGCAGTGCTGCTGCTACCTCCTGTCTCTTCAGCAGTTCCATACCCTCATCATATGCCGCCTAAGGAAAGGGAGCAGGGATTAAAGGTGTGGTCCCAAGTACCACCTATTGAGGGCTCATATAGTGGCAATTAGGTGATTCAAAGAGTAGCACCCTGGGAGTGAAGTTCAGAACCCCAAACACTTACTGTGTGTGCCTCAGTTTCCTCAAGTGTAAATTGGGGATAATAATAGTACTTCCCTCCCAGGATTATTGTGAAGATAAAATGAGATATTTGTAAAGACCTCAGTACAGTGACTAGCACATAACTGCTATTTAAATGTTAGTTATTAGTACTATTAACTACAAAAACACTTGTCTAGCAGTGTAACCATGAGAAAATTATTAACTTTCTATAGCTTTATTTTGCTCATTTGCAAAATGGTGATAATGATATTAGCAAAAGCTATTTCACAATGTTGCTACAAGCACTATGTGAATATTAAACAATTGTTATTTTTTTGTAAGTCTTGCGGAAATACATAGCATAGAATAGATATAAGAGCTAGAAATAGTGGAAAGAGTATCTTAGCAGGCTGAAATAAGTTTCTTTTGGAGACCTGGTTCTCCTCCAGCAAATGCTACTTTATAACTCACTTGGGAGAAAGGAGGTGAAAGATGGAGTCTTAGAATCAATGTTAAATTTCATCAAAGTTAAAATTCAAAGGGACCCTGATCCATACTCTTCAGATGGTAGAAATGATTCACTCAAGCAAGGTGATTGTTGCTTAGTATCAGAACCAGATCCCACTGTCTCCCAGGCTATATGAGGAATCTTTCTATTACAACTCTGATCTGTCAAGGATGGGAGCAAGATGAGTAGATGACAGAAGCAGAGAGTGGGTTTGGTTAGAGAAGGTAACTCACCCAGTGAAGGGGATTCTCAAGGTCCCGGAAGCTCTGACGACGCACCCCAGACATTCGATGATACTTCACCATGTCCTCCCGGATCTGGAGGTGCTTTGGATTTGCCACATAGAAGGTGTGAGCTGCTGCCACTGCCAGGTCCAATTTCTTCAACTTGGAATCAGTCATTGGGGGAATGGAAGGGGAACTGTGAGAGGGGCAGTTCCCTCCATATACCATACTTGCTCTTTCTAAATATCCATTCTACCCTGGAGCAATGTTTTAGGTCCCTCCCCACTGGACATCACCTCATAATCAAGACAGTTTGTCTCCCTTTCACATCCCACACATCCCGACTCTGGAGCAGGCTCCCAAACCACCTGTTGTTTATTCTCCTAGGATCTAATCAAAATCAAGGTGCAGAATCCTGCTTCTATACATTTATCAGTCTTTCCCCACCTTGCTGAGGACTACTGCCCTCCCCTCCCATTTCAAATAAGTTTTTCAATGGAAAACATTCTACATCAATGAGGGTGGTCCTGTGTAACTATCTATTGACAAGCTCTAAAGCTCTTTCAGCTTTCAGATGATCTTAGAGATCATCCTTTTCTAGTCCAATCCTTCATTTTAAGCCCTGATTTGGAGTCAGAAGAAATCTGGGTTCAGATCCCACTACCAGCTTTTACCTAGCTGAGACCATTGGTTGAGTCATTTAACTTAAATGAACTTCAGTTTCCTCAACTATAACATGAGGATAAGAATATCTTGTGACTCCCCCAATAAGGTTGTAGTGAGAGCTTAATTATATATCCATGTTATCAACTATTACTGATGAGAGAAGAGATGTCCAAAAGGGGAAAGTGATTTAGTTCACAAAAGCACAAGGGACCCAAACTTAGGTTTCTTGATTCCTAATCCAGAGCTAGGCTTGGGGATTTTGGGGTGAAGAAATATTAAGGGGGTGCAGCTAGGTGGTACAGTGGATAGAGCACCAGCCCTGAAGTCAAGAGGATCTGAGTTCAAATTTGATCTCAGACACTTAACATTTCCTACCTGTGTGACCCTAGGTGAGTCACTTAACCTCAATTGCCTCAGCAAAAAAAAAAAAAAAAAAAAAAAAAAAAAAAAAAAAAAAAGAAGAAGAAAGAAAAGAAAAGAAAAGGAAAAAAGAAAGAAAAAAGAAAAAAATGTTAAGGAAAGGTAGGCATCTGATTAGGCTGAAATGGGGCAACGTTACCATCAGATACCAGGTTGAATGGGATGGGCAAAGGGAAGATGAGAAAAACACCCCCCCCCCCAATTCCCTGCATCAGTGAAAGGGGTAAACTGGGGGAGGGGATTGGAAACTCGTCCCAGATGAACATGTAGGATTTTAGGACCCCGAAGTGTGTTTAAAAGGTGGACCAGACGGCTTGTGGTGCTAGGCAAAGTAGGAATCCAGGCCACATAAGCAGAAAGAGCAGGAAACCGTATTTTCCATCTCCACCCTCTCCTCCTTCACCAGTCTCAGGAACACCGTCACCCAGCCCTCTTCTCCTTATCCTGTCTTGCCCTAACATTCTAGTTCTCCCAACTCCCATCCCTAACCCCAGATTCGCCTCCGTCCTTCTCTGGAACCTCTTTTGTGCCCTAACTCCTCATTCCCTTCCTTTCTCCCCTAAAAATCTTCTAACTATTTTTCTGGATCTAATTTTTACAAAGATCGATAATCACTCCTACATTAGTTTTAATGTGGTGCAGTGGAAAGGGCTCTTAGATTCGAGGACCTGTATTCCAAATTCAGTTCTACTCCTTAAAACCGGTGTGACTTTGGGCAAACTAACGTCATAATTCTTTGAGCCCGTAACCCTCTTCTGTAATTTGAGGAGGAATGTATTAGAATGGGGAATGCATTAGAGAATCCTCAAATGGCTCGCCTCTCCTTGCATAGTCGCTCTAATATTACGCCCTCTGGCTTTTGTTTGAGAGGATCGTAGAATTTCGTGCAGGAAGAAACCTTAAAATCTAGCACAGATTCCTTACTTTACGGATGAGGAAACTGAGGCCCAGGGAGATGCACTGATTTGTCTCAGGCTACACAGGTAAGGCACGGAGAGGAGCAGAGTCTCATTCGAACCTCCAACCCTGCTGGCTCCAGGAGAACCTGCGCTCCAAAGAATGAGAGCCGTTCCCCACCTCAGCCCTTGCCCGCACCTGGTAGTAGGCCCTCTGCAAGTAGTTGTAGGGCTCCCGGCGGCGGAAGGCATCCTGGAGCGCACGCACCGTTCGGTGCCCCGCGGCGCCCCTGGGTCCCAGCCTCCGGGCCGCACACTGGCTCACGCATTCGGCTCGGCGCAGCGCGGCGCGGAGCAGCAGCCTTTCCCAGGGCCCTGGGCTGAAGTCCGAGCCGGGGTCGTTCGAGGGCACTGGGGGCAGCTCGGTCCCCGGCTCCGCCGCGCACCGTGCCCCGCAGTCCCGCCTCGCGCGGCCCACTTCGGCCCTGCTTCTCAGCGCCTCCCGGAGGAGCGCGACCGCCCGCTCCCAGGCCCCTGCGGCATAGGCGCGCAGCCCGTCTGCGTACAGCAAATCTGGGGACTGGAGAGGCGCTAGCCGGGGCAGCTGGGCCAGGCCTGGGGGCTCCGCGCAGCCCCGAGGTGGAAGGAGCAGTAGGAGAAGGAGGAGCGACAGCATGATGTGGAGGTTCGGCAGGAGAAGGAGACGGAGGAAAGGCAGGAATGTAAGAGGGAGGGGAGAGGAAGGAGAGAGAGCTAGAGAGGAAGCGAGGGGGATGGGGAAGGAGAAAGAAAGAGGGAGAAAGCAAGACGATAGAGAAAAAAAAAGGAGAGGTAGAATGTGCAGAGCAGCTCTTCCCACTGGGATGATTAAGAGAGAATGAAGAGAGAACCAGAGGGAGAGGAACAGAGGAAGAGAAAGAAAAGAACTGGAGAGAGGAGAAGAATTGGATATGGAAAACATGTAAGAAAAAAAAATAGGGAACTTGGCTTAGGGGAGAGATTGAGGAAGATTCATCCTTTTGGAGGAGGGAGGGAGGAGTAACCCAGATCCTGCGGGTTCTGGATGAGAGAGATGCATCGTAGAATGAGAGTTAAGAATTGGATAATGTATTGATGGGAGACTGTCCCCATCCGAGCGGGCCGAGGGATGTTCTGGGGGTGGGGGCTTGGTTCCAGGACATCTGTAATACAGCCCTTTAAGAAATAGAGTTTTTGCACTGATTACTAGTAATAATGCTACTAATATTAGTAGTAATAATCAGCGAAATGGAGTATCCCAGAGTATTAAATCAAGTAAGAGGATCTTTCAATAGAGAAATGATGCCCAAAGTGAAGCTGGAAGGAAACAGAAATAGCATCAAGGTCTTTTTTTTCCTATACATACAAATGAATTCCCCACACCACTTTTAACAAACCAATCTATATACATTAATTTCTTTTATTTGTGATCCTGACTCCTCTGGGAACTTGGAGTCAGAATCCTTGAATTTAAGTGCCGCACTTAATAGCTGTATGACCTTGAACTCTTTCTAAGCCCTTAGGTTTCTCATCTATAAAACATGAAAAACACTTTTACCACCTGTCTCTCAGGGTGGTTATGAGCAAACAACTCTGGGAATTTCATCTATATACAATAGAGAGATTGATGGGTGGCGCCCAGAATATATGCATGTGAGACTGTGTGACTCTGTCTGTGTGTGTGTGTCTGTCTGTTTTTATCTATCTGGATCTCCATAATCCTTTATTCCTATGTCAGGAAGTTAAGGCTTTTAAAAACTTAAGAACTCTATATAAATATGAGCTATTCCTTTGACCATTACCATCACCACCACCACCACTGTCGCCGCCCATACCCACCAAGACACAGTGGCTACAGCTGTTTCCACAGTAACACTTCAGATTTTTTTAATATGTTGGGCTGGGGATGATGGGAAGTAAGGAGCAGGATCCAGTCTTATAGACATAGTAGTCAGAGCTATGATGCCCCAAATCCAATTCCCCCATTTCCTTCTAAGTCTGCTGCAGACAGCTGTCCTGGGTTCAAGTTTGTGGCCAGTTGTAGAATGAATCAGGTCAAGAGAGTTATCTATCCCGGGCTCCCTTCCTCTTAAGTCTGTTGGATTCATCAAGGGCTCACAGGCTCAGTGGGGCGAATATAGGTGTGTTAGGGCCCCAAGTACCTCCCCAAGCCTGTGGGTCCCCCTCAATTCCAGTGAGGGAGCATCGTCTCCCTGTATATAGCCCCGTAGATACTCCAGTCACCCCAGTATCAGGGGACCCTAGGGAAAGACGACGGGGAAAGAGACCTGGGGCCCGGGGCCGACGGGGAGAAGGGCCTGGGGAAGCAGCTGGAGAAGGCAGGGGTGTCTCATCAATGAAGGTAGTGATCTCATCTCGGAAGAAGCCAGGGCCCCTTGGAGGCCCTCCACCTCCTCCTAGCATTCTGCTTTCCAAGAATTGATGTAAATTGGTCAAAGCTTCAGACTCCTCTTCATCATTTTCCATGCCCCGGAGTGTCCCCAATTCCCTGTTTGAGGATGGGATTATCCGGATGTCATCTGAAGATGACCATTTATGCAGGAAGGAGCCAGGTGAGCGAGGAGTAGAGAAGATGTTGGTCTCATCGTGGGAGAGTCGTCTGGACAGTGGAACCTGTGATAGGGGAAAAGGTGAAATCTTGAGGAACTTCATTGATGATATTTAGGAAAAACTCCTGGAATAGAGAAGGATATACCCTGAAGATGGGGAGATCTGTGTGTGTGTGTGTGTGTGTGTGTGTGTGTGTGTGTGTGTATGAATTCTCCACTTCAAAGGTTTTTCTCTGTTTGCATTTCTTTTGGTAGAACGAACTCAAAAATTAATTTCAGGAGATTTCTCCTCTAGTTCTCCTTTACATTGAATGTAATTCAATTGTGCACATACACAACAAACATGCATGCAAACCATATATTAAGTTAGAATAGGACCTTCTTTCTCTCCATTCCAGTTTTGTATTTTCTGTGTTGATTTCTTAGTTTCATGGATTTAAAAAAGAATTGAAAGGATGTTAGAGAATATCCAAGACAAAAATTCTTTTTACAAATGAGGAAGTTAATGCCCAAAGAAGTGATTTGGCCATGGTAGAACCTACACAGAAAAATCCCCTAAAGCCCCTCTGATTTGTCCTTGTACTTTTTAGGGCTTCTACAGGGTAGGAGGAGAACTACCAGAGCACCTCACCTTCTACCTCTGACCTGGGCATAGAGAAACCCATTGGATCACTGAGGGAGAGGAGCTGGCAAATGGAGACAGAGCCCAATATTCTCTCTTTCCCAGTTCCTGGCATTCCTTGTCCTTCATGGTGGATGTACTGATGAAGAGTACAGGGAAAGAGCTGTCTTTTCAACCCAAGCTGACATATCTTGGAATTAGGTACTTGGAACCAAGTCTGCAAATACCCTTACGGATGTGAGGAGATTCTAACACACTGTTCTTTCTCAGCTCCATACCTGCAAATAGTGGACTCTTTCATGAGGAGGAAATAGCATGTGTCTCCCACTCAGCATCTTCACTTGGGTGGGATCTTGGCTCCCTGGCCCAGCAGCTCCATTAGCATCAAAACGAATTTTACAGACCCGGCCATCAGTATAGTCATTGCAGCTTCCATCTTGGGAAGAAAAAGAAGATAAAGTAGATGATTTCATCTTGAGATCACCCAATGTATACAATTGTTATTGTTCCCAAGATGCCCATCGCCCTGCTTCCCCCAAACCTCTTCTTATGATTTGTCCTGGTTCCCCTTTCCTTTTTGACCCCATCCCTTTGGTTGAAAAAGGAGCTGGGTGAGTGGGTATTTTGTGTGTGTGTGTGTGTGTGTGTGTGTGTGTGTGTGTGTGTGTGTGTGTAGCATCTAACCAAGGTAAGCTGTAAATAGAGCACAGAGGAGAAAAGAGCTTTACTTGGTAGCAAGGAAAAGGCAGAGAAGAAGAGGTCTCTAAATGGGGTATCTTATATAGGGAGAGTAGGGAGAATATTAGGGATAGAAGCAACAGGAGGTTGGGAGTGGGGGAGAATAAATGCTTAGAAATCAAGCCTGGGAGACTTGTCTGCCCAGAATGTGAATGGTGGCGGGGAAGGTTGAAAGGACTATAAACACAGTGATGGAGATGTGTCCAACAGAGGGAGCTACCGTGCAGTGTATGGACCATAACCTTGTACACAAGGAAAGTCAGAGCTTTAAAAAGGGACCATCCCCCTCATTTTATAGATGAGAAAACTAAGGCACAGAGAGGGAAAATAAGGCAGGGGCAGGGCATTACAGGACCCTTTACAGATATTCGGCAGCATAGGAGCTGTGTATTTAGTAAAATCAGAGTTTAGGAGTCTGTGGGAGTGTTCTTTGTGCAGGGAGGGGACAGTGATCACGGTGGGGAGGGAAGACATCTTCTGACCATCCTCGCCATCCTCCTCGGACATGATAGCCACACACTGCTCCCACACGGTGCGCACATCAGCTCGATAACGCTCACAGGACCAGATGAAGGAGGGCAGGAGCAGAGTCTGTACCATGGAGCACCATAGCACAGCCAGCACCATCCATGGGGGCGCAGAGTCGGACTTCAGTGAGAAGAAGCTCACTGCCTGGGGAAGGAGGGCAGGAGGCTCATCAGAAAGACCGCAAAGGGTCAGAGCCATGGTCTCTCCAGCCCAGTCTCCTGCCTCTGACAGTGGGATTTAAGGGACAGTTAGAGGATGAGTTTCTATATCTGGGAGAAAGGAAACAGAGATAAGAGAGGAGACAGGGAAGTTTACTAGAGGAAAGTCAAGAAGACTGGGATGGAGAGATGGGGCTCTTAGAGGGAAAGCAGAGCCATAATATAGAGGTACAATGGAGACTTGGAGGTGGGGATGGGAAGGAGTGGGGTGTTATAGATTGGGGTGGCGGTAGAAGTGATCTCTATGGAAGGGGATCAAGGATGGAGAAGTTTCTATTCTAGATGGAGGGAACTACAGACTAGACAAGGAAGTTGGAGGTTGGATGGCAGGGAGAGGGAGATGGAGTGTGGAATCCTGATCTCACCAGGATGGGCACCCCAGTGAGTGAGTCGTAGAGAAAGACGATGGCGCTGACCAGGTTGGTGACCTGCAGGGACGTCTTGGCTGACTCAGAGCCATCCAGCGAAGACCGACGCTTTCCACGGGCGTCCTCCACTACAATGGCTGGAACCTCAAAGGCTGGCCGGGTCCCTAGGCCCCCTGTACCTCCCCCTCTGGATCCCTCTCTACCCCCCGATTTCCGGGCCCGTCTTGCCCGGCGGGGTCGGGCCCACAGTGTCTGGTAGAAGGTGATGGCTACACACACCAGCCCCATGACGATGCCTCCAAGCAGCAAGAGGCTAAAGCAGACGCCAAAACCCAGCCCGATCTTGGAGACGATGAACTGGCAGCCCCGGGCATAATATCGCTCGCCGTTGTTGTGCCAGCCGATGGAAGGCAGCGTGGATAGGATGAAGCTGACCATCCAGATGCCCATGACAGCGTGCAACGCCTGCTTCTTGGCGTTGCTGAGCCGGTAGTTGACGGGCCAGCGAACCATCCACATCCGGTGATAGGAGAGTGAGGCCACGGTGAAGCAGGTGGCCAGGGCCAGCGTATAGTAGGTAGAAACAAAAACTTTGCAGATGCTCTCATTCCAGTCATAGTCAGAGGAGGCCTGGCGTCGGAGCTGCACCACAGCAAAGGTGGTGAGGGGCACTGCTGCCATGAGGATGTGGGTGCCAGCCAGGAAGCAGAGCAATAGTTCCAGGGGTTTGTGTTTCTGCTGCTTGGCTGAGATGCTGAGAATGATCCACGCATTGGCCAGGAGGGCCAGCATTCCACAGGCCAGCCATGACAGGGCATTGGAGCGGAGGGAGGCCTCCTCCATCCCCGTCCCACCCCGAGCCATCCTCCTCTTCTTCCTCTGCCCCCCACACCCCCTGAAGTTCTGGGGGGTGGGGGGAATGGATTCACCCAGGAGCCCCACTGAGACTGCCCCCCATGACCCTTATTATCCCTGTTCCCAATTCCCTCCCCCCCCTAGAACAAGGCAAAAAAGTCCCTGTGGCCTACCCCACTGCCTTGTTCTTCATGGATCCCCTAAGATGTCATTTGCTGCAGTAGAAAGGAGAAGGAGGAATCCAAGGCTAAGGGTCAAAGGAAACAGCCCTCTGCCTCTCAATGGCTTCTCTTTTCTCTCCCTTGAGTGGAGAAAAAGCGCCCTTGCTAGGATGCTGGGTGGGATCCTCTGATTTCCATTCCCACCTGCCTTCCTATTGACTCATCTTCCAACAGACTCAGTGGGCTGTGTCTCCTTTGGGTCTCTCCATGGGTGTGAGGGTCTTCAGCAGACAGAACCTGCTGTGGTAAAGAGAGCTGCAGATAAGCCAGTGCTCCAATTTCCTTTTTCTCAGTTGGTTTCCTGAGCTTCCTTTCTTTCCTTCATTTGAAATCACAAAAGACTGTAACCTGCAGATGTCATTTAATCAATCTCCCTGGTCCTACAATGAAACTCTGGGATCAGTAGTGCTCCTATAAGCTTCTAGGGAAAATGGGATTTCAGTCCTACTCTATCACTTTCCATTTCCCTTTTTCCTTTTAACTTCTCCTCTCAAGAACCCCAGTTCACCCATTTTTCCTATTCCTGTCCTCAAACCCTTTGCCACAATCTAGTTATCCGATCTGCCCCCACCCACTCTATTAATTTCCTTCCAGATTCACTGATAGGGGGAACAGTAAATAGCCCCACTGGAGGTTCAAAGTAGGTGACAATGTGGGAGGAGGAAGGGGTGTCAGTGAGGAAGGGTATGTATCCTCTCTCCCTTCCCAAACCCTTCATTCTCTAAGGTTGGTGACTTATCACCCCTTTTCTATCTTCTCAAGGCTTAACTTTTCCCTTTTTTTGAGGAAGTAGGGGAAAGAGGAGAACAGAATTGAAGGCAGAAGGCAAAAGGAACGGAAGAAGGGGAAACTGTTTGACCTCAGAACAGAATCATCCAGAAAGGGAGAGACTAGAGAATGGGTGGGTGGAAGTGGAAGAAGAAAAGGGAGAGTTAGGGAAAGGAAGGAGAAAAGAAAGGGGAAAGTAGATGGGAGATCCAGAGACTGAGAGGAACTAAAGGATCCTCTAGCTAAGGGAAGAGAGTGATGGGAAGGATCTGAAGACATAAAATCTGGGGCCCCACTGGGTGACCTTGTCTCTCTCCTCCCTCTGCTTGGGGTGGGGGTGGGGGGCTGCAGAAGCAATGGGGATATTGATGCTATACTGCCTTAGGGAGGCAGCTGAAATGAATCAGAGGATCACAGTAAGAAGGGGAGAGGGTCTGAGGGAGGCATCAGAAGGGGTATATCGAAATTGGGAGAGGTGAAAGGGAAAAGTACAAAAGCAGGAAAACCCAATAGTAGAAGACATTCTTTATAGAGGAGCCCTTAGCCCCTTTTCTGCACCCTTCCATGAGGTCATATCACCCCCCTTTTTGTTTTCTATATGGAGCCCAGTAATCTGAGTTGCTATGGTGATGGCTAGCCGGGGGGTGGGGCAACCAGAGTTGGGCAGGAGTCCCCCCTCCATTGCCTTTCCTCCTACTTTAGACCCTTTCTCATTTTCCTTCCCTTGGCTCTGCTGTGGGGGAAGGGGTACCCTTGAAGAAAGAAAATCTCTAAGAAAGAAAGAGAAATCGAGGATGAAGGACAGAGAGAAGGTGAAGGACAGAGTGGGGAGGGGGAAAAGAGATGGAAGGTCAGGGTGAGGATGAGAAACTAGGGAGTCCCCTATGTTCTTATGTTCTTTAGAGAGGTCAGGAATCCGCAACCACCCCCACCCCTATGCCAGGAACAGCAGGTGGCCCGGGGAGGAGGGGAACTCAGTTATGGGAAAGGGGAAAGGAAACAGTGTGGGGAGAAAGCAATGGGAGTGGGTAGTGTAGGGAAGAGGGGTCGGCTTCTTACCTCTGCCTGCTTCAAGCACTGCCATGGAGACTAGAGCATCTCTCCCGTTGCAGCTCCTTCTGCTTGCCCGCCTATTCTCTCTCTCTCTCTCTCTCTCTCTCTCTCTCTCTCTCTCTCTCTCTCTCTCTCTCTCTCTCTCTCTTCTCTCTCTCTTTCTCTCTCTCTCTCTCTCTCTCTCTCTCTCTCTCTCTCTCTCTCTCCCCCCTCCCTCCCTCCTCTCTCCACATCTATTTCTTTCTCTTTCTCTGCCCGTCTCTCTGGATCCCCCTCCTTACTTTGGCTGTTGCCTGTCAGTCTCAGTAAGGGTGACTGAGGGAATTTTTAATTTTGGGGGAGGAGGGGAAGGAAGGCAGGGCTCTTAGAGGGAAGGATAGGATAGGAGACCTGAAGGCTCTGACTTAGAAAGGAGAAAGCAAAGGGAGAAGCCAGAGGGAAGGAAAGAGGAGGGCCCCATGAGTTGGAGGGAGGGGGTCAGTTTCATTGATGATGTGATGTGTGTGTCTCCCCCCCACCTCCCACTCCCTCCGGACATACATACTGAGGCAGCGTGCAGCTGGTATTTTTTGTGGGGGCTGAAAGGATGTATCCAGGGAAGGGGGGGTGAGGAGGATGTGTGTCATTGGTGTCACTGTGTATGCATGTGTTTCTGGGCATGGCTTATGGGTGGGTATGTGTCACGATGTGTGCACTGCGGGTTGTGTTGGCAAGTGTGGAACATCCATATTGGTTCTGTGGTTGCTTGTGCAGTGTGTCTGAGGGCTTGTATATATGTGTGTGGGGAGAGAATATGTGCTCACACATACATTATCAACAACACATAGACCCACCAAATATGGATACAAAGAATGTACACAAATACTTTGATTCCCCTATAGCTGCGTGGTTTCCCGCCCCAACCCCAATCTTCTGACAGTCACACAAATAGACATGTAGTCTCCCACAGATCCTCACATGCATTCAACATACATTAGGGAAACAAGCTCCACCCTCACCACTTCTTTACCCCATGTCTTCTCCGAGCTGACTGATAAAGTAGAGACTCTTGGGGAGTTGAAAAGAATCAATCATAGGAAATCTGGATAAGGTTTGTAATTACTGATTAAGTCACAACTAGTTTCAAAAGCTCTAGAATTGTATCCCACCTTTCTTGTTCTAGTCTAGACATTTGAACCAGAAGAAAGGTAATACATGTCAATGGAAAGAGTTCTGGAGGTGGGATGTGTAGAGTCATTAATTCATAGAATATCAGAATTGGAAAGAGGCTTTAGATTATCTAATTATATATTATCTGATATAAGATTATATTATATAAGATATATCTTAATATATTATATGTTAATATAATATGTAATTATATTATCTAATTATCTGGATTATCTAATCCAGTCTATCCTCATTTTATAGATGATGATACCAAGATCCGAGTAGATTAAGAGACATGGTTGGGGTCAAAAAAATCTTGGCACCTGATTGAGTGACATTAGGCAGGTCATTTCCCTTTATTCACTTTTTCTCATTTGAAAAATGGATTTGATCATTCATGTAGCACCTGTTTTACAGGGCTGTTTTAGAGCAACATGGTGCATAATAAGGACAGAGTCAGAAGACTTGCAGTGTGGTCACAGGCAAGTTAAACCTCTCTAGCTTCAGCACTCATATCTTTAAAATGAGAGTGCTTTCAGGGGCAGCCAGGTAGCATAGTGGACAGAGCACCAGCCCTGAAGTCGGGAAGACCTGAGTTCAAATTTGACCTCAGACACTTAACACTTCCTAACATTTCCTAACTGTGGGACGATGGACAAGTCACTTAACCCCAGTTGCCTTAGCAAGAAAAAAAAATGAGATTGCTTTCCAGTGAAGTGGTTTAATGGATTTTATCATATAAATTATTAATTATTAGTATTCATCCCTCACTAGCTTCAGCACTCATATCTTTAAAATAAAGTCATTTCTAGTGAAGCAGATCATGTAAATTATTGTTCATTACTATTATTCATCAGAAAATTGTACCATGTAATTCCAAACTGGGCAGCTAGGTGGTGAATAGAGCAGAGGTAGAATCAGGAAGACCTGAGTTCAAATTCAACTGTGATTCTGGGGAAGTTATTTAACCCTGTTGGTCTCAGTTTCCTGGTCTATAACATGAGGGGAAAGAAAGGGCAACCCACTCCAGTATCTTTGCCAAGAAAATCCTAAATGGGATCACGAAGAATTGGGACATGATTGAAATGACTGAACAGTTTCAAACTATTCCTTACCTTTTTTTTTTAATATTCTGTGTTATTATGTTTGTATATTTCAATATTTATAGATATAGCAACTCTCTTACAAAGAACTTTTCAATTATTTTTCTATTGTTAATAAAAAAAAATCCTCTTTGACAATGAGGTACTAATCTTGATCATTTTGTTTGACCAAAGTTTTGTCACTTCTCCATTTTCTGTTATCATATTCCTGTTCTCAACTCCTTTGAAACAATCTGCTGATACACTCTTCCCCTCCCTCACTTCCTAAGTCCTCCTGTAATAATTTCCCCCAAAATTCACTGGGGAACTTTATTTACATTGGTGTAGAGATTATGTGTACTTTGTTTTGTTTTGGTTTGGGGTTTTTTGGTTTTGTCTTCATCACATCATACAAATCTTCCCAGATTTCTATTAATCATAATCTTCCTTCCTAGCATGATTGTAATATTCCTTTGCATTCACATACCACTTTGTTCAGTCATTCACCAATCATTGCCCAGCTTTTTGTCATCACAGATAATTAATGCTGCCATGATCCTACCTAAATGGGAAATGGGTGGGAGTTCATACCCGCAATGCAGACTAAAACCCATCCAGTCCTGCCCATGGATATTTGTCTACGTCCTCATACAAGTTAACTACAAATAGTTTTCTCAACATACTAAAGGCCTCCTTTGATTTCTCCTGATATTTCTAGGGTACCAGTAGAGCACTTTGGATGTCCTCCTTTCATCTGTCACTCTTGCCATGTGACTAGTTCATCTCCTCCTATCATACAATTCCATGATGACATCTTTTAGTTCCATTGCTCTACAACATTCTTCACTGGTATGTAACTCTTCAGCTCCCATGCTATTGACCACAGAAATTTCAAGGTTCCGAAAAATGGCCAAATTCTATCCCAGAATTCACCAGTTTGATGATGGTTTGACTTAGCATCATGACTTCTGGGAAAGAGAAGCTGAAAGAGATTCCATGTGGATAAAGGGTAGAGGAGAGTCAAATGTGCACAGATGATCTCCAGATGTATTTCTCTCCATACTTCTTCTGGGTTTCATGTAAGGGCTGTGGGAGGAGGGTAGCAATTGAAACTGATGGGATATGGTGACACAAGCTAACCAGCATCTTGATGAGATTTAAACTGTTGTAATTGCTTCAAGGTTATACTTTTTCTAGATTTCTTCTAAAGGGTAAAACCTCATCTAATTCCCAAATGAACTGTGGAATGCCTGCTATTGCCTTACCTTCTTTCCTGGTTACTTTGGAGAGGAGGAGATAGAGGGAGACACTGGAATCTCTTTTGTCCCTTTAGTTAAGTGGCCACTGCTTATGTTGTTTGTTTCCTGATGGCACTCTTTTACTTATGTCCATATACCTGATAAAGGCAAAAATCTGGCAAAAATCTTGATTGTGTGATTAATTTGTGGAGACTAATTTGGGAAGCAGTCTCTGATCTTTTAAATGAAATAGAGAAAGATGGGTAGACATGGGAATCCTGTTTCAGTTTTCCATCATTAAGAGAGATGTACAATAATTATATCACCTAGTCAATTCCAAGTTACTCCTACAAGGGCAGAGCCACACTACTAAAGACCGAGAAAGGAAAGTTGTCATCAAAGTCCTCAGTACTATCAAATAATTCAGCATCAGAAACTGATATTTTATCAGTGGAAATGACATTAGAGATGTTGCATAACCATCTGCTTTGCTCTGTATCCTAAGAGCCATGGGACTTTTCCATCTGACTTACAGCTAAGACCGTCTGTATGCCTTATTTCACCCACTAGAATGAACTCCTTGAGAGAGGGGGCTTTTGATTTTCTGTTTGTATCCCACAGTGCTTTATACATATTAAGTACTTTACAAATGTCTTATTCATTTATTCACTCATTGATTCTACACATAAGTTGGAGAGCACATAAATGTAAATTATAATTTATGTCTCTAGATTTAATATTGATGGTCCCTAAAGCTAAAAGGAAGCTCAAAAGTAAGCTTCATGTAGGATATAATTGGGAAATCTTAGGAGCATCTGCTTACATGGGAACTCATGTATTTATCTCCTGGGAACTTCAATGAACCAAACCTTCCATGAAAGAAGCTCTTATCTGTTAAAATATTGTTATAGCCCATCCAAACCAATTGTGTGCCTTTCCATTGCCACCTGTGTGATATTCTATGTAGATTATTATATTTTAGCTTTCACTGATATACAGCAACTGAGAATGCTGGTATTAAAAATATGAATCTTTACTTTCATCAGAAAATTTGGGTCATTAAAGGGAATTTGCAATTTGCCTAAGGCAATTCAGCCTGTCCTCTTTTTGTTCATTTCTGTGTCCATCATATCATCCATCTGTACTGTCTTAGACATACATATTGTTGTACTAAGTACAATAGGTTGTCCATTCAAATGTAGGTTGTAATTTGAGTAACATACTTTGCTTGATCTTTCCTGTATGAATGGCCAGGTCAAACTCTGAATTGATTACTTATCTCTTTTAGGTGGGTTATTTTTGTAATGTCATTTGGTATTTGCCAAGGCTAGCACCAAACAATTTCTTTCTCAAAGAAAATGATTATGATATAAAGGCATAAGGACTGCATTGGAAGTTAAAAGTCTTTGGTCTCTCATTTCTTCCTTTCTTTTATTTCTCTCCATCCTCACCTTTCCCCTTCTTTGCATTGAAGTCAACAAATATCAGACCACGTTGATTTAATCTAGAGGGTTTCATCAGCTTCTTTTCTCTTTTTTTAGTTTATTTATTTTAAACACACATTGTTGTATGAATTATGTTGGGAGAGAAAAATCAGAACAAATGGGAAAAACCATGGGAGAAAAAAAAAACAGAAAAAAGAAGTGAACATAGCAATGTGTTGATTTACATTCAGTCTCCTCTGGTGGCAGATGACATTTTCTGTCCAGTTTATTGGGAATCCTTTGGATCACTGAATTAGTGAGAAGAACCAAGTCTTTCATAGTTGATCATTGCACATTTGTGCTGTTAATACATACAATGTATTCTTGGTTCTGCTTGTTTCCCTCAGCATCAGTTCATGTAAATCTTTCCAGGCCTTTCCATAATCAGCTTGTTTATCATTTTTATAGAACAATAATATTCCATTACCTTCATATACCACAACTTGTTGAGCCATTCCCCAATTAATGGACATCAACTCCTTTTCTAATTCTTTGCTACTACAAGAGTTGCTACAAATATTTTTGTACATATGGGTCCTTTTTCCTTCTTTAAGATCTCTTTGGAATATAAGATCAGTAGAGACATTGCTGGGTCAAAGGGTATGCACAGTTTTATAGTCCTTTGGACATAGTTCCAAATTGTTGTCCGGAATGTTTGGATCATTTCACAACTCCATCAACAATGCCTCAGTGTCCCAGTTTCCCCACATCCCTTCCAACATTTATCATTATCTTTCCCATCATCTTAGCCAATCTGAGAGGTGTGAGGTGGTACCTCAGAGTTGTTTTAATTCACATTTCTCTAATCAATAGTGCTTTAGAGCATTTTTTTCATATAACTCTAAATAGCATCAATTTCACCATCTGAAAATTGTTCTTTGAAGGTTCTTCTTTTCAACCAATGTTGGTACATAAACTGCCGTTATTTTCTTGGTGGTCTTTTTGCAAATACTAATCACTGATACTATGTGATTAAAAATATCTCATGAAATGAGGTTTTTTGTGCCTTTGAATGTGTGGCAATACTCAATCATTTCTTGCCTCTTCAACGAATACCTATGAATGATAGGTATTCCATGTGAACTTCAGCTTCTTTGTTTCCACTGGTTCCATTTGTAGTGCTATTTGTATCAAGAATGTCATATAAATATATAATTTCCTCCAACATTATGTCCACAGAATGTCATTGGATAAGAATCTCATATTTAGTGTTCTGACAGTTTATTTGAAATTTGGTTGGCTCCTGTCCTTTGTTCTTGAAGAGGACCAAAAA